>NC_092213.1:28520442-28875512 GCF_043381705.1 Parasteatoda tepidariorum | reverse complement strand
CAGTTTTAACTTCCTTTAGCTTTTGAAGTTGATTCTTGACCTGTGACTGTGAGTTTTTAATTTTCTGATGATTTTTATTGATTTTCTTTTCGTAATTTGTTTATTCTTTTGAATGTATCTTGTTTTTCCTGGACCTCTATACAAAACCATCGGGGTACTGAGGGAGATATTTTAAGCTTTTGCTTCTCCCTCAAATAGAAATGGTTTTGTTTTTAATGGCTACCGGGGCCGGTACCCCCTGAAGACGTCGGCTTCGGTGGTCATATTTTTGTTTTGTTTCATTTGTTTCTTGTATTGATACTTTTTTCTGAAATTTCTGCTGCTTCGTAGCGCGTTTTTTTCAAAGAAGTTTTATCTTTTTGATCTTAATTATTTGTGTTTTCTTTCAGTACACTAAATAACTGTGCTTTTTGTGTTGCATATGAAATAAAAAACATTTATGTAAACTATATTATATTACATAATCTGTATTATTCAAAATTCAAAGAGCTTCTTGTATAAATATTACAAATTCTAGCTCAGTGAGATACAAATTATACTTCATACCTTCCACTTTGCATCATTTGGCTTGAAATAACCAAAGGAGCTAATAAACCAGTTGTAGATGTCATTAAGTGTAAGCTGCTTGTCTGGAGATTCATATATAGCCTAAAATTATTAATAACAAAAGTTTCAAGCAGCAACATTATATAATAATAAGAAACACGCAATAGCACAAGTGAAGAAAAAGTTGATTTCATGTATATGAAATCTAATCAATCAGAAAAAAAATTGAATAATTAAGGTTTTCCTAAAGGAAACTAAGGAAATAAAAATATGACCACCGAAGCCGACGTCTTCAGGGGGTACCGGCCCCGATAGCCATAAAACAAAACCATTTCTATTTGTTTTATGGCTACCGGGGCCGGTCACCCCTGAAGACGTCGGTGGTCATATTTTTATTTTTATTTCCTTCGTTTCCTTTACTGCTACTTTTTTTTAAAATTTCTGCTGCTTTTTAGTATGTTTTTTTCAAAGAAGTTTTATTTATTTAGATTCAAAAAAATTTTTGTTTTCTTGTAGTAAGGTTTTCCTTCTTATTTGTTGAAATTGAAAAAAAAGGCTATAAAATAAGATAAGAAATGGACTTGAAAGACAAAAAACTGAAAAACATGGCCAAAATTTGTCAAAAGAATAAGCACACACATTGTAGCGGGAAAGGACCTATTTGAGAGCGATGTAATAAGTAAATTACTTTGACGTATGACTTTTTCATTTTTATATATTCATTTTTTATCAAGACAGAAAAATTTTACTTCAGGAAAAATAAAAGAACATATTTAAAAGCTTTTAAACAAAGTAATCATTCAAAATAATAAATAAGGGAATCAACAACAGAAAATATTTAATAACTATAATTTAATTTACCTGTCCTATTAATGATGCATAGGTAAAGGGTGGTTTGTCTTCAGAAATCTTGTAAAACTCTCTGTTCCTTTGAAGTTCTACAAATGAAAATTCAAAGTTATAAAAGAATCTCAGAGAAAATATATAAGAAAATGCTAAAATATTAATGCTTTATAAATAATAATCAATTTTAAATGCGGACAAATATAGTTATAATTTCTAATCAGTGACACTGACTCACACACAAGAAATCAAGATTGCGATAAATTTTTTTTTTTTGTTAAACAGGACTGTATTATATTATAACAACAGGACCTAAGTATTGTATCACCATATAATTTCTTTCTGTTTCATAAATTTTAAATTCCTTAAAAGTATGGACAAGTGAAGAAGCCAATGAATGTGGATGCAGACTATGGTAAACTCGTTTAATTACTGTGGTTTCTTAAACTAGTTAACATACTCACTCATTCCTCTACCCATAGATGCCTACATAACACATCGGCTGATAAGTTCCCGGTCTAATGAAGTAAACACAACTTTTTTAGTAAAATTCAAATTTATTCATCAACATAGTCTCCTTTAAGAGATATACAATCACTCCATCGCCTCTCTAACATCCCTATACCTTTCTTAAAAAAATAACCATCTTTGGCGTTTGTTTTGGCAATCAATTCATCATTCGTGCTGAATCTCTTACACGCGAGCATTTTTTTCAAGTCTGCAAACAAGTAGAAGTCAGTAGGAGCCAAATATTTTAAATAGGGTGGGTGCGGGTGAATAGGGGGTGTCTGACACAACGTCAAACACCTTTCGGAATCATAAATTCATTGTTGTTTTTGGTCAACTGTTAGCACACGCGGTACCCATTTCAAAAACAGCTTTCTCATAAACAAATGTCCGTGCAAAATAAAGCCTACACGCTCTTTTGATATATTTAGAGTATCAGCTATGTCATGCAACTTCACTTTGCGGTTTTCTGTAACAATTTTGTGGACTTTTATTATGGGATTTCTGGATTAACCACATTAGGGCGTCCAGAGCGTGGCGCATCTTCAACATTTGTATGACCACGTTTAAAATCAGCACACCAGTCAATAATGGTCGATTGCCCTGGTGAAGAACCCAGATAACACTAATCGAGCCAAGCTTTAGTTTCAACCGTGTTTTTTCCCATTAAATAACAATGTTTAATAAGAACACGAAATTCTTTTTCATCCATTGTTTCAATAACATAAATTGGTGTTCGATTAAAATCACTGTAACTTTAAAATCAATCAGCAGATCGTTATAAAATTTTGATACCTTTTATTTGAAGGTTAGGATTTGCTAAACAAAATACTAATTCTGCATTTAGGGAGCCTTCTGTATGTCAGACCGGAAACTTATCAGCCAATGTGTTAGATAAAAAGAAAAAAAAAACAGTAGCTTTTAAAAAATTATATAATTTATGATAACTTACATAATATACAAAATAAGGTTGGGTTTAACAATAAATTTTAGAGGTTTTCATTGTCATGAAAATCATAAAACTTTATTACACTAATAATAATTATAAATGGTCCACAATATTTTCCAATTATGATTAACATTAATAGACATTAATAGTAATAGACAGGTAATTTATTATTGATAGTTAAAATATATTTTAATTTTAAAAAGGGAGTTTTAAATGAAAAATAAACTGAAAATTAAAACAAAAAGCTTTAAGTCAATTAATATAAATGAGACATGCTTAATTATGTTTTAGTAATATTTATTTATATATTCAAGAAGCAATAAAGTATTTAAAAAATTCTAATCAAATAGGGATTTTTTTTTTTCAGAAAACTTACTCATTTTCAGAAAATTCTCTAAAATGTTCAAAAACCAAAAGAATTTTTAAGCTAGTATATAAGGAAAAAATGGCAAAATCCAGTAGTAAAAAAAATAATAAATAATAATCCTCATTAGGATCTATGCAGTAATAAAAAATAAAAAAATCTCTATCCTTTTAAGTTTTTAATTTATGAACATAAAATCAATAAAATTCACAAATATTTTCACAAACTTCACAAAATCATGATAAAATAAGTAGTTTCTGATAAATATTGCAGAGAAAATTGGGAAAGATCACGAATTTTTTAAAATTTAGAGCGACAATTGACACTGCAAAGAGAAAATCTATTTTCAAAAGATAGAAAATTAAGTACTTTTTAGAAATCCTGAATAAAAAAAACACCTAAGGACTTTTGAAAAAAGTAAATAAAAAATAAGCACCTTTAAGTGCTTTTTAAAAATGCTACGCATCCTGTCTATTCATAAATGTTATGTGTATGCTTTAAAATGTAAAAAGCACATGATGAACAAATAGTAATCATAAATTTTTTGTTTTTTTCAATCAGAACTATGCAAGAAATACATATTTTCATCTGAAGAATATTTTCAAGTTTTACAGTGTTAAAAAATGAGCATATTACTTCCAAAAAGGCACTATTTGTCTTATGAAAGAGCCTTTTAAAAACAGCACTAATAGGATTCATTAGCAGAGAATCATTATATAACTTCATAAATTTGAGATTTTATTGTTTTCAGATATTTAAAAAAGTTCAATTTAAATTAAAATCTTCCAAAATTACCTTCAGTTATCCCTAGGTTAGTACCCTCACCAACATTTTTATGAATTGTAGTATCAGACAAAGATGGATCTAAAATATAATTACAAATTCAGTTGGTCTTTAATACACTTTACGATACAAAATAATAAAAATTCTAAAACATAGTTAGAAATCAAAATATTTTGAAAAATAAATAAAAAGGAAAAGAAAAAAAAACATGTACACTTTTAAAAATTAATAATAAATAAATAATATTTGTTAAAAGTTTAATCACCATGAATATATTAACACACACTATATACTCTGTTGATATAAAATAATGCAGATGAAAGTTTTGAACTTTCAGTATACCAATTTTTATAAATAGTAAAAAAAAACTTATATAGTATATCAAAGAAGGACTGCAAGTACATAAACATTTAAGAAAAAAAATACACATATTCTTATTTATTACATAATTAAGATGTGTATACAATATTTCTATAGAAAACATGTATCTAACTTTTACACAGATAATTATTAAGAACAAATGCTATAAATATAGTTGATCTAATAAAGTTAATACTTTAATCAGAAAATAATTTTTCAGAAATTATAATCTGAAGTAAATAATTAGAAATTTTTTAAACTACAAATACATAAAATTATCTAACTATTAAAATATATTAAATACTTTAACCTATTAATTACATAAATAATATAATAAATAATAACATAATAATAATAATAGCTCTAATTATAGCTAAATATTAAAATAGAATATAGCTAAAAATAACACCAAATAAATTTTTCAGATTGATCAAGTATAAAATCATAATAATTAGGAATACAGCATATTTAAAAAATACCAAAATCATAAACACTTCTTAACATTCAAAGTATTCTAACACATTTAATTATCACTTAAAAACTTGAATAATAATACATTTTTCAAACATAAAACCAGACCACAGAGGATTTTATACAAGCAAACTAAAATGATGATGTACTTTAATTTATGTCGCACAAGAGCAGTACAATAGGCTATTGGCGACGGTAGGGAAACACCCCTGAGGATGAACCAGAGACAGCACACATATGTCACATCCTGTTTTACAGGAAGGACACTTTTATGTACCATCCATCCAGCTGCAGGTCACAATTTTGACCTGAATCAGAGCATGATCAATGTCAGATCCAGTACCCTCAGAGGTATTGATTTGTTACTTGGAGGACTTCATGACACGGACAGATTTAGCCAGAACCAGTCACCATTTTGTACACAGGGAGTCTTCTGCCAGCGGGGTTCAAACTCGTGACCACTTGGACATGGGTCCAATACCTTACCGGTCAAGCTATTTTGGCCCCATATACTAAGATGATACCAGATTGCCTGTAATAAATATCTACATGTAATTCAAATACATCAAAATTTTAACAATATACATTTAAATCAGGGTTCGGTTTTCGACGTCAAAAAGTGGTTTTTGACATGACAAGGGTATAATACTGGTTTAAACCATCAAAAATGTCAAAAACTGAAGTTTGCCAAGAAAATATATAAACTTCAAAANTGTTGATAAGAAGATAGCAATAGCTAAGTCAGACTAATTTAATTGAAATGACAGTCCATTATCAGTATCATCTTATTCAAATTGCCCAAGTGTTAAATTGTCAAGTTTTTATAATTTAAATTAATTAAAAATAGTGTCTTCTTTGAAAGCGGCTAAGTATTTAACATTTTAAGTTTTCTTCTTTCAATAACCTTTTTATTCCTTTCTTTTTTTAAAAAAAAGTTTTGCAATGGACCAAAATGGAAAACAATATTTTTATTAGACATGCATTTATAAATAATAAGTAATTAATATGGTAGAGAAAATTTATCCCCATTTTTTGAATTTAATAGAAGTTTTAAAATAAAAAATTTCTTAAAGTGACAATTTTTAGGGACGATGACAGTATTGGTATAAACGTCAAGAATCACCAAAAATTTGGTAACAGATAAGCAGTGACGTGCAAGCAAATAAAAAAATCACAGAAGGGAACCAACACAAGGGATAAATAAAGTAAATTTTATAATTAGATAGTTATTTTGTAACACATTAGGGGTATTTATGTAAGTTTAGTCATGCGTTTGAAGTCAAGTCATAATAGAAATTCTTTTTACTTTCTCCAAGTAACATAGAATGATATTTAAAAAATAGCTATATTGAAAGCTTGGAAAATAAAAACTTTCGCAGCCAATATTTATTTTTAAAAAAAATTTTTATTTCAAATTTATTTAATGTCATCTTTTGAGGAATAAAAATATTCACTCCTTCCAGTTTGTTTGTTTATATTACCGCCACTGTTTCAAAGAGAAAAATTTATTCAACGCTTCAAATTATTGTAAGTATGAAAATTCTAAATAAATTCTTTCTAAATAACTGCTTATTTTAAGCTTTGATGATTTTTCCTTTTTTCGTCTATGACAGTTTGTTTGTTTATATTACCGCCACGCTATAACCTTGTTGCCAATCGATATGTCAATTCTCATTTGAAATATACTTTTATACGCAGTTCACAGTTAATATGTATAGCAAAGAGCGGATAAAATTCACAAATGATCCGATTTTTTTACAGTCGAAGCTTATGGATGGTGTTTTCGACACTAGGGAGCTCTGCAAGCTGTATGCCGCTTATACTTCCGGGTTACTGTTTCCGGTGTATTTTAAAGTCATTTGGCTCACAACGTGATCATTGTGTTTTAAGATTCCTGCAAACGTGGTAATTGAATACTTATTACTAAACTTAATCTTGCTCCTCGAACAATATGCAAACACTAACGTAAAATAGTGCACAGCTTGCAACACGAACAAACAGTAATAAACGAAACGAGCGATTAATTCTCACTTGGGCCGGATCACGCTATTGGTCGAAAATGACGTTACTGCTTTGGGGAAGGGAGATGGTGGCTGTTGGCTGGTGTTTGTATGAGTTTGGCGACAAATTTCGTATGCACACGTGCTCGCTCGGAATTTATTTATTCCTTGTAAATGTTTACGTAATATTACGTCGTCGTTAGGGTGGGGAGATAGGTAAATGTCAACTTCAGCATTTCAGACAATATTTATGTTTTAATTGATTTAAATTCATCAAAACTAAAAACAAAAAAATAATGAATGTTTTTACAAATATAAGATGGTATAGTAATATTACAAATACGTTTTTTTAGTCCCGCAGTGGACTGATCGTTAAGACACGATTCCCAGCAGATCACCGAAGTCAAGCATCACTGGCTGCGGTCAGTGTGCGGGTGGGTGACCACTTGGATCAGCCTGCGTAGGGACCGAGGGTGTGCGGTATTGGTCCTCGTTAAACTGTTCGACCGTAAAGTGCTCGACTTCGCGTGCAGGTCGTCGGGCTACCTAAGCGGGGGTGCCATCCCCTCCGCAGAGGATCAAAATTGTGATGGCATGTCTTCGGATCATCCTCAGGGATGTTTCCCAGACCGTCGCCAATAGCCCATTGTGCAGCTCTAGTGCGACGTAAATGAACAACAACAACAACGTTTTTTTTTTTTTAGTTTGCTTGTTTTTCCTTAAGAATTATTTTTTGCAGTTATGAAGTAACAAAAATCGAAATAAACATAAGCTCAAATTTACTCATACATCGTAATTTAGTTGTGTTATGAATAATTTTAAAAACTCATAATCAAGCAATACGTAAATTTAGTTTAAAGTAATGACCAAAATTCTGGCTAGCCCCCCTCCCGCATTTATAGAACAGCCCCAGTTGCCAATGACGTAAAAGCAGTATAGTTTAATTTCACTTACTTAGATTCTAATAAAAAAATTACCACAAAACTGTGCACGATGTGAATATTGTCTTTATTACTCAACATTAATACCACGTGTAAATAGAGCGCATTTGAAAACTAAATATAAAAACTGTCTCCACGTCATCAACGACGTCACTAGCTCTCCTCGTTCCAAACAAAGTTTTGAACGGAGCAAACAATATGGCGTTTCTCATGTAGTTAAAAGTGGGTCAACTAAATCTTTGAATATATTAATATGGAGTCGAATTTAACCACTGACATGGCAAGAAAAAGTGTTGCATATATTAATATTACGTTAATCTCTTTTTATGATATTAATTGGAATAGCTTATTAATTGCAAATGATTATGAAAACTTTTTGTATATATGATTGAGAGAATTTGTATTTAATATTTACCATATAAATTGTATTTATAATCTGGAAATCGGAAATTTGTGAATTTTATTATTTGGAAAAAGTTATTTCTAATTTATGTTTAATTTTNTAAACATGAAACAAGAGTTAAAAATATTGACGCTTAGATTTTTATACATCAAAATTAAAGATAACTTGACCATTTTGAAACTTTTTTTTATAGCATTTAATGCGCTTAACTCGTAAAATCTACTGATACTCCGTATAAAGAAAACTACTTAAATTAGGAATAAGTCCCTTAGAAGCGCTATATAAATTTATTTATTTCAATAATAAACTAAAAATCTTGCCGTCTTAAATTCACATAGGAAATACCATTGAAATGGTTCGTTCGAAAAATTGTTTGGAACGCGTTTGGAAGGAGGCGGGGTTTGACGTCATAAAATACGTCATCACTGTCCCTGTCTATACACAGCATGTCCCTTCCCCAAACAGTGATGTCATTTTGAACCAATAGCGTGATCCGGCCCAAGTGAGAATTAATCGCTCGTTAAACGAATGAAAAGAGGCTAAATCAAGACTGCCAAAAAAGCGAGTTATTCAAAATCTAGCAACCATGTCACCCTTTTTAACAATGAATGGTGTTTTCAATCGAAATGTAAACAATAACAATCTCGAGCTCGGCACCTACTCTAGTTCCGGTTAAAAAGTTTGCAGCTGATTACTACATGTTATTCTGATAGGTGATGTTTTCAAACGGATAATTTCGTTTTCAATAAAAGAAATAAATTAGATAATTTCTGAGCTCAAATCTGCCATATTTCATAAGATATTAATGTTAATATGTAATTCTGGTGAGTTTGAAGTGAAAATTTGTTTTAGTTTTTTAGAGATATATTGTTAAAAAAGGTGACATGGTTGCTAGATTTTGAATAACTCTCTTTTTTGGCAGCCTTGATATGGCCTCTTTCCATAAGTTTATTACTGTTTCTTCTTGTTGCAAGCTGTGCACCATCTTACGTTAGTGTTAACACTTTTAGCATTGTAAACACCAGTATTGTTAGCATTGTAAACACACGTAAAGTAATCAAATACATTGTTTGCAAGAATCTCAAAACACATCGATGCCAAATAGCTTTAAAAAACAACGGAAACAGTAACCCGGAAATTTAGGCGGTACCGAGCTTGCAGCGTTCCCTAGTGTAGAAAACACCATCCATAATGAAGAATATATTTAAAATTGGCAATCGAAATGGGCTGCAGGTGGCGTAGAGCAGAACTCTTTTCCTATGGCAACACTTCACATGCTTTCCCCATTAGCGTGTGGAAAGTCATAGAGGAAGGAAGTACGTTAGTTTCTCTCTTGATTTTCACATAGATTAAAATCTTTTAACTTGAAAAACTATATGGAACTGAAAACTACATTAAACATAGTTCTAAAGAAAAGTGTCATCGAAATTTTAAAAAACATTTTTATTAAATAAAAAGGAAAAATATTAAGAAAAAGGAAATTATCGTAGTACATTCCTATACAACTGAAAAGAGGAGGTGAGGGAAGGGAGAAGGGCTAAAGGCATGAAACCGGTCTCTCCCCAGATGGCGTATTCGAGTGTTGCGATCGCGAATAATAAAAAATAAAGAAACTAAAACTAAAAGTTCAAATGGGAATTAGATCTTCCTATTAAAACGTAGAAATTTCAAATTTATTCGTTCAAAAAATATCTAATATTTTACGCTAGTTTACTTTTAATTCTGGAAACATACCACTCAAATATTTAAATGCTATTAAAATCTATTTGTAAAGCTTTCTAACGAAACAATTATTTAAGTTAAAAACAATATTTGTAATCCCTTTTTATTTCTATTTGCTCTACACACAGTTAATAAATAATATCACACAAAATTTGTAACAAATGAATAAATAAATTTCAAACTTGCCTAACACACACAATCTGCTGCTTTCATTTGGATTCCATTTATCTCTACCAACTCAATACAGCCATATTTTCCGTTGTTTTTTAATGCGATATTCAACAGGTAAACGATATAATTTAAAGCCTAAATTTGATTTATTTGAACACCCAAATGTACACAAACCAGTCATTATAAATTTAAAAATATGATACAAAAAAATAAATAAAAGGGAAATTAAAATAACTGAACAGTGAAGTATCATTGCAGCGCAATAATACTTCACCGTTCAGTTATATCAATACTTCACCGTTTAAGCTAGTCAACAAAATGGCGACAGTTTACCCAGCCAATCGAAAGTGACTTAAATGTAGCGGGAAAAGCATCGATTTAGTCTCAAAGTTGGGAGGGGGACAAGGATTATAGTTATGAAAATCGGATTGCATTATAACTATTCGAGATCGCAACACTCGAATACGCTATTCGGGGAGAAGACGGGATCCATCATGTCTTAACCCTTACATCTCCTCCTCTACGATATTTTCCCTTTCTTAATATCAACGACGCTCTCTTTTAGAATTATAATCAATGTAGTTTTTAGTTCTATATAGCTTCCTAATTAAGACAGAAATTGCCATAGAGTTTTGTTCTACACCACCCTAGAGCCCATTTCGATCGCCAGTACTTAAAAAAAAATAAAGATATCGTTCTAACGTTTTTGCGTGTAAATCATAAACATTGAAAAGTGATAGTATTTTTAAAATGCTTATATTTTTATTAGATTCGCTGCACAAGACTTATTAAAAGCATAATTTTTTAATGTCGTAAGTAAATTTTTTGTAGATATATCTACAAACAAATTTATCAAAAAATACAGTTATTAATGTACGGTTTAAAAGGCCATAAATCACAACTAAAAACAGTCAAAATATTGATAAGAAGGTTAATTTTAGAAATACTGTTTTGCACATAATATTGATCTGCTACTTTAATCCTTTTCTTACTAATTACTTTTCACGATGAATATACTTTTTAATCAAGAAAAAAAGAAAGAAAAGGATATAATTACAAAGTTTTCTCCAGATTCTTGTACCCAAGGTACTGCTTTAAGACCGACCACGAGACTTTCGATTCCATAGATTTTATGAGCACAAGTACGTATATCGCATGTACTCGAGTCCTGCAGTGGACTGATCGTTAAGACACGGCTCCCAGCAGATCACCGAAGTCAAGCATCACTGGCTACGGTCAGTGTGCGGGTGGGTGACCACTTGGATCAGTCTGCGTAGGGACCGAGGGTGTGCGGTATTGGTCCTCGTTAAACTGTGCTACCGTAAAGTGCTCGACTTCGCGCGCAGGTCGTCGGGCTACCGAAGCGGGGGTGCCATCCCCTCCGCAGAGGATCAAAATTGTGATGGCATGTCTTCGGATCATCCTTCGGGATGTTTCCCAGACCGTCGCCAATTGTCCAATGTGCAGCTCTAGTGCGACGTAAATTAACAACAACAAATAAATAAATAAAATATTTGCTAAGATTAGAAAAACTTAGACTTGAATTAAAAAAAAAATTCCTTTAAAAAATTTTACTTTTCTAAGAATTTTCAAAAATAGCCTCCTCTTCACTCAGAATATTTTACATGAAATTAACTTAAGGTTGTTAACTAAAACAAAAATCAGAATTTTTTAGTAAATATTAAAATTATTAAACAAGAACTGCGCATTACATTTAGAAAGTAATGCATGAATGGAAAATTAAATCATTTAAACTTATAAACATAAATGTCAGCTAACAAATTTTGATTTTTTTTCTTCATTGTGTTAATATTGAATAATAGTATTCAAGTATATTTTTTAAAAAGTAAATATATTTTTTAGAAATTTCTTTTCGGTGGTCTTTGAAAGAAATCGTAGTTTCATGATGACTCATAAAAAATATAGTGGATCAGCCTGGGTAGGGACCGAGGGTGTGCGGTATTGGTCCTCGTTATACTGTTCTACTGAAAAGTGATCGACTTCGCGTGCAGGTCGTCGGGCTACCGAAGCGGGGGTGCCACCCCCTCTGCAGTGGATCAAAATTGTGATGGCTTGTCTTCGGATCATCCTCAGGGATGTTTCCCAGACCGTCGCCAATAGCCCATTGTGCAGCTCTAGCGCGACGTAAATGAACAACAACAACATAAAAAATACAACTACAGTAACTGTACGAGATAGAGAGTATATAGAATTTTGAAACTGGACAGAAAACAAAATTTTTTTTTTAAAATTTAAATTTTGAAAAATGTCCTATTTTCAAAATTTGCCCCAGCGGACAATAGCAGGTTGCTGAGTGGCAGGTTGCAGGTTGCTGAGTGGTAGGTGAGCAGGTTGCTGATTAACAGGACAACATAGGTGCTGCTTAACAAGATTAATTCCTTTGAATAGGAGTGTTAAGTTCGTCATTTCGTATTAGTGTAGGGTAAAATAAAACATTTAAAATTGTTAAAATCAATATTGTAATGCTAAAATTTTTATCCCCGGACGGAACGCACGGTGCTTGCATACTTACCGGTAAAGAAAAGAGTGAAATTCTGCAAGAGGATTATATCTTCCGTAACTAAATATTCTGGATGTTCCGTAACGACAGCCCTTTATATATATTTTATTAAATCTTTCTAATAAATGAAGTACACTTATTAAGGGCATCAATATGGAATCAATGATTGCATAAGCGATTAAAAAAGCATGAAAATTATCGAAATTCAAAGAAGAACATCTGAGGAAGTTAAACTAAAATCATTAAACCTGTTTGGTTGCCGAAGAAACATCGAGAAGAGTTGAGTGAGCCCCTCCAAGTACAAAATCAAATTAAAGTTTCTTAATATTCTTACATTCATATTTATTTTATAATTTTAATTTTTTTAAAGGATTATATGGGTCATTCTCACAAAAACAGTCATTTTCATGTCCCCAGTATATTTTATGTTTGTTTTACAGCTTACGAAAAAAAAAATTCAGGGAAAGTGNAAAAGTATGTGCTCAAGAAACTAAAAAGTAGAATGTTATATGTAGCTAATACAATTTTCATCATGAATGATTAATTTTTTAAAAAAAGATTTGATTTAACCGAAGTGTATTAGTATTCTTGTATTAATGCAAGACTTTTAATATACTCTTGTTAAAAAAAAACAACTAATGTGTGTATTTATTTATTATGCCCTAAAAATTATATGTCTGATCCATTAATTGAAAGAAAATTCTTAAATACTATGTCATAAACATTTTGTTTTAGAGGTATTCCTAGTATCCAATAATATAACACTTTGAAAAACTCACTCAGAAATTTTATTTTCTACTTAAATTGTTCCATACGATAAAAAACGAACTAAAACCAATTCAGGTAAAAAAAAAGTTTAAAAAACGATAGTTATTAAAAGACTCTTTTAAATGAAATTACTATACGTATCGATAATTTATGTGTAAGATATTTAAGAATTCTTCCATCTAAACTAGTATTGAAGGAATTTTTGTATAACTCATTGAAATGAAAAAAAAATGGCGAAGAAGTTAATAACTTTGAGTATCTGTTTTTAGCAAAGATAGAAAATTTGCAAAAGATAAGTATGTAATATGTAGAATTATATATAAGACAATTAAAAGTCTCTATCTAAACTAGCATTGAAAGAATTTTTTGTATAAATAGCTCATTGAAAAAAATAAAAAAGTAGCGAAGAAATTAATAACTTTGAGTTATTTTTAGTAAGAATGAAATTTTTTTTTTAAAGAAAGTGAATCAAAATTATTAAAAATTATCAGTTATTAATATAAATCTCTATTCTGGATTCCTGATTTTACTTATGCTCTTTGGGACAGTGTGTAAAGGTAATATTAGTTACATCACAAACTTAAATTTGAAGTTTTTTTTAAAAATTACGAATTGTTAGACTTGGCTTCTGTGTATGAAAATATTAATGTTTCAAAGCCATTATTAAAAATAAATAAATTTTGCAACTATTTTACTTTAAGTACAATAATATTAAATACAAACTTATCAATAGAAAATTGATTAATTTTTAAAACAAAATTAATAAGGACTTAAATTTTAAAGGAACTTCGTTTGATCAGTGCTTATTGTCCAGAAACAGAAGTAAAATTCGGCACTAAATTCATATGATTCTGAACCATCTCCTAAGTTTCTGATCATCCTAAGTGTGAAATGTCAAAGCCTAAATCAAGTGTTATTAATATAGTTAAATTAACAAAGCACATACAAATAATTACAAAAATAAAAATTATAAACTACAAAAACAATTTGCATATTGTGTTCATAATTGTAATACATAGCAAACTAATTTCCATAATCAAATACTGCTCTGTATGAATGCTTAAAACAGTTAGATTATATGCTATATAGATTTTAAAATTTTATATAAAACTAAAGTGAATATAGTATAGTTGTTATTTTTTTAAAAAAAAAGTGAAATTTTTTTAAACTCCTGCTATTATGTTACCGAAATTTTATTAGGCTAAATTTAATTTATTAGGCTGAGGTTTTTTCCAAGTGTTTGTTCAGAAGTAGGTTTCTTCCAAAAGAAATCCCAACCCTGCATATTTATAAATAAAAACACAACACAGTTTTTTCAAACCTGCTGTTTTAATTTGGTCCTTGAAAAGCGACATTACATAGGTCTATGTACGTTTATGTAGCAATTATTTCTTTAAATATTGTACAAGATTTCTTCCAATTTACATTCTATTTCCCTATATCATACCTAAAATTACACTACATTTTATTTTATTGCTCATTAGATCGAGTAGCTAAGCTCATAGATGTGCTTAGCTATTCCTTAGCTCATTGTTACTCAATAAAACTGGATATATCTTCTTCACGTAATGGATGGCATCTCTTCGATCCTGTCCAGACACGATCTACATTTTCAGGATACGATTAAGACATTTCATGCATTGAAATGTCACAAATAAATCAACGTAATACAATCTTTACAGTTTAATTCAATAATTTAAGTTGAGTTTCAACTAATATTTTTTTAAACAAAGTATTCTTTTACAATATCTACAATGACATAAGGAGTTAATGTAAATGATAGTGACAAAAAGTGATTGAAGATGTTACAAGATTAAGAACATATATGTGGTAAAAATACACATATTTTTCATTGATAAAAAAACAAATTAAAAAATAATGCATTCATTCCCTTTTGTTACATTCAAGTTACCTTTGTCAGAATTAAGTAGGAAATATAAAACAAATAATATATGAGTATAAAGTTTTCCTATATAACTAATATAAATTTAAAAATTTTAATTTAACAATTAACTTAATTAATTAAGAATTAAGTTATAAATTTGAAAAACTAATATGATCAGGCATTTTTTCAAAACTAATATGATCAGGCATGCACAAAAAAATGTTTAAATATATATTGTTAATTTTCATTGAAAATTAAAATAGAATTTTAAATCTGTATTAATCCAATTCGATAAAATGTTTATAGAAAAGGGACTGTTTAAAAAAGAAATATATACATATTAGGTGATGAAAAAGTTTTTCTGGTACATTTGTAGCATCATAGCAAGAAACCAGGTTGGAAGGCTTTCTAAACTGTAGTAATTTTAATCATAAGCATTAAGTAAAATTCAGATCTACACAAATTAATACAGGTGGGCGATATATATTGAAATAACATGAATGATAAATGTCAAACATGATATCATTAGCTTTACCAGATAGAATTGGCATTAATAAATATCGAATGAAATAACATTGCAAATATTATCGTGTAGGTAGATTAATTTTATTTGGGTAAAGAAAATATTGACTAGTGTAAATTAATTAAAAAGGTGAAATATTGCAAAATATTAGGAAATGTTGACATTAGGGATTAATTTAATTTTAGTAACGAAAATATTGACCAATGTAAATTAGTTAAATTGAAGAAATATCACAATACAATCTGAAACATTGATACTTTCTGATTATAAATTGCTACATTAGACAATAAATTTGAAAGCTTATTTGTTTAAAATACACGCTCAATTAAGATTTTAGTCAACAAAAATATTAATTCATCATAATTTAGATTATAGGGTCTATGCAATTTAAAGGGATAAAATTAAATTTTTAATTTCATATTAAAGGGCATTTTTTTTAAAAATAATTTTAATCCAGTAAAATTTGTTCATCAACCTCAAATATAAATAAAAAGATTTAAAAATGGAAAACACATATCAAACTAATGTTGTAAATAGCACAAATAATTTCTACAGGCCAGCTAAAAAGATAATTTAGTATATTGTTGTATTATGTTTGTTAGTACAAAATGTTAGAATTAGACATTAAATTGAAGGGAGAAACCTGAGGTATTTATTTACAGACGCAAATTACTGGAAATATTTGATTGTTGTCTGCACATCAATTCAGCATTTAACACTATTTGAACTAATATAGATTTTTTGTAAACTGTTATGATATAAATACCGCATAAAAAAAAGTGAAATAATTAAGAAACCATTTTTACTGGTTTTTGCAGGAACTTTTAAAGACTAGATTAAGATGAATAACACATAAGGAAATATTCAATTGGTATTTTATGATTAACTTAAATATTAAGTGTGTTTTGATTTAAACATTAATTTTTATGTAAATAAAAATGCTTCCTAATTTAGAAATCCGGAATTCTAACTAAAAGGGTTTGAATGGAATATTTATTTTACAGGGAATGCTTAATCTACCATATGATTTTCCAAAATTTTATCTAAAAACATTAAAGTTGTAAATAAAACTTGGAACTAAAAAAAAAAAAAAAATTGCCTTATTAACCTATTATCAATCCTAGTAATTAACACTAAAATTAGGCACAAGTATTTTTTTTTGATGTTAATTTTGATTTTTAACACTTTTTTGTATGTACAAGAGTATTTTTCAATATGTTGAAACTTTTTTTTAAATTAATTCTCGAGCTTGTATTGGGAAACAAAACAAAAACTACTTCATTTTAGATGTAGTTTTTCTCATGTAAATAGTATAACACATGTAACAAGCGTCATCATATGGAAATGACCTCTAAGACTAATTTCTGTGTGCAAACTACAAAAATACAATTGTCCAACATTTCTATAACACAGAACCCCCCTCCCGATTTTTACAATTCATACAATTACACCATTACAGTTAACCACATCATTGAAGTTGTAACACCAAAAAAGGTGTTTAATTTCATAAATGCAAGAATAAAATTTATACAAATTTTATTATCACAAAACTAATTTACAATAAATAAAAAAAAATTAAAAGTGAAATGGCGAAAAGAAAAACTTTGCTGCAATTTAAATATTTTCAAGACAGAATTGCAGCAAGATTATTTTAAAGCAGCACTTTAAAACTAATCAACTGAAATTTATTGCCGTACTTCAGAATAAGCAAAGTTTCAATTTTGATGCAAGATTAAACTTAGTCTAAAAGTACTATAAGTTAATTACACAAACACTGAATAAACTTCAAAAAATATGATATGAATTTTTATTTATGTACTACATGTCTGCTTATGATAAGTTTTTGAAATTGTGTCATTTAGAGTTTTAGCATTAAGATAAAAAAAAAATGGGCAGCATACGTAGCAACAAAATTAACAATCGTTTTTGTTTATGATAGCTTAATTAATAAAATAATAATCAACTTGGCCTACTTTTAAGAGTAAAGTATTAAATAAAAATTTAGTTTGATATGAAAAATCAATTTTAAAAAATAAGAAACCAAAGATAATAAAAATGAGAAACTAAAGAATAATTTTTATACTAGTAATGTAATTGTTGGGCAACAAGAGCAGAATGTGTTTTGACAAAATTGAAACTTATCAATGTATCCTAAAACATTTACATTTTACTAGATTTTCATCATCCAGACACTTTACATACTCAAATTCAAAGTAATAATCAACTTGGTCAACTTCTAAGTGTAAAGTATTAAATAAAAATTTAGATTGATATGAAAAATCAATTTAAAAAAATAAGAAACCAAAGATAATTAAAATGAGAAACAAAAGAATAATTTGTAGAGTAATGTAATTGTTGGGCAACAAGAGCAGAATTTTTTTTGACAAAATTGAAACTTATCAATGTATCCTAAAATATTTAAATTTTACTAGATTTTCATCATCCAGACACTTTACATACTCAAATTCAAAATGATTTTTTAATAGTTAAAATATAAACCAATTTAAGTTTTGATATTAGAAACCATAAAAGTGATTAATTAAACATTGTTGCACTGTGATTTGTGAAATGAAAACATAAAAACAAACTACTTAATTATTAAGTATATATGGAATCAAATGAGGACAAAAATATAATGCCTGTTATGAAATAAAAAAAAAACAATTATATTCTTTGTATCCTTAACAGTTTGATATGTAAAAATTTTAACATTGTAGCTAATCAAGTTATTCTAAATATTTGATTGATATGTTAAGCTTGTAATAGATTTCTAAAGTATTAAATAATTATTAGTAAAATTCAGAAGAAAACCTCACACCTTAATGCTATTTACAAATGAAAGCAAATTTAGATTATAAATCGATTTCATCGAATATAATCAAGATAAAATAAGCAACGTAACAAAAAAGAATTAGATTTCCCCACAAAAACTAATAAAATATTTTGTTCACAAAACAATTAAGTATCCTAATAAATTAACTGATATTTTTTTTTAAACATTCAACTTCATGTATGATTTTTTGTTTTACAGTAGATTAAATTATATTTAGAAGAATAAAATGCAAGAATATCCAATCAAATCAGTTATTTATACATTTTAATAATAATAAATAATGAGTATTTTCTTTTGCTTTAAGAGTCTTTTTAAGAAATAAAATAAAAAAAATGTCTCAGTCATTAGATCATATTTAATTAAAAGACAGAAATTGAAAAAACTATGTGTTCGATTTAACAAGTGGAGGCTTCACAGGGGTTATTCTTCATGGCACAAAAATAGACAAAAAAATAAAATGAATTGTCACAACATAATTCTATACAAAAATAGTAACAGTTTTAATGTTTTGGGAAAACTGATTTTTAAAGACCAGAATGAAAAACTTTTGCCTTTGCAGTTGATTCAATTATCATATTGCCCAGGGGTATGGTAGACAAAAATTAATAAAAAAAAGAGTCTAAAATACTAGTTTTGGATTAAAATTAGCTAAATTAAACATTGGATAATAAATATATATACATGGTGCTCTGCAAAAACTTAATGTGTAAGTTTAGGATCTTAATCAAAAATAAAACTTGAAAAACATACATATTGGGGGGTCACAAATCAATATTTAAGTGAGGAAAAACAAAATTTGAGAACGTAATAAGCAACTAGGAAAATTTTGATTGCAAAAGGAAACAGTGATAAGTCCAAAAGCGGTTATTAAAAACACATATACGTTTAACCTCTTATAAAACCACTTCTGATGCTTATTACCTTTGCCTTCCTTTACACTAGTTTGCCAAATTTTGATAGCGTTTATATTTTCTCCTTACTTAAATATAAATTTGAAACCACCAATATGAATACTTTCTTTATTTCATTCTTTGATAGTTTCTAAAAATACACATTAATGGTCAGATTTTACCAAATACCTTGTATAATAAAATAATGGTCAGTAATAAACAACTTTAATTAATAATAAGTTTAAACTTGCAAAAATATATAAAAAGGAATTTTAAAATTGTATAATTAAATTCAAAAAAGGTTATAATAAGCTTTTGAAACTTTTATAGGTTCTAATTTAATAATTCTAATTTTAAAAAATACAGCTATATGCATAAGTAAACAAATTTCTAATGTTAAAATTTTATTTATAATTTTCACTTTACTTTATTGAATATAATTTATTTTAATATTGAATTTCTGATTGCTATCTTTTTTTTAAAATTATAAACTTAAACAACAATAAATAATTTTTTTTTCTCTAAGGACAAATAAAATTGGCTCAGGGCAAAAGCTTATCATGCTTAACCATTTGACAAATACAAAATTAAATATTATATGCTATAACTATATACAAATGACAATGATCCTATACTTAGAAATCAGTTTTCTCCATCCAATGCAAAAGAAAAGCGCCTAGTTATTAAAAAAATGAGCAAAATTAATAAAAGGAAAATATATTTCTTGGCAACACTGAGGCTTTCTTATTTCAATTATGGATTAGCAAAACATGTATTTGTTACTTTTTTTTCATTCACATGCCAATTAACACAAGACAAAAACTGGACAAGCACATAATACAATAAACCAGAATTATGTTTTACACGGAATGATTTTTTATTCTGGCATGGACTTCCATTAAAAAATCAATTTCAGTATATATATATATATAATTTGTGTGTGTATACATACTCAGCACAGTACACTGAAATTAAAGAAATTGTATCTATTTTAAAACTGGATGACAAAGTCCTCGAATGCAATTTAGCTCTTTCATCATAATCTCTTTACAACTATAAAAATGAATGCATCCCTATAACACTTCACAAGACTAACTATAAAATCACTTCCTTTTTTTTCTAAAAAAATGTCACAATCTCTGTTAATGGCAGTCAAATGAACAATCCCTTATACTGCCTAGAATTAACAATGAGAAAAATGCTCATTTCTTCTAACTTACTGTTCAATTTCATCACCGGTGCAATGGCTCTCGTTGAGTGAGGGCCCAGGAACAAATTAAGAGGAAGGAGGCGCAATAACAATTGCAATTGTAAGTGAGGTATATATTGCAATCAAAGTGAGGTATTCCTTGATGTGGATTAACACAAATTTTCTCGCTTCCCAAGGTAGTTGAAAAACTCTCACTAAATACTTTCGGAGAGCTGATTTGGCCGGAAAATTGATTTAGCTGCTATCAGCTACGAGATGACTTGATTGAGGTGGTGCATACGATTTGAAGTCTGAACTAGAATTTGAAGTCTTGAAGTCTGAATACAAGAATTAACTACTGGAAATTACATAATTTATGAAAAAAAATTGGTTTTGCAATATTACTTTAAGTAAGGTTTAATGTAACAAGATTTTTTGCTAATTTAATGGGAGTTACCATTTAAGAACTAGGTTATACAATATTAAAATAAGGTTTTAAGTAACAAGCCTTTCTCTTAATTTAATGAGAGTTGCATTTTGAGATGTTTTTTTTAATCAAAAGACTTGTTTTTTTAAAAAAAAATTATTTTCCACATAGTTTATCAGAACAGTAATTGAAGAAACACAGAATATTAAAAAAATGAGTTAGATAATATTTAAATAAGGCTAAATGTAACAAGTCCTTTTATTAATTTAATGGGAGATATATATCCGAAGGCTTTCTATAGAAGGACTGCCATTTTTGTATTTTGGACATGTTTTATCATAACAGTATTTTTGAGGAACACAATGTGGCTAGAACTGACTTTACTAAAATAAAGGGATTGAACTGTGAACATTCAGACACAAATCTTGACCACCTCTTGAACAATTTCTATGTTACGAAATGCACGGCGAACAAGGTTCAGGCATAGCTTGGTGTCACAAGCTTTAATTAAATTACGTTTAAGGACAGGTAGTAGCCTGAGGCTCAGAGTTTATAGATGATGAGAGTGATAAGTCCTCTGCTTCCTCCATATCCTCTTCTTGATCTTCATCATGGACGTCATGATGATCAGAATTTACGTCAGAATGTCGATCATCTTCATCTATTCGATGTTGCATGTCTGGAGGACACATGTGTCCTGGCTCATCAGACATTGGCTCTTGTTTGATGTGAATATTTGACCCATTGCTGAAAAAAAATATATAATTAGAATTGCCATAGTAATATTCTTGAATTGAGAGTATGAATAAATGTAATTATTTAGTTATTCACAGACTATTTATTAAGAGCTTTCGCATAGAAGCAGCTATTTGAATTATTTAAAATTAACACTAAATCTGCCAACATTTTATCTATACTTATTTCTACTGCTTTTCAAATTGATGTTGTATTTTTTTTAAAATTGACTACAATTAATACAGAATTTAGCATAGGCAATAAAACACTATATCATGTAATAATTAAAACTGCCAACTGAAATAAAAATCCGTGTCAAGTATTTATAGTAACTAAATCCAAAATGTTGAAAATACATAAACAGGTCATCTACAAGATTTAGTTTAACTGCTGTATTTTCTAGCCATTTGGTTCGTCATATCTGCATCAAATTTAGTGTTATTATAAAAAGCAATAGCTTCAGGTATACATTTACCTGTTCCTTCAATTTACCTGCTTCCTCTAACAGAGTAGAAAATTTCTCTATGTTCAAAGTTACACATTTCTACTTTGAACTTAGAGACATGTTCTGTTCCATTTGCTTTTGCTGATTGTCAGAGTACAATAAAAGTACAAAAACCTGCTTGATTGTCTTTCTTTTGTTTTGCAGGTTCTTTTAATTCCCTTTTATTCATTCAAATAATTCCTACTAAGGTAGTTCTTTTTGATAGAAGATTTTTTGCCAAAGAAGTACTCATAAAAAATTACCACCGGTTATATTTCTTTTGCATCCTGTAAATGGCTCAAAAAGAGATTGAGAGCAACAAATTCATCAAGTGGATTTATTAAGCTGTTATTTTTATTGCATTGTTTACCAAATACTGAAATCCATTCCCAATATATAAACTCTCGATTTCAATGTCTGATGCCAGCTAGAATTTGATTTCACGCTTATAAATTTTGTGGACATATATTGTGTAACTCTGCATCTTGTTTCTGTCACAAATAGCTGTTCTCTAACAGTAATATTTGTACCTGGTTTGTATCAGTTCTGGTTATTTTCCAAATGTATTAATTTGTACATAGTTATAGAATAGAAAGTTGTGAAGTTATATCTTCACAAAAGGTTGTTTTTAATGTAAAAAAATGCATGGTTTAATGGCGTATTATAAACCTTGTGAGTTATGGAAGAACCAAATAATGAAAGACATTACTGTTTAGGGTAACTTACACAGCTGAATTATTCATTCCATGTGTTATCATTTCTACAACGTAACGCTCAGCTTCGCTCAGTGCAGATGTGCCATGAGATTGGGAAGTTACACAGTCAGGAGTGGCAGCAGGTGTAGGAGTTGAAGTCGGAGTATGTGGCACGGCCCCACTACCTGCCATCGCAGAGTTTAGGAAGGACAAGTTGCTTTCCGCAAGAGCAGCCTGCAAGATGAAAAATTTTTGGTCAATAATGACACCACATTTAATCATAGGATGGAAAGTACGGTAAAATATTGACACCCACTGAAAACTATAAAAGTTTACATTAAAATATAAACACAAATAAAACTTTTTTCCCTGGCTTTTAAAATTTCAGAATTTTGAACTATATTTGTTAAAATATAAAAACAGTTTTCTCAATTATCTCTACTTTTACTGATGAGTCAGTTTAGATTAAAAAAAATCCTTCCGTAAAAGTTTACATTAAAAATTTAAACAACAGATATACATTTTAGTTTATTTATTTAAAAAGATCATTTAATAAAAGCCTACATTAAAAATGTAAACAAGAACACAAAGATTCAATTTTTGCTTGTTTATATGGCGCGGTTTATTAAATTATGCAAACAAGTTTTCTCTAGGTATATCTTTAGCTACGCCATTTTTAATATGCATGTATATTTATAGACAAATGCATGTATAAAACTTAAAATAGGCAAACAACTATCTAAGAACAAAAAGTGCGCTCTTCTCACACAACACTTATGGTATTGACAGCTTTCCTGACTATCTTTAATAAAATTTTCCTCTCAAAGATTGTGCAGGTTTGCCCAGCTCTTCATATCCACTTTTTTGTAATGATCTTGTTTTTTAAAAATTATGTGAAATTTATTAATCAATTATGTTTATAAAGAAACAAATTACGTGTAACAATCCTCAGAAGGGTTTCCCTTAAATAAGAAGAACCTAGATTGAAGATAATTTAAATGAGGAATGAATCAAATTCAACAAACAACCTTCGCACCGTAAATTGGACATAAGATGGTGCATTTAAGTGTTTTGAAAATATTACTCAATATGTATGAATACGACAAATATACAAACCTGTAATGAGGCATTTAATGAGTCACCATAGAGGCCTGGACTCTGCCTCAATGGAGGGCTGCCCATTCGTCCCTGCCCATGCATTAGAGGTATACCTTGAGGAGCGAGACCTTGCGCAGGCAACTGAAGACTACTATAATGGGTTCAAAGAATTGCTTAATTGATGATGCATAACATTAAAGTTTAAGACAAATATTAGTTTAAAACTCGGTAAATAATTTTATAAAAATGAAAAATATATAGAGTGGATAATTAATAAGTATAACCCAAAGTATGTAGGAATTCAAAGCTACGACTAATTTGTAGTTTAAAATGCATTGCTCAAACCAGGACTTGACATGTGGTTAGCTATATTTATGTAAAAAAAAATTAATATATAAATTTATGTGCATTACAAAACCATTGTGTTATGAAAATCAACGGCATACCATACATAATTTGTTATCTATGGGAAATCTATTGAATAAGAAATAAATTGCTGCAACAACCAAAATGAATTATAAATTTCCTGGATTTTGATAAATAGATAATGCACCACACATAATTTCTCTCAGATATTGATTGGGCAGTATTTTGTATGTTATTAAACATTTATCGGTTGCTGTAAGAGAGAGTGACCACAATAATTCCACTTAAGAGCAAAATGATAGAAATTAAAATACTAACTAATGATAATATCAACAATTGGACATACATTTAAACTATAGAACACCATATACTTATTTCAGATATTTCTCTTCATTTAAAATAAATTTTTTATTCACTAGTGCTGAGTTAAAAGAAATTCAAGTTTTTTTTAACAATCTAAATTATTTTATTATTTCTAATGGCAGTGGGAATCGACACACGATAAAAATAACACAACTCAAGAGAACAAGGATATAAAAATTAAAAACAGTCATTTCCTCATTTGACACCTTGCTTCCCAGTATCGGTCAGCGATAGTTGCTCCATGGAGGGCACGCCAAAGGAGAACATGGTGGCCATCCATTACAAATGGGCCTTGACATATAGAGCAAAAAGGATCAGAAGCCTAACAATCTAAATAGATTTTAAAGAATTTTGCAATTTCAGATATTTCTCAATGTTTAAAACAAATGTTGTACCAATTAGGGATCAGTATAAAAAATCAACTTCTTATTAATTTTGAAATTGATTTTACTTATCTTATTTATATGTCTCAAAAATTGGAATAAATATCCTACTATTTAATGACAAAAGTAAAAAATAATAACAATTTTGAAACAATTAATTTATTTTACATATTTCTTAAAAAAAGAAATTTTAATATTCATAAAAATAGCAGTGAAGATCAAATGAGCAATGTATTTTTGTCAACAAAATTGGTTTTTAATAGTACTTTAAACAACTGTTAACATTAGCTATTAATAACTTTAATTTGGTTCCTAAAACAAAAATTTGACTTCACTGTCATCACTTTTTATGCCAAAAATAAAACTCTTAATGAAGATTCTTTATGGATATATTTTCAATTCTTAAAATAAAAAACAATTTTATAATCATTAGAGCTTGGCTCAAAAATGATCATATGATGTACTTATAAAACTCTCCAATTTTCAATGCGTAGCTCTTTTACAATAAATTATAATCACCTATCATGTAAGAGCACACGGTAAAGATCTGATTTTATGCTAATTTATAAATTAATTAAAATTTTAATTTTCATTTAAATAATCTTTGTTTATAATTTATATTTTAAAAGTTGGAATAAGCAATGAATCAAACTAAAACAATCAAATTTAAAAAAAAGAAAAAGAAACCAGTGATTTTTTTTTATCAGGTTAAGAAAGTTAAAAAAAAGTCCATGTATGAACAATAAAATATAATACAAAAAATATGCGATCTTTATTTAAACTTATTAGAGAATAGCACTTTTACAATGAAATATAATCACTTATCATGAAAGAGCATATGATTAAGATCAAATTTCATGATGATTTATGAATTAAACAATTTTGTTCCATTTAAAATTTAAAGTAATTTAAAAAATAGAAATTTAAATATTTTTTTCTAAATATTTAAATTTGTTATTTAAATATTATTTTCTTATTTATATTTCGCAAATTAGAATAAATTATGAGACCCAAAATAAAACAACCAAATTGTGAAAAAAGAAAAATGATTTCTTTTCTGGCTAAGAAAGTAAAAAAAAAAAAGTCCATGTATAAACAATAAAACATAAGACACAAAATATGTTATCTTTCATTAAATGGCAATTTATAAAACTTATTAGAGACTACTAGTGTCATTATAAGAGGGCCACTAACTACTACAAATGCAGCTATATCAGTGTTTACTACAAAAAGCTAATTTTTAATGATTACTATAGCATCTATTAACTATGACTACACTAACTGTCAGTTCTAAAAAAATTACTACTAATTGTTGTAGGCTTACAGTATTTTTCAAACAGCAAAAAAAATAATTTTACAAGTCCATCATTCCTTCAAATAATATTATAGCTTTTCAGACTACGTAAGGAATACTAAGTTTATTTTTCATTCAGGTGTTACTGCTTAACTAGATTATTATATCTATTGCAGCACATTTTTCCATCTTCATGTTATTAATACAAAAGTAAATAACATTTATTTCATTTGGATGTGTTATATGAATATTCAAACCTTTAAGTTGAGCTTTTTTTCTTCTTTTTTTGTGATATTAAAACCCCTGATATTTGCATAAAAATTAAAGTAATCTAGAACATTCTTTTTAAAAAATTTATATAAAAGATAACAGTTTGTGAAATCAAAACTATTTTAGAACAATTACAAATTATAATTAAAAAATATGTTTGCCATAATATAAACTATTTATTGCTGTAATATCTACAATTGCTTAATTGTTGGCCAAAATTAAAGCAATCTAGAGCATTAAAAAAATTTTTTTTTTAGAGAAGATAACAGTTTGGGATATCAAAACTATTTTAAAACAATTTAAAGTTTTACTTAAAGAAAAACGTTTGACCAAAATGAAATGCTATGGCAGTTAATATTTTTTACTATACTGAAGAGAGATTCTTTTTCTTATATATAAAACTTATAACAATGGATTTAAGTTGGTTTTGAAACCAAACTCTTATCTTGAAGTGCCAAAAAAACAATATAATTTTTTAATTAAGTGTCACGGAATATTAATTATAACACACCCAAATGAAATAAACCCCTGAAAAAGACAATTAAAAATTAATAAATTTACTTCATGAAAACAAATGGTGAGGCATATACTGAAGGGAAATCAGAGCTCGAAATCAGTAGAGCATCGTGGAAAGCAACATGCAAGCGCAACATGCAACTGGAGGGCAAAGTTAGCAAAGAAGACTGATATCAAAAAGAAAATAAGTAGGAAAGTAATAAAAAAACAAACAGCAGGCTTACTGTGAGGAGGGGATGTCAGAGTCAGGGTATTTTCGGGGTCGCCCGCGGCTCAGGTGGCGCCTTCTCACGAACTCCTGGTCATCCACTCGCCACCACGACCCAAAGTCATCCTCATAGCGAACAAAGCATTTATGAAGAGACAGATTGGTGCGTATTGCATTCTGTGCAGAGAAGGAGGGTGGGAGAGGGCATGGAAACGGAGGTAAGGACAACGACCAGCGAAGAAAAAGGGCAAGGGCAAAGGTAAACACAGGTCATGGCACAAAGAATCAAACAAAGTGCAAAATAGGCAGAACATTAGAACAGAGCAAATAAAAGCATTTATTAACAAACATTCCAGCACAAACAATAACAGAAGCATATATACAGGTGATGCATATACATAAAATGCCCAAAAAGATAATTTTAGATAAAAATAAAAAGCAAGGTGAGGGAATGGCAGTAAATATGTTACAAAATTACATGGCATCACCATGATTTATAGGGATTTTATTATATAGATAAGGAAGAGGAAGTAAGGTGAGGAGAGAGAGGAGAAGGAAAAAGAAAAAAAACTTGAATGAGTACAGTGTTTGTAGATATATGTACAACATCAAAAACCTACCCGGACATTCGTTCTTGAAGCCGCTGAGGACGACGTTTGTAGAACTCTAGTTCGTCCACGGTCCAAACGGCTCCTTTAACATTTTCAACCCGCATAAAACATTTGTGAAGACTTAGGTTGTGACGAACTGCATTCTAAATAATTAAGAGTACTGTTTCAATGTCACAGTTATTAAATTAATAAGCCAATATGTGGTCAAGTCATCGTCTTTGATGAAAATCCTTCCTTGTTTAACAAGTTTTTCCTTTTTATGTTCAAATTTTCTTTTAAGGTGTAAGATGAAAATTTATAACTTACTTATTTAGTTTATTTAATTAGAAATTACAATAAAATAAAAGAACATGCAGCAGAACCCTGCTTATTTCATAACTCCGATAGCTCATACTGATCACATTAATTTTTATTATGATGCAGAACAGAAAAAGACCAATTCAAATGTGAGATTCACAATGCTAAACAAACCTCCATTATTTATTATCTTTTGTGTCACATGAGTAAGATTTGTGACAGAAGCTAAAATAAAAGCATTAATCCATTGTTACATTAATGTCTAAATTTCTATTCAGAAAATCAGGTAAATAAGCATTGTGATATTCATAAATAGAAAACTACACAACTTTTCACTTCAAAAGGAAATATTTCTGAATCGGTACCCGTTTATGCAAACTACAACTGCTAAAGCCATATTGACAACCACACTGTTCAAGTTGGTTATCTTCTAGGAAGTTTTGTTTAGTTTCTCCTAGACCACTGCCCTGAAGAGGCAAAAACTTGGCATAGGTACCGATATAAAAATCTCCCGCTTTAAAATCTCAAAGAAAAGGGATATAAAAATATTGGAAAATCGATTAATGATCGCAGTTTAAGCTATGTGATTATAATTTGAAATATATTTTATTGTCTGAAATCATTTTTCGCTCTATTTACATGGGAGTTTAGGATTGGTAAATTTGTAACTAGTATTTAAGTAGACAATTGTCTCATAGTTTGAATGAGCAGGGTTCCTCTGTCTTTAGATATTAAGTAAACTATAACTTTTTCTAGCATGACGCATGCATATGAATTTGAAAAATTTTAAACTCTAACTAACTAATAAGACTTTTTAAACAGAGTTCAAACAGTTAAAGCATGTATAAATAAGAAGATAAAATGTCTATTTGTTGTACTTCTGCTTTGAAACAATATATTTTTGATTTTCAGTAAAAATAATTTCCTAAATCAATCTATCAGTCAATCAAGAATAGAAACAATTCGTCATAGAACGCAAGCTATACACAAATACAAAATCTTATGAACATAACTATTATTTATGTATGCAAATTTTTCATGTCAATAAGCTCTTTACTGCATACTTCACGAGCAAAATGGTGCTTGCAACAAATGACATTATTCAAAAGTCATTATTTGTTTTGTATTCATTACTTATCACAGCTGTTGCAGTGCAAAAATTGAAATAATAATATCGTAACAAGAAACTTCATCTAACTTGACAAAAACCCTATTCGTATGATGCTGAATACAAAAGCATTGTATACACCAGCACAAGAATGTGGTAAAACAGCATGTAAGTGGTAAAAAGATGATCCAAATCCTTAAGTTAAGTTTTTATTATGAGCATAACAAAATCGGAATTAACTGACATGCATCAACACCTAATTTTTCTATCATCTCCTAACACTAATCCTAATATAATTAACTTTGCACGATTGATATATAGACAGTCAAGCGCCGATTATCCGAACTCTGATTTACCAAATTGTTCAATTACGTAGATTGATCAAAAACAATGTATTTTTTTCACTTTCTTCTTCTTCTTCAAAATAAATAAAACAATCGTAGAATATCTGAAAGGGGTAAAGAAATCTTCAATGTGGGAGATAAGTAATTTCTCATAAGGAAACAGCTTTCTAATAATATTAAAAAAAAATCTTTTTTAAATATGCAATTTGTAATATGCTTTAATAGTCATTACTACAAGTGTCAATCCTAAGCTTGGAAAAATTGTGAAATTAAGTTACTTAAAGACATTCTCATAGTCATTTGTTAAAGAAATCAAATTATCTGGATTTTTTGTTATCTAGATCTACTTTGGTCCAGATAATTGGTGCTCTATAGTATATATAGTTATAATGTATAGATTTATGTATAAATATATGTTTTATTTCGTATATATTTTATTTTAATTTCCATTACTCAGTGCTTAGGTGAAGAAAAAAAAGCTATATGCATAAAAATTCCATAATTAGCCTGTAAATAAAACTTTTTTTATATGGTTTTTAGCAGAAAAAAAATAAAAGTGGCAAACACAATTTTTCTCAGTTCAGATAGTGACATTTTTCCAAAAAGATCAGTCACGTCTGTAATACTGTAATAAAAAACTTTCCTTGTACTTTAAAGTGCATAAAATAGAGAAATATTGTTTCAAAGCAGCTAAAAATAAAATCGAAACACAAATACTATCTATACTATAAATATACAAATAAAACAATTAGGTAAACATTTAGTAGGGCAACTAGGTTCTAGGTCACAAAACGACAGCATTCATGAATTCGATACTTACATAGAGATTATCTTGTGTAAGAATAGCATCAAACAAAAGTTGTCACTGTGTCCATAACTACATTTATCAATTTACTTTTTAAATTTTTTTTTTTAAAGTAGTTCCATTAACATCTGCAGTTTTATCATTGAGTGTGTCACTTGCCAAAGAGGTAAATAAAGACTGAGAAGAAATAATTTTGAAAAAGGAGAAGCAGAAGAGTTTGTAAATTTTGAAATGATTTTTAAATAAAACAAATATTTTAAAAGCTTTCATACGAAAATTTGTTGTTTATTGGGTTTGGTAAAAGTAACTCAGAAATAATAACAAAAGGAAAACATTGTATAGTGACTTTTTGAATGTCAATATGAAGGCAAATATTTCTCTTCATATATATTTTAAGATTTAAAAGTTCTTTATAAAGCAGATATAAATAAAAGGAAGGAAAAAAATAAAGAAAGAAACAAAATAAATAAAATTAATAAATAAAAAAAAATAAATATAAACCATGTTAGTAACTTATAAGCATGTATTTCTTCAGAAATGTTTATGAATGCACGAAAATTTAATAATAAGATCTCTTTGATTATATATATATATATGTATGTAGGTACGTACATGCATGTAATGATTACTATAAAAAACTTATCGTAAATTTTTTTTAAATTCAAATTATACCCTTCCAAAAAAAAGAGTGTATGATAAGATAAATTATAAATAATGTTTTAAAATTTTTTTAAAATTAGTAAAAAATTTAGTGAAAATAAAATCTGACTCATAAAATATAAGAGAAAAAGTTTTAAAGAGTTTACTAGAAATCCAGGCTGAATGTTTGGCACAATAACTACAAAGACAATTTTTTGCCAATTTTATATAATTTGCAAGTTTATACCTAATTAATTGACTAGAAGAACTCTTTTAAGCGATATATTTTATTAAATTTGTAAAATTTTCTCAGTCGATAAGATTATATTGAATTTAAATGCTTTTTTGGTTTAATTTTTTTACAGTATTTTAAGTAAAATTATTAAAATTGGCCTATAATTCTAAGTAGTAGATAAAATATATGAAATAAATTGTTATAAGACATGAAGAAAATAAAAAAAAAAGAAGTTTTTTATAAAACTGATTTATATAAATGAACAAGAAAGCTTTTAAAATAATTTAGGTCTATTAATTTTCTAGTCTAAAATATTTAATAAAACCACAATATTTTTGAAAAAGATTAAAAAGTATAATTTTGTAATTATGAAGACAGTTTGACTAACAAACAGCAAGGTATAATAAAGAATCACAGGCAAAGTACCTTGAAGGAAGAGTTCCGGAATTTGCCCTGAAAAGAACAATTACTTTATGCAGCAAACTAGTAACATGGCCTGCATCAAGTACAAAAAAAGACAGAGAAGAAAAGCTTTTGTTTTCTTTTGTTCAGAAAGTAACCCACTCAATGTAATAAACATGCAGAAGAAACTATTGAAAATCTAACATGGCAATCCCATTTTTTTAATTAAACTAAAAAATCTCAATACTCACACTAAAAAACAAAACAAAACTACATATTGTAATTTGTATTAATTAAGAAAACCAATGTTAAAAGCTAAAGTGTAAATAAATAACTACAAAGAAACATTTGATTTTAAAATAAATGAGTGTTGAATTTACATGTAGTAATGAATTTAAATGTAATACAGAAAAAAATAGATATGTCATATGAACATATAGTATTTTTACCTCAATAACTTTTTCATAAATTCTTTAGCAATGATATAAACATTAATAGAAAACAATGATGTTTCTTTACAAAAGGATTACATAAAATTACGTTATCCCATTGTAAAGAAGCATATTATGACAACAAGGGCTTCATCGAAAGCCTGTAACAACGTAAATCTAGCAGATTCTCTAAGATGATTTAAATCTGCTTTGCAATAAATAGCAAGATTAAAAAATATATATATATTTTTATGGAATAAAATTTTTCAATGTAAATGTTTCATATTTTATAAGATATTATGATATATAATAGGTTACAATATTAAGAATTTTTTTAATGCAAGAAATTTTTACATTTTATCAATCACTTTTAATCTCTTTCTGATGAACAGTTTTTATAACATAAGTGATTATGATATAAAAAAACATTAAATTCGAAATGGAATTATAAGTAAGTTATTTGTAAAATCAAAAAGTATAAACAAAAGTAAAATCCAAAAGTATAGTATGATACTAATCAGAGCAATGTACACAATGTTAGAAGACAGCTATGAATTTAAATAATGAAATATAAAAATTGTTCGTACCTTCCATGTAGCTGCATTCCGTCTGAAGTAACAGAAGGTGTTTTGAAACCAATTATAAATTTCATTAAGAGTAAGCTGCTTTTCTGGTGCTTCAATTATGGCCTAAAGTGATGAAAAATCAGAATGTTAAACAATAATAAAATTACTAATAGCACCAAACACACTGAAAATTTAGTGGTCCACTTTGGTATTCATTAAGTGGTCCAAAAACTTATTATGTTAAAAAAAAAACTTACTATGTTAATGTATTAAAATCAATATTTGCTTAAATGAGGAAATTTTTTTAATCTAATAATTTATTAAGAAGTGAAAAAGCATACAATTAAAATAACAATAATGATAGTTAAGAAAATAGAAATGTGTATTCTTTTTGCCCTGAAATAAACATTTATTTGTTTAATGATTAAAAAAATAGAAATAATTAGAAAAATGCAAAATTTAAATTTTTTTAAAAAAAAGTACAATCAAATTAGGAGCATCATAGACTATTTTCTGAGCATATTTTTTTATCAACGGTATGTTTAATATTTGAATGGAAGTTAGTTTGCAGACAAAAATGAATAAAAGCAGTATCTTACTTGTCTTATTAATGATGCATACGTAAATGGTGGTCGGACATCAGCATTTCTGTAAAATTCTCTATTCCTTTGAATTTCTAAAATTAAGTTTAATAACAAAATATTAAATGTGATACAAATTAAAATAATACAAATATAAGTATGGCATAAAAAAATGCATTTAGATTATACGCATGCACTATATACAACTGGATTTTGGAAGACCCAGGCATTTAACATGCTTCACCTTTTGATATATTTACAACAGCTGCAACAAAATCTAGAAATCAAACATTGCCTTCAGACTTATTAATAATTATATTTAAAAAAAAATTTAGGGTGAAAAAGGCTTAAAAAACTTGATATAGCTAAAAGACCTTCAATAAGATAATGTCAGAAAGGTAATGTTATAAGATTCAGAAAGATAACATCATTTTGAAAATTCAAATAATTTAGATTCAAAAATCTTTTTATTTATTTTAATATGTTTGAAAAATGCAATTAAATGAAAATTATTTGATTAAATAACAAACTTGGTTAATAATATTTTTTTTAAAAAAAGAAAAAATGAGAAATAAATTGCATATTACTTTCTCTAATATCTAGATTAGCTGTTTCAACTTCTCTCCTTCAATATTTATGACATTTTAACAATTCAAATTTAGATTCAATAATCTTTTTATTAAATTAAAAGAAAAAACAAAAACAACAATTAAATGAAAATTATGAGATTGAATAAAAAAAAAAACTTAAATTAAGAATATTTTAAAGCTAAAGAAAAAATTAGAAATAAAATGCATATTACTTTCAGTAATATCTAGATTAGCTCTTTCAATATTTATGTCATTTTGAAAATTCAAATTTAGATTCAATAATCTTTTCACTGAATAAAAAAACGAAAGTTAAAAATATCTCAAAATTAAAGAAAAAAAGAGAAATAAAATGTATATTACCTTCTGTAATATCTAGATTAGCTCTTTCAACTACTCTCCTTCGAATTGGAGAATCAGGCAAAGATGGAACATCTAAAACTGAAATTTAATTAAAAGTTAATTAAACGATAAAATATACTACCTACATATAGAATAATAATTTTCCTTTACAACACTGAAATAAATATTGTTGCGTAAAAAGTAGGAACCTGAGAATGACATGAGTTATACATTTAACTTTTATATTTAAAAATGATCATGATTTATAAATTTAACTTTCAGCAAAATAAAAATATAGAATCAAAAACCTCCTTTTTCTGTATAAATGAAATAATAGATTAATAAAGAAAAAGGATTTGATCATGAATTGTTAGAAAAAAATATAGGCACAGTGTTTATTTGTTGGAAAGTCTAATGGCTATACCCTCATAGATATGGACATTTCAACTAAAGAGTCCCATAAGGGGAAATTTATAGGGATTCGGAAAAGAAATTAAGTAAACATCGTCGGCTTTCGAGAAAAACGAAATTTAGTTTTATCATGTAACTTATAACATTATGTGTCTTAATATCGCAACAGATAAATATTGAAAATAAAATCTCTGTGTGTCATTCAGTTGAAAAAATAAAAAAATAAGTATTTTAAATACGATTGTTTATCAACAAGATACAATTTAAAAGTCACCTTGCTTGAGCCATTTTAACTACTTTTGCCCAAAAACTTAAGAAGCAAATGATGTAACTCACAAAAACTTTTAAATACTTTTCCAACTTTAATATTGAAGTTTTTTGGTCCTTGTATTAAACAACACGAAGAATTGAACCACAATGTGAATTAGTTGATAAAATATGTCACATGATATAATTTTTTTAACTATAGAAAAATAATTTATAATTTCATTAACTTCGTGAGTTCTTTGTAAACAAATATCACCAATAGTTGATCACAAAACTGAAAACGAAATTCTTTGAATATATAGTGCTGCCATCTCTTTAAACTTAGAAGTACTACTACATTTTATTCACAATAGCTGATGTTGTAGGAATTAAAAAAGTCAAAATTATTTCATTCCAACTTCTGAGTTCAATTTGTTCTTAAAAGTGATGGAATTTTCGCCATAATTTGAATGATAGCGAATTCAAACTATTTATAACGTATAAAACTCCAAGCAGCCATGTCACAATTGTAAGGTTTACAGAATCAAAAAATTAATAAGTTTTATTTGTAATTTTTTTTAGGAACTATTAGATTAATCCAGTTCAAAGATTGGATTTTGTTACTTAAAACTAATTGTTTTAAAAACTATATATCCCTCGATATTTCCGTATTCCCTTAAAAATTTTCACAATATTTCGAAGGTTAACGGTTTAATTCTTTAAAAAAGAATAAAAATATGTTTATTAAGAATTTAAGGGAAGTACATTTTTAAGTATGTTTTTATATTTTAAAATATCACGGTCTGTGCTAAAAATTAAGCTGCATTATTCGCATTTTGAAAATTTGATAGTTCCGAAATTTTTTTTTCAGGGAATAACGTTTTTCAATTTTTTCTTTGTTTGCTTAAGTCTAAAAAGATAAAATTTCCATCAGGTAACACAAAGAAAAGAAATAAAATTACGAATTAACTAACTTCATATTAATTTTATTTAATAAGGAGTCCCACAGTAGATTTGTTTATTTGTAATGCTTGCGTCTCAGGGAATTTAAATTTTTGTCCTCAAAAATAAATAAAAAGACAGAAAGACTAATGAAAGACATTTTTATTCGATCGACATTATTCTATGAATAAATAGAATGATAATAACACATTAAATTGCTTCAAAAATGCATTATTTTATTTTTATTCTAATCTGTATTCTTTTAATTTATAAAACAAATTGAAAAATCGAGTGATTAAAATTATGATATGGAGAGAAAAAACTATTTGAGAAATATTTTATGTTCTTTTGATTATTTTCAGATAATATCTAAATGATAATCTGAAAAAAAAAAAAAAAAAAATTCTATTGAAACAATATTGAAATCCTTTGTCTTCTCATCATGTAATTGTAATAAATTTATTTCTCAATTATTAAGAGTTGTAAAAAGTTTTGATAATTAGTGAAAAAAAATATTGTATTTAAAGTTGAAATTTTAATTTCATTAGTTTGTTACTCGCGTCTTTAGTGATCTCTGCCTTGAATGCTCATTATTGCATTGCATTCTGCCTTGATTGCTTATTATTGCATTGTATTTTGCCGTGATTGTTTTTATTGCACTGTATTCTGCCTTGAATGCTTATTATTGCATTGTATTTTGCCTTGATTTCTTAATATTGCAAGGTCATGATGCTTAATTTTAAAAAATTTGGAAAAAAAAGTTTGAGAATAAATACCGTTATATTTACACAAAGACTGCCTTGGATTGCTGGGGGTTGGATCNTATTTCTCAACTATTAAGAGTTGTAAAAAGTTTTGATAATTAGTGAAAAAAAATATTGTATTTCAAGTTGCAATTTTAATTTCATTAGTTTGTTACTCGCGTCTTTAGTGATCTCTGCCTTGAATGGTCATTATTGCATTGCATTCTGCCTTGATTGCTTATTATTGCATTGTATTCTGCCTTGAATGCTTATTATTGCATTGCATTCTGCCTTGAATGCTTATTATTACGATTGCATTTTGCCTTGAATGCTTATTATTGCATTGTATTTTGCCTTGATTTCTTAATATTGCAAGGACATGATGCTTAATTTTAAAAAATTTGGAAAAAAAAGTTTGAGAATAAATACCGTTATATTTACACAAAGACTGCCTTGGATTGCTGGGGGTTGGATCGTATACACTTTTAGATGACCAGTTGTGATCGGCTTCTCCAAGAGCTAGAAGTACAGGGTTGACAATAAATAACTTGGACATAATTTTAAACAAAAGATAATTTTTTTTACTACCACCATATTTTTTTCATCTAAATCTTTATCCATTTAATTTGCTCAGGTTAATATGCATCAACAAAAATTTTTACTCGCCTATTTCTCCTGATTTAAACTCGAATTCAGATTATTGCGAAAGTGATTTTATAATTTATTTCGTTTCCAAATCTCGATTGAAATTTAATTACTGTGGTAAATTTTTGTTGAAATTTCATAAATGTTTCAAATCTAGCAAAATCACTTCACAAAGTAAATACCGATTTCTATGCATTTATTTCGTTAGTTATGACTGATCAAAATATATTGTTATATATAGCTTAGTTTTATGCCAGAATGATTTTTCAGAGAAACATTCTGATTTTTGGAAAATCAAATATAAGTTTTAAGAAAGATTATTATTATTATTATTATTTTGGTAAATTTATGCAGCGTACTCTTTTTTGCATGTATGCAAAATTTTGAAGCTGTATTATATATATAATCACCTAACTATGATATCTGTTGTGTAATACAGTTGCTGTTAATGCTTTTAGAAATTTGTAATACCTTAAGTCTGAAATCACTAATTGAAACTTTTAAGTCGATAAAAAAAAAACAGTTAATATATATTCAAAAAATTATTTTAACTATACATTATTAGATTTTAATCACTGATACGGTGCTCCGTAACCACAGCCTTTGATATATATTTACTATCCCTGTTAAGAATTAGGTCTGTGATGAAAATTAATACGTAAGTAACGAAGGAACAAAAACGCTACTAAAGGAGGTGGGATGAAAAACATTAAAATCAGTTTGATTGTTTGATGACACTAGGGTATTTTAATAATCATCTTTAAATTTCTTTCTGTTTCCTTTGGCAATCAAACAATTTGCGATTTTTTACTATATACAAATTCGGATTTCACTTGCATTTCACTTTTAATAAGGATAAAAGATGTATAAAAGGCAGTGATTATAGAACATTTTGTACATTGAATTAAGGAAACTACACCAAAACAATTTGGAGCTTTTTGATATAAAGGGTTGGCAACTAAGTAACCACCATTTTTTAAAAAAATTTAACATTCTAAATTTTAACATTTAATGACAAGGCATGTCATTAAATGCTATTAGCATGATGTTTTAGATCATTCGGAAAAAATATGTTTTATTCACCGGATAATAGTTTTTTCTTTTGTTTTTTTTTCGAGTTGATTTATGTTAGTTTTTAAATTATTAAAATGGAATGTCAAGTTGCGAAAAATGAGCATTTTCGACACTTTCGTCATTTTGATTTTGATCAAAATACTACGACTGCAGAAGCTGCTCGTGACATTTATGCTGTGTATGGAGAGGGCGCTGTAACTGATAAAACACTCGTGATTGGTATGCCAATTTTAAAATTGAAGATTTGAGATCTATAAATTTGAATGAAATTTGAGATCTACCAGTTGAGATCTATTTCGAGAGATTAAACCAACTTTTGGTGTAATGCATCTCCAAATATTAGACAACATTTGTTACATTTTTATTACTTAAAAATATAATCATTTAAAATTTTTTTTGGTTTGCACTATACAGTTTTTACTCTCGATGATCGTTGTTTTTAATCACATGTAAGAAAGGTAATAAATTTGATTTAAATAACCTTTTGGAAAGTTTAAAGACTTAAAAATATCTTATCGGATACTTTTGGAATGTGCTTTATCACAAAATTGTAAAGAAATATGCTAAAAAAAATATTCTACATTATACCAAAAATGATAAAAATTAATTATTTTTATCTGTAATAATTAAATATAACTGACATTCTATAAGTTCGAGTTAATTAATTTTTTTAAGTAAAATATTTTATCAAGTTTATGAGTTTACTTTTTCTTAAGCTTCATATTTCTATGTAAACCTCGCATTTTTTGCCATTATTTAAAGCTTAAAACTCAAGAAATTAAACATAAAAAAAAGGTGGGAATTTAGTTGCCATTTCAATCTTCAAACCAGAAATCTCCATTTTCCCATTGGGTTGATGTCAGTATAATAAAATCGATCACATGACATGCTTTTCTAATCAATTCATATATTGATAGTTTGCAGGTATAGTTTAGTACTTCGTTCAAAGGCTGCTGACAAATTTTTATTGCTAAAGTTTTCAACTAAATCATATGTCCAAGTTTTCTATTGTCACCATGTATTTCAATCTTCTAATTAAGATAATATCGATGATACGTTATTTTGATGCTTATGTAATATAGTTATAATTTACCATAAGTGCGATTCACTAAATACTAATCTAGGAGTTATTAATTGCTATTTTTAAACATAAAAATTGTCAATAATTGTGTGAAAAATCCAATGATTTCATCAAAAGATAAAGAGTAAAAATTTATAATCAAAAGTTCTATAGATATTATTTTAATGTTTGCTAATAATACCGATATAAAACAAAAATGAATATTTAAAAGAAAGGCAAATATCTTGTAATTTGCTTACTATAAAGAAATTTGGTAGTTTCACGGATTATATCGCACGGTCTGGTACTTAAGTTTTAAAGTGTAGTCAAACTTGAAAGTTGAAGAATTTTTTTCAAGAAATTGTTAAAAACTTAATAATTTTTTTTTTGCCCAATCTAACTGGAAAAATTTCTTTATAATAAATCTGGCTCGAACAAATATCTTTAGGATAAGTTAGGTTGACGAAATTTGTGTAAGTTAAAACTTGCTTGAGGAATCTTTTGCATAAAAGTATTAACTTGAAGAAATTTCCTTATTATAGCTTAAATATTAAAAAAATTTCTAAACTATGGACTAAATCGAAGGAATTTCCTTTAGACAAATTCAGTCCTGAAACATTTTCTTTACATTGAGCTAAATTGAAGCAATTTCTCTAAGAAAAGTTAAATTTGAGGAAATTTTAATTTTTTTACTATATATATAGACTAATATCATTTTATTTTATGAATTTATAGACTAAACTGAAGAATTTTCCTTACGACAAACTTAGTGCAAAAACATTTTCTTTACAATGCCCTAAATGGAAGCAATTTCTTTAAGAAAAGCTTAATATAGAAATATTTCTTTATTTTAACCTAAAATTAGGGCATTTTTTACGATAAGCTTAGGGAAGATTTTTCTTTATGGTAAGTTAGGCGAAAAAGCTATTATTATTATTTTTCTTAATAATAAGCTCATTTTTTAGAAATATCTTAACGATAAATCAATCTGGAAAAAACTTCTTTACGAAGATACGGATATATAAGAATATGATATAAAATAGATGAAATATTTTGATGCAAATTTTCTACAAACCGTTTTATCTTATCACATTTCTCTTCTAACATTAACAAAATAGGTATTAATTAAAATCAAAATTAATATTAAATAAGCTAAAAATATAAAAGAAAAATGAAACCGATTGAGAATCTCAACTCTGACTTTCTAGACAAGTCTTCAATTAATTTATTAAAAATATCGTTTATTTTTAAACTTTTTCCTAATGAATGAGAAAAGTCGGAAGTGGAAAAAAAAGCGCCATATTTCTTCATTAGGAGGAGTTTTGTTCCGAAATAAAATAAATTATTTTCTTGCGACTATGTTTTTTTTTTTCCTTCCAGTTACATTCATTTTCTTAAACCTTCAAAAATGAAGCGAATAAAAAAATACATTAAAACTGTTTTTGCGATTTCAATTAATACAAAAGAAATTTTTTTTTCGTCACATTCTGCACAGTTTGTTCAACGCTAAAAAAGTAAACGCCAATAATTTTCTTCAATTCTCTTTTTTTTTTATACCGCCTTTTCGTTCTCTTAATAATTTCCAAATTTTTTTTCGTAACTGTTAACCGTAAAGAATGGAGGGGGAGGCCCTATGAAAAATAATAAGGAAATCTTTAATCAATTTATTAAGCTCATTAAATTCGTTACGTTTTCTTCGGAAAAGGCAGACTGTGGGCTACCGTATATATTTTATTTATTAAGAAAGTTACAGATTTAAAGTTTTTAAAATTAATCTATTCCGCTTTTTTTCCCCCTTCCTTTTTTTTTCCTCCGAAGAGGGAAGTAAATGAGTTTTGGCGGATGAAGGATAATCACGGAAAAAAAAATATCGCCAAATCTCAGTTTATCATCTGGTTTTGGCACAAACAATGCATTATTATTATAAATTTCACAAAATCTTACTGATTGATGACTTATAAATCACCAGCATCATTCTTTCTATTAAATGATTTAATGGGATGTATGCAGAAAAGCAGGCCTGCACACATGCAACTTTTCATTTTTGCCGTTTGGGTGGGGTTCGACTAATACGCCGATCTGCCCAATAAATTATTTAGTGTTTTTATGACTAGGGAACGGGCTAAGGAAACCTCATTACTTCTGTTACTTCACTTCGCTTCAACGTTATCGATTAAACTTTTTTCACTAAAAAAAAATTTTTTTTTTCAAAAAGATTATTATTATTATTCAAAAAGTCCTGGTTTAAATAGGGCTTGGTTCTTTTCGTAAAATTGTTTATTTCTTTTTGGTTTTTTCGGTTCTTTTTCTGATTAATTTGAAGGATGAAATATTGAGTAAATAATAAGTCATTACCGTTTTTATAACGTCTCCAGTATTGGCATTGATGGCTTATTAAATGTTCGAAGGGGGTAAAATAAAAAAGAGAAAAAAAATTTTTTTTCTTCTTTATTTTATATTTTCTACCTTTTTCATCCCATTTTGGTGGGTGGGCCTCAGCGAGGCTGAGAGGGGTGGAGAGATAGGGGAGGGTTCCATGTGATTGATCAAACAGGTAATGGGCATGTCGTTTATTTAAAATTTTTTCTTTATTTATTTTTTAACGAAACCCTAACTCACTATATGAAAAAAAAAGGAGTCAAAACCACTCTTTATAATTTGTTCTTATTCCAAACAGCCGCGTTTGTATGATTTTGCAACCCCCATGAGAATTTTCATTCTTTTTAACTGATACAAACGGTTTTTTTTTCATTAGAATATCAGTTATTTCTATTTCATTATTAAATATATGAAATAACATCGAGTGAGTTTTATTCAGACTACAATTTTCCCAAACAATATTTCGTAGAGAATGCTTTAAATAAATTATTTAATTCTTTTAATATTGATTGAAAATAACAGCGGAAATAAATTTAATAAAAAGCTTGGAGCAATAAAATACTAAGTAAGCCACGTTTTAAAACAGATTATGAGAAGGCTTTTTCAAACATTTTTGATGAAAAAGAAAACACATTTTTATGCACTGTTAGTTAAAGGCAATTCCCAAAACTTGAAAAGTACCAAATAGGAAACGATACTATGTGATAGTTTTATATACGCTTTTTTTTCTTTTTTTTTTCAAATTTAGGTATTATTAAAATGTGGCTCATAAATATATTACCTCAAGCCTGTCAATTGTAAAGTGATCATCTGAGCAGTAAAAAAAATCATCCCAGCATAGTTTATTTTTACATTTATTTACCTATATTTTTATATACCTTTTAAAAGCATCCGCGGCTTATTAGTTATAAAAATAACCATTGTTCAAATATTGGGAATTAAAAATTTTAATTAATGAAAAAATATCATTAAGTACTACTATGTTTATGGCATGACAATTGTACGTTGCATACAATTTTCTGCATTCGGTTTTGGTTGTTAGAGCTATTAAAGTTAAAAACTTTATTAACCAACTGCACTATTTCTCTTAAACTATCTATTTTTCACTACCTTCAATGGGTTGTTTTTGCAAAAAGCAACACAAAAATGCATTAAAGTAATTCATTTACATATTTTACACAGTGTAAGCACAGAAAGTAATTCATTTACACAATAAAAATAAACATTGACCACATATTAGGAATTAAAAATTTAAATTAATGAAGAAATATCATTAAGTACTATGTTTATGGAATGACAACGGTTCGTTGTATGCAATTTTCTGCATTCGGTTTTCGTTGTTAGAGCTACTAAAGTTAAAACCTTTATTAACCAACTTGCACAAAATCTTTCTCAAACTATCTATTTTTTGCTTTCTTCAATAGGTTGTTTTTGCAATAAGCAACACAAAAATGAAATAAAAGTAATTCATTTACACATTTTACACAGTGTAAGCAACAATTGGTATATAAGTACCATATCTTTCTGTAATGTTATAAAATTTTATACCGAGTATTTGCTAAATTAAATTTCCGAAACATTTTTTTCTTTTATTAAGTATATTTTAAATTTTTATATTAAAATGATAAAACTCACAATTAAAATGATAAAATGAGTACCAAGCATGCTCGGGGACTAAACACAGGGGGTTCCGAGTTTGGCTGACCACCCAACCGGAACATCTGCTCTTGCACCCAGAGCCCAAGGTCAAGAAAACTGAGATGGGCACAGTAGGCCTTGGCCCTCCATGGGCTGTAGCGCCACAGAATTTAGTATTTGTAATTTAAATTTCCGAAACAATTTTTTCTTTCATTTTCGAAAATGTATATCTTAAATTTTTATATTAAAATGATAAAATTCACAATTAAAAGATAAAATTCACTTACCAGACAGGGGCGGACAGCTTTTGTCACTGAGTCTTCGCCGCACATGACCCATATTATTTGGATTGGGCGGGTGAAGAGGAGGAGGAGGCCCCAGTCTTTGCGGGACAGTGGCCATGAGGGGTCCCGCATTGGACATTGTCGTCATGACGGCGGACAGGGCGGGCGGAGAGCTACTCACAACTGGGACAAGGGCCATTTGCGGCGATGTAGGTGCACCGGATTTCATATTTGAAATTACATTCTAAAATAAAAAACAAAGAAAAGAAAAATTCATGAACTGAATTAAATCACAAGACAAAACGAAATATATTTTTTAAAATGCAAGAATGACATGTCTTGTATGAGCTTATATACGAGATAGTTTGTTTAATATATACTGCACGTAAAATAGTTGAGTTACGGCGAAAAATTAAAGTAATATTAAGTAAACTTAAAACTTTCGACTGTTTTCCTGACTAAACTATAGGGACCATATTCTCCTGTTTGCGGCTACTTCCTAAACCATATTTTGGGAGTCAAGAATCACAATCGTTAGAAACAAAGCATGTTTATTCAGAGAAAGAACATTTTTTGTGTCTAATATCGCAATTTAAAAAAATCGTCTGCACTAATCAATTTTATTTTATTCTATGACAGTCGTTGAACAGACAACCCAATTTTGAGTTTACGGCTACCGATGTTCAACTCCGTAGCCTTGTAATTTTGAGCCCAATCCAGACGACAAGGGAACTTCTGGTTTTTTTTTGATGGAACTAACCCGCATTTGAGTTGCATGGAGTGGAAAATCGCGAAAACTTCCCACGGTTAGCCTGATGGGACTCTAATTTATGATTCGTTTACCACTGTGTATATTTAACGTCAACACTGTGGTCGGTGCGAGATGGGTGCAGAATTCGTATCCACCAGCCATAGCTGGGTTTCGAACCCGATTCACATCATTGGAAGTGGAACGCTCTATCCCCTGAGAATAAAGTAGTGATTTTGATAATTTTCATCTAGGTAGAAAAATTCTCCAAATTGGCGACTTTAAAAAAAGTTTAACAACTTGAAAGTTTTTTATATGTTCTAAAGCCCAGATAATTTTTCACGGGCAGATTATATATAAAATTTTCAAATCATCGCACTGTTTCAAGTTTGAGGCACTTTAACTATGGCTTTTTTATTTCCTTGGCGACCGAGCCTCGAAAAACAGCGTTAAATAATCATACAAAGCAGAAGTTGAAAGTAAATAAACTAACCCAACAAACTGGGTGTATTTTTAAACCAAAAAACTTTATACGTAACCAAATACTTTAATTATTTGAAATCTGTATCTTTCCTTGGCTAAAAAATTACGATCTTAATTTAAAATTTCAAATCTAAACTTCCACCGATAATTACGAACAATATTGTAATTTTAAAATGTCCTGTCCTTAAGCTAAAATACTTGATTCAATTAGATATACCCACAGAAAACGATTAAATATTGAAGACTCATCGCATTAACTCTAAAGGTAGAGAGCATTCTCTACTCATCAATAACACTTAGTGAAGAACAAATTGGAAAGTTAGGCCAAAGCGGCGCTTGTACACCTAGGACTTATCACCATCATCATCAAATTGAATTAACGGCAGCTTCTTAAGAGTTACAAGTAAGAGAGTCATAAAGATGTAATTAAAAGTTGAAAAGAGTTTTGAAATTAAGGGTAATTACACTTGAGAATTTTTAAAGGAGAGTTTTAGAGATTGTTGCTGTTGCCTTTTTCCATTTTGGTTAGAACAGCTTTTGGTATTATAAGTCATATCATGATGTGTACTATCTACTACTAAATTATATAGTGCGTTCCGAAAATGCCAACTTTATTATAAAATTTTAGAAGCCTCGTCAAAGAAAAAAGATGTACACAAGAAGATTGTAAATAAATATTCAAAAGATAAAAAAAGAAAAACGATATTAAAATCTAACGAACACCTACTGTGGAGGAGGAGCTAAAATCTCCAAAAACAGTTTTATTGTCGGAAAAAGCAGGTGATCTGAAAGACGATTATTATAAACTACACTTTTTATCGCACAATCAAACTGGTTTTGATAGTTTTCATCCCACCTTTCTCACTTCCGATAGTATTTTCATTTTTCTTTGCTTAAATACGCTCCCTCATTAGTATACTTTGATGACTTTATATATATATTTGAAGGTAATAACATTTTTTCCTTTTTACATTCGGTATGGTATTATCTTGAATCGTCGAAGTAGATTTTTACAATTTCTGACGCTGGTATTCTGTATGGTACTTGCGTAAGATAATGTTTATTTATAGTGCCAATATCTATAGTTGACATTATATTACATTAGTGACAATAGTGCAGGGCTAAAGATATTTATAAAGAAATCTAAAGTTAGTTTCGAGAGAGAGAGAATACAATTTTAAATAAACTATTTCAAATATATTTCCTGGTGTAGAGGATGTGAATGATTTATAGTTTACGGAAAAAAGAATTCTGGCAAAATTATCGCAATGTATGGTAACGAACTTCATGGAAAAAAAAATTTGATTTCGGTTAATAAAACCAAAGTATGAGGTATTTAAACTATTAATTTGATAATTTTTCTTTTCATATGGTAACGATTTACCTGAAACTTTGTTTTTTAAAATCCTAGTTCTTATAAACACATATTTAGTAAAAATTTACAAAACTGAAAAGTAAATTTAACCGATTAATTTCGATGCCTTGCTCTAAGGTATGATAAAACTACCAAATTTTACTCCATTTATCAAATTTTACCACATATTTTAAAACAATATTTTTTAGTTTATTTTTCCAACATCATTACCAAAGCACTTAGGCAAAAATTACCGTCCATTTTGGTGTTCGCATAGAATCGGTACGTTTTATCATAAGGTACGTTTTATCATATTCTGGTAGTATCGACTATACTTTTTTTTACTCAGTGCACAGTATAGCTCTGGTATCAGACTGGTTTGTTTAGAATCTTAATCTTAAGCTAAGTATTTGAGGGTATTTACATTTTCTGATTTGGAAGGTGAGCTTCGGTGATTGTTGCTGTTGCTGTTTCCGTTCCCGTTGGTACTACTGCTGGAGTAAGGTTTCATGTGAAGATGCTGCATCATCGCTTGTAACCTTTCTTTTTCTTTCGACAGTTGAAGCTCCAACTGAGACACAACCTGCATCTGGACACGAGCTTGGGCTGTACTCCGATCATCTAGTTGATGTTCTAAGTTTAAATGCCTGTACAAAAACAAAACATTAAAATTTTAAGTTCTAAATAAAATAAAGCTTTTTTTTTACTGCTAACTTAATAATATAGTTTTAAATACAAAATGAAATAAACATATAAATATATAAATAAAACGCCCTTGTTACTAGCATTAATATAATTTTAATTAATTAAAAAAATAATTAACACGTTTAATTAAAACATATACAGTCATTCGAATTAGGGTAAAGGTTCTATGTTTTCGAGAAAAAACAAGGTGCATGGTTAAATAAAGAATCCCAAGAAACTGAAGTGGTAAAATAATACTTGATTAAAAATTTCATCAGCTTAAAAATGTGCAAACTAGAAATAACAGTCAACATGATTCAAACACTGAAAAACAGGTGCCCATTTACAAAACTTGCCAGACGCGAATGAGAACAGAATGTTCACGTCTAGTAAGTCAAGAAAATGGGAAAATCAGAAAGTAGAAATCGAGAAAAAAATTTGAATCATGTCGATTGTTATCTCCAATTTGTACATTTTTGAAGCGAATGAAGTTTTTAATCAAGTAAAGTTAATGATTATTTTCAGATAACTTGACTCGTTGAAAACGTTTTCATTTTGGTACGGCAGTATGTTGACGGAGGCGATTTTGTTGCTGGGAACAATATTTGTTTTCAAAACACTTAGATATTAAAAAAAGAAAAAAAAATTAAAAAAGTAAAATCTATATTTTAAAAATGATTTTTAATAAATACACTTTATGCGTTTTTAAATTTTTTTTCTTGAAATATTTTTTATTTTTTACCCTTGCTAACAGGAAGGAATTAATATCATTTGAATAATTGACGAAGGTTATAAAAAGTAAATGAGATTGGGTGGATGAAGTAGATTTGAGAGGTTTAAGACTCGTTTATAAAGTTTTTTTACAACACACATAAATTTTTAAAATTTGAATATTTTTTTAAAAAAAAATTAAGAAAAATAAATAGAATCTTACTTCTTGAAAGACTGATAATCGTCACAAACAGCTTCACATCCGGGCCATTTGCAAACCCCGTGACCATAAAGAGCGTGACTTGGAGGACTGGAACACCCTCTTTCATCCTTTGGGGTGGGTGGCAAGCTTCTTTGGGACGAGGAAGAAGAAGCCGTGCTCACTGGGGATACGGAATAGATTTCGTGCTGGGGCGCCGTCCCATTCACAAGGGGCCTTCCAGCCCCAGGGGACCCTCCATGCATCATACCATTCACGGTCGAGCCACTTTCATCACCGGATCCTTCTTTCCAAACGTCGTTAGCGTTCAGACCTATAATTAATTATATTAATACCTATATTATAGATAATATTATATAATACCTATATTATATATGTAACATGCTATTAATTATACGTTGTAAAAAATATCTTTAAAAAATTTCGGAAATTCTCGGTAATAGATATGGAATTTAAACAATTTCGCCTCCTCCCCTAAAAAACGTCATAAAATATTTTAAACTGTCTAACAAATTAGAAAAACAAAAGTGTTGAAATTTATTCAGTGTCGCTAAATTCAATAAATGAATAAATAAACAAATAAAAATAAATAAATAAAACAATAAAAATTATTTTACGTTGCTAAAAAAATCCCTTAAAAATGAAGGGGAAAAAAAATAACGTAATTTATTTTATAACGTTAAAAATATCCTAAAAACGAAATAAAAAATGCATAGGAACTAATTACAATACTGAAGCAGTACATTTGACTAATTTATTGCCAGACGTACTTCTCATTTATTCCTTTCCATTAGAAATGGTTCAAAAGTTTATTGAAAGTATTTAATACCGATCACATAGTACACAGTATAATAAAGAGCTTTATTGTCTGTTCACCGTATTAAAGACGATTAACTTATGGTGATCTTACTTGAAGTTTATTTAACTATGTTAAAAATACCCTTAGAGAAGAGGAAAACATTTAGAATTAGATACTAACCAAAAAATTTACATCTTACCATTCTTTTACATTATTATTACGTTTAAATGCCTTTTTTATTTTTTTAAAATTTATTTATTTATTTTATTTTTTAGCAGAATTATCATTTACACGAAACTTTTCTAATACCTATCAATGCTTCTTTTATTTTGATTTAGTTTTAGTTTCTACGAAATCTTCATTTTATTTAATAGACTTTCACTATAATTTTGCTTTTAATCATCTTTTTACGGTGGACTGACAGAGTTTTTTTCGTTTTGTAGTTTGTTGTCATTCATTTTTTAAAGAATCATTTTGCGTTAAGCTATTTTTCTAAACCAGAACAACCATTTGCATTAAGTTCGCCAAAAATAACGCCTATTCTTTACAACATCTGTAACTGTAAATTTCTCACTCTCAGAAATAAAATTCTCGCTTTTGACGATCACAGCAAATCTTGAGCTGTATTTCGTAAATTTATGACAAAATGCGAACTCTCAAACATGTGACGAAAATGTTTCCTCAACTCGAAGCCTCACCATAATGCATTGCAACAGATTGTTAACTAGAATGACGAAACTAGGATGAAGACTAAACGATCGAAGTAGCGAAAATACCTAACCGGACCGGATGGTGGTCGAGGAGTTGGCCTCGTACCAGGAAGATCCTGGCTTCGAATCTCACTTCAGGCATGGGTATAATTTATTTCTCAGTTCTATTTGTGCCTCTTGTGCTGTTAAGGCGACATTGATCCAGTTACATGGTACCCACGATAAAGTGATAATTAGAAAGGTTAGATACATTAGGCACTTTTTGGGGAAAAAAATAGAATGACGAAATTAGTTTCCTCGAAGAAATGAAAATAGTTATATCGGAACTTTGACAAAAAATTCACTCGGACCATATATCAGGAAACGGTTTCGTCAAAAACGAAGAAATTTTGGTGAAAATTGAGTATTCATTTTTCAGTGCATATGAAACGGAAATTCGACTTTAATAGTTCTAATTATAATTTATAACACATTTTTTTTTTAAAATTAGGTTTGTTTCATAACTTCGTTGAAACGATTGCTCAACAAAAGAAATAAGAACACTGAATCATTAAAATAATTTTTTATAATTAAAAGATAACGTAAAAATCAAGAATAATTCAAGGGACAAAAGTTCTGATGCAAATCAATGTGGACGCAATCTTTATTAACTTTAAAAATAATACAGTTTCCTTTTAAATTATAAATCTATTTAAATTACTGTAAAAGGCCAATTATTAGTCAACATGCAAAACAGTATTAAAAAGTCTTTTTTCTTCTTCTCAAAAACATAAAAGAAATACGCACATTATTTCAATGATGATTTCTTAAGTCTAGTGTTTTTTTCGACTAAAACTTTTTTTTTATTACTGAAAACTTATTTTTAAAAACTAATGAAAAGCAGTTTCTTTTTCAAATCGCAGTGGGTATTCAAAATGAGCATGTTTTTGCTAACGACATAACTCACAATAACGCTTTTTGTGTTCCTTATTTAGGGTTTTAAAATTAAAGTATTAAATTAGAGCAGTAATCACAGAGGATGTGTCTTGAACAGTTAGAAGATTATGCATTTTTATTTTTGACAAAACGACTCTATAGTAATGAAAAGAATTCATTGTTCGTAAGTAAAGGTAAATTTGCATGAAAATAATGAAAAAAAGTTTTTTTTTCCAGCGTTAAGCAATCTTTAAAATCGTTCAAGAAGATAAACGAAAGAAAAAAAAAACAATAAAAAATCCACCCATAACGAAAACAAATTAGTAAACGAAAGCTCTAAAGAGCATTTTTCTTAATTGAGCTGCTTTAAACAAAATAAGAAACGCGACGTAAAAAAACTGAAAAAACTAAGCGCAAACAAAACGTAAGCATTAAAAAGCAACAAAACATAAAAATCAAACACGGGGTGGAAAAAAAAAATCATTTATCCAGCAAAACTGCGCGTAAAGAAAACATTTTTGTTTTTCTGAAAAACTCATCAACATTGAGAACTGTTTTAAGATAAAAGTACGAAGATTTATATGCATGCAGAAAAAAAATTAAGCGATTAACCTGCTAAGAGGGAGAAAAGTTAAACGAAAAAAACTAGAAAAATATTTTAGACAAACTCATCTTTATCTCGTAAACATTTCGTTTGCATTAGAGCTTGAATCATTAATTGACTTAAAATTATTTATTTATTTGCGATTATTTTTTGCGAACGGGGGAAAAAATTAACTTTACGAACATAAAGAGAGATGGAGAGTACAGAACGGGGTGTCAAACGGTAGGGGTATTCTTTTAGAGTAAATAAATTAAAGTTGTTAATTAAAATCACAATTGATGATTCTCAGTTAATCCCAGAGCTTTTAAAATCGCGAAATTAGAGAGGCAGGTTTTTACTTTTTTAATTTTTAATTTTTCGCGAAAACCTTTCCTGTAAATTTATCTCGCATTTTTATTCATTTTGTTCAAGATTTTTTTTCCTCTTTTTCATTTTCTTTCTATCAACGGGGCAATGTATAATAAAAGATACAGTGATTTAAATTTTAAGCCCTCATTGCTTTGATTTATAATACACTTATTGGTCAAAGAGTAATAGGTTCAATACAAGGAAATAACAATAAAGTAATAGGTTCAATTTAACGGAATAAATAGTTTCTTGTTCATTTAAGTGCTTGTCAAAGTAATTATTAGCCTATTTTAAAAAAAAATCAAATTCGGAATAAAATATATTCAAAATAGAATTTTAATTTTACAAAGCAGGGTAAACAATGGTTATTTTTTAATCCTTATGTAAAATATGAAAATAATCCCGAGCACATTAAAAGAAAAGTGGTAATACCATTAAAGGAAAATGATATGTTTATAGCACTTTTTACTTTAAAAAAAGTACTAAGTACTTAATTCACTGGTTGCGAAAATGTTATTAATTTATTTTTTTTAACTTCGAAATTTCAAAAGCATTAATTCTTAATGAACTTATAATTCGGTGTTATTTTTCATAAATATCAGTTATTACCGCTATTTTTTCTCTTTATCTTTAAAATACTTCTTACATTTTTTAAAAAAATTGTCTCACAAAAATACAACCTTTTCCGAATCGTCTAAGAATATTATGCTGTAGGCTTATAAGAATTAAAGGAGATATATTTATGTATTATAAATGCTTTTATGAATAAAAGGGTGTAAAGTTTAAAAAGCGCCAAAAAAACCTCTCAAATACGATAAAGAAAAGGGTATTAATGAACAAAATCTGCGCCAAATGAGTAGTTAAAACATTTGAAGTGCCGTTTCTTATAAGTCTTTTTCTTTCGTAGTATTAGAAAAGAATGCAATATTTTTAAAAACATTTTAAGTACATGTAAGCTTATGTATCGAATACATATTATTTACCTTTGATTGCGCAGGGAGTATTATAAAGATAAAAGAAACTTAATTAAAATATGAGAACAAGATTTGAGTTTGAGATTATAAGTTTACTTTAATCGATGTTATAAAAAATATTTTTCGGCAGCGAAAGCATGTTAAATACGGATTAAATTATCATAAATATGAAGAAGTTTGATTTGCTAAAAGGTTTTTTTAAGCTTGGTTTTTACTTGTTTTTGGTCGAAACTCTTTGTTTCACATGGATACTTTTAATCATATAGCAAATGGTTTATTTTTTTTTAAAAGTAAAATATTTAATATTTCTTTACCATGACATCATGAATTGAATTATTTTTGATTGGTGGAATTTTTTTAGAGATTTTCTCATATTGCATGCAAAATAAGGTATTGATAAAAAAATTAAATAAATTCAAAATATCATCAAAATTCTGTTAAATGTTTTAGAATATTTATAAATTGGTATAAAAAAGACAATAATTTTGGTAAACAAATAGTTTTTCCTTGTTATATGATGTATACAATAAAAGAAATATAAATTTTATTTAGTTAAAAATATGAATTTAATAAACAGCCAGGTTAATTTTTACACACTATAAGTAATCTAAGAAGCTGTGAAATATTTTAATGTAAAAAAAAAAATGTCATAGAAACATTATCATTCATTTCTTTAAATGTAGACGTTGTTAAAATGTTTAATTAACTTTCTTGAAACGTTTCATAAGGTTTCAGTGACTTGGCATCAAATATATTGTGCTGACATCTATTTATAAGAGATGAAACTATTTAAAACTATTTTAAAAAGTAAAATATTTAATATTTCCTTTCAATGGCATCATGAACTGAATTATTTTTGATCTGTAGAAATTTTCTCACATTGCACGCAAAATAAATTACTGATAAAAAATGCATTCAAAACATTTTCGATCATCAAAAGTTTGCTAGAAAGTTTTAAAATATTCATAAATCGGTGCAAAAAATTCAGTACTTATGATGAATAAGTAATTTTTTCATTGTTATATATGATGCATACAACAAAAATATACATTTTATACAGTTAAAAATGTTAATTTAATAAGCTACCAGAATTATTTTTACACGCTATAAATGATCTAAGAAGCTTTGAAATATTTTAATGTTTATTTTAATATTGAAATATTTTAATGTTAAAAATATTATAGAAATGATATTATTTATTTATTTAAAAGTAGACATTTCTCCTTTTACCCAGCCGCTGTTAAAATGTTCCACTTATTTTTTTTTGAAGCGTTCCACAAGTTTTAAGTAACATAGAAATATTGTGCTGACATCTATTTATAAGAGGGGAAACTATTTTATGAGAGACTAAAGAGTAACGCCCTGGCAACCAGGCTATCCCGACCTGCTGCTAATTTAAAACAGAAAATTGCTCCTACGTTGATTAATAAGCATCGTGCTAAGAGTGTGATGCAATCAAATATTTTATCTTATAAACTTCGTAAAAAAATGTTTGGTACTTACGTATTATCGCAACCAGGTTGGCGCGATTTGTAAGTTTGAGTAAGAAAGTATGAATAGAAAGAAAATGTACATTTATTAATTACAGACAATTTTTAATACTGTTTTTTATATTATTTTTTAAAAATTACTTAAAACAAAATTATTATTAATTAATTATTATTAAAATTATCAAATTATTATTAAAACAAAATTATTTATTATTATTTTGTTTCTTTACGAAAAACCACGCATAACACGTAGGGTTGCCGTAAGTAGGGTCGCCAAATTTGGCGATTTATGCGAATTTTGGCCTGGTTGCGTTAATACGTAAATACCAAATGTTTTACCAGAACGAACTCATTTTTTTCTGAAGTGTTAAACGAATTTTAAGAAAAGCTAGCATAACTCATTAGCTTTTTAGTTTATTCTATGAAGAGTAGTTAGAATTTTTAGAAGAAACCTTGCGTAAGCATAAACCTTACCTTGCGGAAGCATGAAAGGTTGGAGGTTTATCATATATTGTCTATTGCTCAGCTGTAGCTGTTGCATTAGTTGGTGTTGTTGAAGTGCCAGCTGCTGTAGTTGAAGTTGCAACTGCTGTCGGTTCGCTTTCTTATCAGAAGAACCAAGACCAGGCAAGCCATTATTCAGCCCATTGAGTTGGTGGAGAATTTGGCTTTGCTGCATAATATTGAGGTTGATCTGTTCTTGGATGTGAGGTATCACGGATTCAAGTTGTTTTAGCTGCTGGTGTTGCTGATGCTGCTGCTGAAATTAATCATGTTTAAACAGGGTGCGTAGCCAGATTTTCCAACAAAAAATAAGCACCTTTTAAACACTAAAAATATTTTTATTCACATTCCAAAAAAAAAATCTTAATTAGGATCTGAGCAGTAATAAAAATTACTTTTTTTCTATCGCTTAAAGTACTTAGTTCATAAACATAAAAGCAATAAAATTCAAAAATATTAAAAAAAAAAAACTTTACGTAATCAAGATAAAACAATTAGTTTCTGATAAATATTGCAGAGAAAATTGTGAAAATCATGAATTTTTTTGTAATTTAGAACGACAATCAATACGGCAAAAAAAAATCTCTTTTTAAAAAATAAAAAATTAAGCACTTTTTACGAACCTCGAATATAAAAAGCACCTTTAAGGGCTTTTAAAAAACGTAAATCAAAAATAAGCATCTTTAAGCACTTTTTAAAAAAGCTACGCACCCTGTTAAAATTATCATGTTAAACAGTAATCTTGTTTAAAGTTTTGATAGAAATAGATTAGTTTGCTAGAAATACATTTGCAGATTAGTTACAGGAATTAAAATAGATTTTCAAAAAATTTTTATACTAATGGTTCGATAGATATATTATGATGATTTAAATAATAACCCCATGGTTTAAATAATAACAGGCAGTAAATGAACTAATTACCATGCTTTAAAAAATTTTACCGCTAGATTATGGTCAGTAACCAGCAAGAAGTGTATACTCACCAACCTTAAAAATAAACTTATGCCCGTAAAGCTATCATTATCATAAAAATAAGGGTCTGAAGGTTGTTTTTTAACGTTAACTATCTGGTCACTGATCATAAGTTAATGTTACGCTCCTAAAAGTTATCTTCCATTCGGAATTTGATGTTGTTTGAGATTCATGCGTTTTGTTTGCCGAATCAAGGCAAAATAGTATAGTGTTGCCATCTGTCGTGGAGTAAAACACACTGTAGAGAGATGTTCTTTGGCACCAGCAGTGTTTGAGTCCAGCACCTTTGAGTCCACAGCCTAATCCTAACATTCATGGAAAATGGTTACACCCCGAATTGCATTAAAAAGCTGCATATAATAACCGTATAAATTAACAATTAACGCTCCTAATTTGCCAAAGTTTGTTACAATTATGCAGAAGTGGCCATTTTTTCTACAAAACTAAAGAAAGTCGCATAAATTAATAGCCAACTCTCCAAATTTTTTCAGTAATTTCTACTTTTATTGTCGTTGTACATTAGCTTAGTAGCGTATTTAAAGCAACAACCTTGAAATTTAGAATCTAACTAAGGAGCCAAGTATTGCGACAAATTCGCTTTCATAGAGAACTTTTATTTTTGTGAAATGAAAGACTGAAGGCAGGATATATTCCTACAAGTTCGGTTTTCAGTGTTTAAAATTGCTTTGAACGACTAATTTAAAATTCGTTCCATTTCCCGGATAGTATGTATCTCACCTGTTGCTGCTGCTGTAAGAAAATGGACTGTTGCTGCTGTAGCAATTGCTGCAGCTGCGTTGGCGATGGCTGCTGCAATAGCTGTTGCAGCTGATGCTGAGCCAACAGCTGCGAATTCATCATCAACAGAGGAGGGATGTTGGAATCGTTACCGATACCCGGCTTCTCGCCGTGGTGATTATTGGTCGCCCTGGACCTCTTGATCCCGTGAGCTTTAGATCCCTGCAAAAACAAAAATTGAGATTATTAGATTTTTTTTTGAAGTACAAAAGTTTTATAGATTACACATATGCATAAACTCAGTGATCATCTATCATGATCTTTACCTCTCAACATAATCATCATCAACTTTCAACATAATCACATTATCATCGCTCAACATGATCTTATCATTATAAAATATTTAATGATTATGTAAATACAATATCCTTGCTGGTCTTATACATTTTAAAAAGGGCTGATGAAAATTAAACCAAAGTCTATAGCTTAAATAAATTTGTGAACACCACTACGTATTATTTTTAAAAGAAATATATTTATATAAGAATTTGAAGTAACCAAGTCCCTAAACGTTAAAATGGTATCTTGAAAAAAGAAATACAGACGGTTATTAAAGTAAATTTATTTATACTATTTAAAATTTATAAGATTCGTGGGAAGCCTTAAAAAATAGTTTTGGAAAGTGTACTAAATATGAATAACTTGTATGCCTATAACAGGACATATTCAGATTGTAAAAATATTCATTTTACAAAAACCCTCTTATAGTTTTAAATGTGTGGTTTTAAAAAAATCAATTTAAAATCGAAAACATTTTTATATTAATGTTAAGGTAAGACAAATCATAAAATTTGTACAATAAAAAGAATAGCTAGCATGTTTATAACAGCTATTAGATATGAATATATAGCTAAACATGTAAATAGTTTGTATGCTTATAACAGCACATATTCAGGTTGCAATAATATTTAAATATTTATTTTTTAAAATACCAATTATATTTTAAATGTATAGACTTGAAAATAGTTAAAAATCGAAATTTTTTTCATATTAATGTTAAGGTAAGACAAATCACAACATATGTGCAATAATATGAAATGAACATACTAAACAAGAATACAGGATAATTATACGCGATCCCGTAATACAAGATAAGAGATCTTGTTTAATAGGAGCGCCATGATTTAATCCGATATTTCTTCAAGCAAAGATCTTGTTTTTAATCACCAATTAAGTACCAATAAGAATATAATACAGAAATAAACAATAAGAGAATATCTTTCAGCAATTATTCTTTTCTTAGCTTCAGTATTAAAGTTTCATGTATTTCAGAGCTCTAAGTAGCTATGTGATTTGCTATTTGCTATATTATATTTGTGATTTGCTGTATCATTATGCTATAACTAATGATTTCAATTTTACAATTAAAAAATAGTTTTTTGACAATGAAATTTAGACAGAGTAAATTATAAAATAATTATATTTAGTTTTGTTTTAAACAGTGTAAGTAATAAAATTATTGTAAACAATGTTTCGTAATCAACGCTCGTAACATATATTTTTAGAATTCTTGTCGAAAACAAAGCAAAAAATATGTGCACTCTATAATTCGAAACTAACATTTAAGCTATGTACGAGAAACCACAGTACTGATAAAAGTTGTCTAATCACAATTGAGGAAAGTGGATTGAAAAACACTAAAACCAGTTTGATTGCCAGATGAAACTTGGAAAAGTCTCTTAATCGTCTTTCAGCTCTTAATCTTCTTTCTTTCGAAGTCTTTCAGTTTATAATCTTCTTTCTTTCGAAGTCTTTCAGTTTATAATCGTCTTTTAATTCCATTCTGTTTCTTTCCGAAATCAAACAGGTTTTTATTTTTTCAGTTTAGCGTTTCTTAGTATATATATATATATATATTTAATNTATATATAAATTATTCATTATAATCATAGCGGGGAATAACATAAATGGTATAACATTAGAATTTAAAATTTTGTGAACAGCAATAGTTCAAAATAAACCGGTATTCTATTTCTATTGTTCATTTAAAATTCCATTTTATAAATGAATAGCAAAATTTTTATTCTATGTATATAACTGCATTCATGAAGTAAAATTTTAAATGAACTACAGAAATAGATTACGTTACTCTTTAGAAAAATATGTGAAATGGCTTTTTATCTCTAAATAAACAGTTTGAATATGATTGAACGAAGATACAACGGCCAATAAAATTGCGTATATCTAAATACACTTCATTGAATTATTGTTTTTTCTTTTACACTTTCCGTTGCATCGCCAGAAGGCTATTTTTTTCAAGACTTAGCTTAAAATGTATTTAAAGTTTATTTCTGTTTACAAGCTTTTCACTAAAATGTAAACAGATAAGGACTTCTTTAGAAATCGTGTTTAGAATACATCAGCTTGGGACTAAATAAATCGTATCTTTTTGAAGAAAAAAAAATCTATGCAAACAAACTTTACAATCAATAGCTAATTCAAAAATTCCACGGAAAAAAATATTATTGCTTAAAAACCAACAATAAACAAAGTTTAGAATACAGATTGGTTCAAACTCAGAAAGAATCAACATAAAAAAATTTATAACAAAGGAGAAAATTTGCAAAAATTATTTTACAAAGTTTTTTTTTTTTTTTTTTTTTTTTTTTTTTTTTTTTTTTTTTNCGCAAATTTTTTTACTCTTATCCAAACGACTCATAAGCAAACATAGAACATAATCCAAGACAAATATTTCCACTAAGTAAAACCAGAAAAATGAGAAAGTAAAAGAAAAAAAATCCTCAAAAAATTGTCCTTTGTTCTTTTTTACATCCCTTACCGCAGCACAAAACTCGAGTAATATTACAGGTGTTGAAAAAGCGAGTGAAGAAAAATTTTTTGGAAGTTTTGGCGTGTGTGTTCCTACGCCCGGAAGCAAAGGTTCGCCAAGAAAACCACTTTTGAATATAAAGGGATAAAAAGGGAAAGTTAGTTAAGTAAAAAAGGATCACCTTTGCCACTTTTAGCTAAGTAGCTGTGATAAAGGGGAAAGGGTAAAAATTGTAAAGTGATTCATGCCGGATGAAACCAAATCATATTTTTAGGTTTTTGAAAATGTATTTAAAAAATATGGAAACATGGAAAAAATTCCATAGATCATAAATCGTAATCAATCACATTTACTTTTTTTCAGGAGGCGAAAAATTTACATCGAAGTTGTATGAAACTTTTCATAACTGTATAAAACGTTACATTTCATAACTTTTCATAAATATTAAACTTATACCATATTAAATAATATAATACAAGTCGAATGTAGAGAACATGTTTCTTGTTAAGAATCAAAATTATATAAAACTTCAATATTTTAAATATTTATATGTATGTAATGCAAATTTATATAATTTTAATATTCATTAATTTAAATATTCATTAATTTATGTAATTTTAATACTCATTTATATATTAATTCAAATTTGTACATTTCTTAATTTAATTATATACATAATATAGATTTCTTTTTCTCGAAAACATAGAAGTGCGAAGAAAAATACAAATCGTGGATGTATAACAAATAGCTATCCATCAAATTTATTTATTTACAGCATAAAAGAAACTGTAAATATATATAAACTGTTTTATACGATCGACAGTAGAGAGTGTATTTATTGTCGAAAACAAAATACATTAACTTTATTATTTTTAAAAATAAAAAAATAATAATTTTAAAAATAAATGAAAACAAATATAAAATTTGATATTTAAATAGTGAAATATAATTTTAATTTTCATAATTCTACTTATCAATTTAATTATATACATTATTTTCTTTAATGCAGTATTTTAAAGGAATAATTTCAGCTGCATCCTTATAATTTTATGAGAATACTTTTATGAAATCAATGACTGCTAATATCTTAATTTTAAAAAATATTTTTGTGGCCATATAGTTTGTTAGATTTTTTTAAAATGTATCGTTTACGTAAGCGTTTATCAGAGGCATTTATAGAAATTTACAGTATTTTATTATTGTTTTCTTATATAATTCTCGCTGCATTCTTCTAATTTTAAAGGAAGGTTATGATTTCAAAAATATTAGGTGTTGGACATCAATATCTGTCAATCCCTTATTTGGGAAGTATTTTTTTCATTTATACAGATTACTAAACTTAAAAAAAAAAATATGGTTGGCGTAAATTTTTTTCAGAGACATTTATAGAACTTATCAGTATTTTTAAAAAATAATAATTTCAGCGGCGTCTCTCTAATTCTATATGAATGATATGGTATCGAAAATATGAGTTGTCAGAAATCAATGTCGGTCAAATCCTTACTTGGAAAATATTTTTTTCAACCAACATCGATCATTTAACTTAAATATCGTTGACGTAAATTTTTTCAGAGACATTTACAGAACTTTACGTTTAGAGATACCTACTAACAGGCTCTTACTCAATTGCGTAATTTCACGCTAACTCCATAACTCGAATGTTTTCACAACGACAGAAAAAGCAAAAAAGAAAAATGGCGAAGACATAATGCTATCAATACTTATAGCCATTCTTCAAAACTTCTCATCACATTTCTCGTCAAACTAAAAAGACCGTAAAAATACAGGGAAATAAAAAAAAAAAAAAAAAAAAAANGAAATAAAAAAAAAAAAAATAGAGAAAAAGCTATCAACGAAGTTCGAAAATCGAAGAAAACGATCCCGACAAGAAAAAAAAATTCTTATATTCCGCAAGATTTGGTCCCATTAATCACAACAAAACCCTAGGCGTGAACACCCCCACCTTGAAGGCTAAAAACATGAGATCATTGAGGGATGTGGGGGTGAAAGAATGGCTTTTAAAATACACCACGGTTGCAGTGGAAAAAGAAACCTCGTCATCTAGTTCAGAAAATGGCCTTATCTACTTATACAGTATCTATGATCGGTTGACAATTTGTCGTCGGGTATTTTACACACAGATCGCCCTCGGCCACAACCTATTCTTGCAGATGACATCGGCCCGTGGCCGGCCCTTCGTCGCTTTTTCGGATAACATCGCTATTTTTCTTAGAAGTTGTCGCGCTTGAAATTTATATCTTTTCTTCTTTTCAATATCATGCACAGTGGATATTTTTTGGAGGCATTTTTTACGAGATATCTAAGATAGATATGGAATTTTGAGTTACATTTCTTGGGGACAGATATAAAATCTATATCTCTGGCGTGATTTTCATAGTTAGCGTACAATAGGAATGACCAATACTAATATCAGATGCGATTTAAAATTTTAAAATTTAAATTCAGCTCGTAATTAATAGTGTATTAACTGATTTATGGTTTTATTAGTTACTAAAGATAACAATATTTAATTTAATGGAAAAAAAAGACTAAGTTTAAATGAAATTTTTTTTATCCAGATCCACATGCTCTCTTTATTTAAAAATTTAAAACAAAACTTAATTGTTTGATAAATTGTAAATTTCATTAAAATTAATACTAAGTTTTGACTATTTTTAAACTGGATTAATATTTTTGGAGTTTTTTTTCTACAATTTTTATGCTGAAATTGTAAAGAGAATTTTTTCAAGAAAAAAATTATAAACTAAAGTTATTAATACGAATATTTAAGAACTAATTATAGCTTTTATTATTACATATTCACACAATTCGACAAGAAAATTTTGTACGGTCTATTATAACTGCAACTTCTATAACAGTTTTATGTTGTAATTGCCTATTGTTAGCATAAAAATTCTCATTTAAATGTATCACGTAGAAAAACAATTAAGAAAATCTATATAAGTTTAAAAATTTTTTTACAAATGCGTTAAAATTTTTTTAGAAATTCTGTTAATAAACTTACAGAATACAATTACAGACTAATTAATACAATATTTTCGAACCATTAAAACTAACAGAACAATTGAGTTAAAAAAACTTACAGAAAAAGTAAAATTAGAAAAATAAAGATATGTTTTAATTATTCACGATTACCATACTTAACTTAAAGTTCACATGGAATACAATTGATATTAATCCTTCTAAAATGATTTTTTTTAAGATAATTTAAAACAAACAAATTTTCACAAAAATTACAAAAATCTTTTCATCTAATTTTTAAACTTTTCAAGGAACAAAAGAATCTTAATTGAATTGGTTACCCGCTGCTATGACTTAAAATCGAATTGTTTTTGCAAATTAATATTAATTTACGTATATAAGTGCACAAATCAGTTATTTCAAACTTAAAGCAACTTTTGAACTGAATTTAAGCTTAAAGTTTTAAATTATATTTAGCATAGGAAATGACTAGACCTTAATCGGCATTAATTACTTCTGAAATCACATTTTGACGAGAATAGTTGCAAAAAGTAACATTTATAATATATTAATCTATAATAGTTATATAATAAATCATCCCGAAGCAACTACGTCAAAACCATCTTCATTTTCTAACAGTTATATAGTATTAATTCATAATTATCATGCACAGTGCGCAAAAAAAAAAAAAAAAAAAAAAAAAAAAAAAAAAAAAAAAAAAAAAANAAAAAAAAAAAAAAAACCTGAATAAACTTTTGATTGGATCTAGGACTCAATCTTAATGGTTCGAGAGGGTGACCTCAAATATGCTAGTTAGTGCAGACGAATTTTCAAGTTACAAAATGTGACTCAAAAGCGTACTTTCTCTGAATAAACATACTCTTTCAAAAAAGTTGTGTTTTTAATACTCAATTTCTCAGGAACTATTCTACCGATTTCGCACAGATTTTGTATTTTGCCATGTAAGATTACATTCTTTAAAATGATGCAAAAAATTGTATTCCTTACAATTCAAATTTTTTTCGACTATTATTAAACAAAATAAAACAAAAATATATATTTTCTAAAAGTAATTTTTTTCTGCTTGGGATTAGTTTTAGATAAACGAATAACTATAGATTAAACTATACGGACCACATTTCCCAGATTGCAGCTACCCCTTATATCTTGGTAGTCAGATATCCGAATTCGTCAATAAAAAAGTATGTTTATTCAGAGAAAGTACGTTTTTGTGTCTGATTTTATAACTTAAAATACCGTTTGCACTAATTAATTAGCTCATTTGAAGTCAACCCCTCGAACCATTAAGATTGAGTTCTAGAACGAGAAGATCCGATCATTGGATTAAAAGTTATTCTGGGTGGTCCACTTAGTTTTTTGCACACTGTACAATTTAAATGTATATATTTATTACTAACTTTGCAGCTAGTATATTTCATTCTTATTTTTCCAGGAGTAGTGGAAAAAAGTATCTTTTTATTAGATGAAATATAATAATTATATAATAACATTATAAAGCATAACATTTTATCTAAAAAGTTGAAATCAATTTTTTTTCTAATACCTGATTACATATAGTATATAATTATTATAAATAATAAAAATCTAAATATTGTATAAAAATACCTATTACTTATTTGATTAGGAAAATATATAGGAAAAATATTGCTCTAGTATATGTAACGCGTGAAAAATATTAGTAACCGTAGAATAAGTAACGATCAAGGAGTTAAGACCTGAGAGTAATGATATTGGCGAGACTTTTTTGGTTGGTGTCAATCAAACATAGCCAACCAGAAGTTATAAGATGTGTACACAACAACACTTTCCACGACTATCCATCAAAAGTATCAGGGGGCCAAGTTTACTCCTGATTAGAGCGTACTAAAGGAATGCCAATGTTTCACGAAGTGAAAATTATATGTATTTGGTATATTAGCAGAAGTTTTTGTACGTTGATATGTTGTTAATATCGTTGATATGTTGTACGTAAAAATTATAATTGCACGGCAAATTAGATTCCATACAATATCTAAAGATTATTTATAGATTAAAACCTAAGATTTGAGAAATAATGAATAAATAATTAAGTTTTGAAAATAATGAGAGAGATTAATTCAAGTAGCTTTATCAAAAAAATAAACAAATAAACTCTAGTTAAAAAGAACTAATAAGGTAGCCATAAACCTGGTAAAAAAATTAAAAAGTAGTAGCAAAAATATGAGTATGAGCAATGCAGCATTTTTTATATCTCAATTTCAATTTGAAATTATTCATTTAGATAGCTTTGAATAAATATTTTTATTTTTAAAATAATAATAAACATTAAAAAAATTATAAAATTATACTCTGTAATTTAATTAAACTTTTAACAGAATCATCATTTATCATTAAAATATCATTAAAGTATAATATTTTATATATAATATTTTAAATGAAACGAAAATCATCAATAATTATAGTGACTTTGAAAAAATTGAAGTTATTTACTGCATACGCTTAACAAAGTTATCTCAATATAGTATTTGAAGTGATAAATAAATAATTAGTAATTATGGTTACTTGAAATAAAATCATGTTCAGTTGTTTTATTATATTTATGACAAACTCACTTTAAACAGAATTTAGAGTAATCATAATATAATATTTTACATGAAATGAACATCATACACATAATTATTGTCATTTTCCAAACAATCATAATATCTTACTCGCTTGTTTTATTCAATTTTCAAAAAACTTTCTTTATCAGAATTATTATTTAAGTGTATTATTATTTATTATTATATTAAATGAAGCAAAAATCATCAAAAATTATAGGAACTCTGAAAAAATGCAATTATTTACTGCGAAACTGAAGGTTCGCAGCAAATAACTGCAATATAATATTTTAATATAATATTTTGCATGAAACAAAAGTCTATAAATATTACAGTTATTTAAAAAAATCTTATTCAGTTCTTTTATTATATTTTTGACAATTTATCAGGATGCAATGTTTTAAATACCATTAGGATAATATTTCATAAGACATTATATGTAATATTTTTTATTTTAAAATCATGCATAATTAGGATCATTTCACCCAAAAAAAGCCATAAAATCATGTTCATTTCTTTTATTCAATTTATAAAAAAAAATATTTAAAAGAATCCTCATTTATCATAATGTAATATCTTAAAAGAAACAAAAATCATCACTAATTATGTAACATGGTAAATATTTTAAACAAAGCTCAAGTAAATAATATCTTCAGTGAATGGCCTTTTAATGATTCAATTACAAACGTTTAAAAAGAAAATATTTTAGAATAATAGAAGACAGAAATTACCACTCAACACATAAAATCTGTTTAGTCTGACTTAAAAATAATTTAAAAGAAACAGAAAACAGATGCTAGAAGGTGAATGAGCTCATTTGTAAGGAATAGACAGAAATTAGCCAACAATTGTCAAATTTTTTTTTAACAAAAAAACCCCCTCTCTTTACCTTAAAAAAATAGCGCCGTGATAATGTTATTTACCTACCATTAGCAACCTCTTAAAGGTTTATGCAAACGATAGCATAATTAGAAAAAGTATTTTTTTTGTTTATAATTAAATTCTTTATGCATAAAAAGATCATGCAAATCAACAGATTTATAATATACACAATCAAAATATTTTATAGATGAGGAATTTTTAGATTTTAAGGCAGGGGTCTTAAACTTTTTGAGCTAGTGGGCCACATCAAAAAGTTCCAGATAACACATGGATAGTACATCTTCTAGAAGATATAATATAGTTAAGGGAATTTCTTAACAGAAAAGAAAACAGTTTCGTTTAGCATATAGGTTACTGAGTTTTTCGATTTTTGAACAAAAATAGAACTTATAGTTTTGGACAAAAATAGAAAAAATTTTGACAAAAATAGAAGTTAAGTTAGAGTAGAGTGAGTTTAAGAATTGTATTATAAGAAGATTACATATTTTGATATTCAAAACATAAATTTTGGCGGTAGAGAAATATGATATTAATAATTAAAATGAATTTTTTATTTATTTAAAGTACTAAAACAATTTTTTGAATAAAGTAGAAACTTTGGTAAATGAATAAGAAAAAGAATTTATTTTTACTCTTACATTATAACATAAAAAATTAGCTACTTAATGCTTTCGATTTTCTTAGAATTTATTAAAGTTAACTTATATCATAAAATAAAACTTATATCGAATTCTTATCAAAATGAAAATTCGTATAGATAAATATTTCGTTCGAAATTCGCTTAACAGAAAAAAGGTAAAGAATTGATTAAAAAAAGAAAATTAAAAGCCTGTTTAATACTTAGCAAATAAGAAGTTTTTTTAAGAATAATTTTATAGTTTATAAGAAATAGTTTTGCATATTACATTAAAAAATTTCATAAAACTATACTTTCACAAAAACTAGTAAACCAATCAAGAATAGAAAATTTTAATCAAAACGCAATTTAAGTAAATTTAAGAGTTGTTGAATAAATAATTAAATACTTATAAAAATCTTATTTTCATATAAAAGATTAATATACAACAATTGTTTTTAAAAATCTAGAGCTTTAAACATATTTAAAAATGAGAATATAAGTGCTGTCATTAAAATCTAACTAAAAAATTCACAAATGACTTAAATATGAATTTCTCAAACTAGAGATTTAGTTAAAAGCTAATAAGATAAATTTAAATTTTTTTTTCACGCATGATTTAGAAACTATTAGTTGAAAACAATAACATTTATTACAGAGTAAAAAACTTATTATGATATACAACAGGTAGAAATATGACATAAATGTTGCTAATTAACTGGAATCTTCAAGTTAGAGACTAAACTTGTTACACATGAATAGTTGTTGCCAATTAAAATGGTTGAAGAAATAAAATTAGATTAGGCCTAATCCTTACCAATCTCACCTCATCTCACGTGGAAACTAAACCAAAAATCATGAGAATCCGGAAGACATTGTTATCCATCCTCTGATGATTGCTCCAGACTACCCCAAGAAGCAAAGACCACCTTGCTACGTACATGTCCGCGTGTCACCCATTCCCCTAGGCGTCAAAGCGCCACATGCAAGGGGGTGGAGGGGTCTATGGAATCCTAAGGGGGGTGACGAGAGAGGATGCAGAGCAAAATCAACACCAAAAGAAAAGCAACGGCAGATTTTTCACCATCACTCTCCCTCGATGTGCCGGCCGTGCAGATACGTATGTATGTATGTGCCTTGATTCTTCTTTCTCTAGCCAAACAATCTCAACTACCCCCCACCCTCTGCATCCCGGTACTTTTCCAACAGGCAAACGATTTGGGGAGTCCGTCCGGCCTTCGTCATCACTCTCAACACCCCTCTCCTTTTTCTCAAAAGCCCACCCCTTTTGTTTACCTTTTCGTCCCCCAACCCCTCATTCACAGTGCTGGGTAACAAACGTCCGCCGCGTTGCTATGGCAACTAATGGAGTGCCCAATCAAGTTTATATTTATTCTTACATAATACACAATCACGGGGAGTCCACCACCCCCGCAACCCCACCCCCACTTGCACCCCTCTGTTATGGATTATGCAAGCAAGAGGCAAGGGGGAAGAGCCGAATATATAGCTGGAATATATAGATATATATAAATAAAAAGAAAAGATTCTCTCTCACTCGTAGAGAGACCCAATATTTACTGAAGCCTCCACGGCCGAGAAACAAACACAAGAAGAGAGCGCGAGAGGCCGAGCCCCTCTCAGGTTGCATGTCCTTGGGACTCCTGCACCCCGTTCTGATGCATCCCCCCTATGCACCCGACATGGCTTCCCAGTAGAATTCTTTTCTACCACCCCACCCAACACCCACTACTCGTAATTCAGTCCCCAAAAGCCATGACAAACAAAAGACCCTTCTTTTTGCACGTGAAAGGTTAGATGCTGCTAGCTCGACGATTGTTTTAGAGTCCCTATTTTTTTTATTGTCACTCTTCCTGATTTTTTCAGTGTGAATTTATATGTCAGGCGATTTTTTTTTTCGGTTGAAAATTCCACATAGATACTATGGTAACCATGGAGACCGTTGGTGTGCATCTAATTCTTTACTGTCCCATCAGCTTTTTTTCATCATACTTTCTATTTATGTTTTGCACCTTCAAATCCCGGTTGCAGTTACTGCACTCCCGGAGCCGTTCCTGTAACTTGTTTTATAAATATGGCATGAAGAAAGTTTTTCTCTCCCCTTTTTCCGTTGCAATTTTCTGATCTGTTTGACTTGAAGCTTCTAAAAAGTAAACGGAACCGAAGATGCTACGCGGAATATCATGAATAACAGGGTAGGAGTTCAAAAAGAGGGAAGAATTTATATTTTCCGAACGCAGATTCAAAGTAAAGAAAAGAACTTCGCTGTGTAGGTTCACAATGCATCCAATGCTTAGTTGTATTTTATGAGTTTATTTTTGATAAAAAAAAGAAAAAAACTAAGTTTATTTTAGATATGAAAATGAATAAAAAACTGAACTTTGGACAAAAAATTAATTTTACTTTAAATTTTAAGGAAATAATAAATGATCACAAAAACTCTCTATCCTAAAGCTTTATTTCTCTTTTTAAAATAAATATTTTATTTTAAATATTTTTTTTATGATAGAGTCTAAGTATGAATGATATTGATAGGTCTAAATAATAACTATTCCACGAATTTTTTTTAAAGGTTTAAATAATTATAATTTCAAGAATTAAAAAAAAAGAACTTGCTTTAACTGACAACAGTTTTAAAAGCAGGAGATAGATTGCGCAACTATATAATGCTATGATATTGATAATTGCATAATGATTCTTCGACATAAGTGTAATTAATATATAAAAAAATCTAAATTGATTTGAGATTAATTGATTTAGAAAAAGAAGACTGATAAATTTAAGGGTCTACTTCAGAAGGAGAATGATTTCCAAAATTTCCATTTTAATATTGATTCAACTGAACAAATAACATTGAGTGCATTAAATAAAATATTTAAATATGATTCTAATTAATATAATGTATGATAAATATGATTTAATATGATACAATGTTGATTTTAAAATCTAATTTAAAAATTTTAAAGTTGACTTTTGTTTTACTCCAAGACTTCTATATGCTATTCTTATTTCCTTAATTATTTTCTTGTGTCTAGAATCAAATTATATTAAAAATTACTTTAAATACGTTAATTTAAATTCATTTTCTTAATATATTAGTTAAATTTTAATTTTCTAAGGGAATTAATTTTTAATAAAAATACAGTAATTCAAATAAGTAAAAATTGAGTAAAGCGAAATGATTATATTGTTTTTGATTTTTGACATTTTTGTCTTAACTATCAGGGAAAATATTATGGTCTTAAGATATAATTAAATAATTAGATTAATATCATGGCTTGGAAAAAATAAAAATTTAGATATTGGACAACACAGTTGGCAACATAATTATAGATACAGTATTCATTACTGATACAAAATGGATCCAGGTACGAAAATCGGATACGGCTGTAGAGTTTATATATTACTTCATGCCTATATGGTCCAATCCCAGTTGGACTAAAAATATATACCATGACATGGGGAAAAAATTAGGCTTCCCTGCAAAAGTTCCCTGCAATCTGGAGGTTTCCATATTAGTAGACATAAAAGTTCTCTTGTCTTTTGAATTAATGTCAAAGTTACAAAGTTATTAGTATAAAAGTAAAATTCAGAGCTTTTATAAACGTTTGACTGCAGAGAGAAAGCACAAACCCAATAAGTTTGGGTTTGTGCTTTGGTAAGAATTTAATGGTAGAAAGATCAGATGCGACTAAACTGAATCAAATTAAATGATAAAAAATATGATATTACGTACTCAAGCGAGCAAAATGGATAAATAAAGATCTCTGGAGTGAACCTCCAAAAAATGACAGGCCGTGTTTTATTTTTTGGGGAACATAAAAACCAGCAAATCAGTTGACAGGTGAATAATCTCTCCAATGAATAAGGCCACAAAATTTTTAAGGCTTGTAGAAAGCGAACGACTTCTCAAGCATTGCCTGTTTACATTTTAAAAAACCTAGATTTTATTACGGATGAGGATTTTTAAGAAGCATTTCTCAAATCCGAATTGTTAGAAGTTTATGTACTTGATCTAATCATGGCCCATTTCGGGAATAAAAAACAGCAGCATGAAATTAATTTGACACAAATAAAAGAGAAAGATAAGGAAATAAACCAATACTCGAGAAATCCATATTTATCTGATGAAAAAAAATTCCCTAAGGTTGTAGATTAGAAAATGTAGTTTCCAGTGGCAAATTGAAATGAAATATTGAAGCATAAAAGTTGCAAAATTTTCTGATTTATGTGAAAGGTATTCTGAATTATACTAGTCTCAGCATTAGGCACAAAATATTCAAACAATAAACATATAGAAAATTTAAAACGCTACGCATATCTTATACCATCAAAATAAGACAACTAAACCTAACAACCGATGAGATAATGGTAAGTTTCCCGGCGAATTTCAACAAGTCTCGTCATGCAATTACATAACACATTTCTTAATACTAATAATAACATCACGAGAAGCCAACCAAATATATTATATCTCACACAATAACACCCAAACTGAACATTTTTATCAAAAAGACAATGAGAGTTTTCCGAAAGGACTGCAGGACAAGCTTTCGCTGGGAAATCTTTTCAGCGTTCGTAAAACTCAAACAAATCAAAGGAAGACGAATGAAAATTATGAGACCGTAGACAAACGCGGAAAACTGAAGGCAGGAAACTTTTCTACAAAAGGTTGGTGGGGGAGGGAAGGAAGATAAAAGGAAAAGAGTAACAACACATTTTGCTAAGTCACCTCAAAACCTTAGTCCACAAGGAGTCTTCTAACAAACATATATTTACCGTGACCACTGCACCAGAAAAGGCAGCAGTGGCGACATTTTGTGTTGTTGTCGACGACGCCGAAGTAATTTAGGGATCCCCTAATGTTTCCGGTTTTAACGCCGTGGTTGAGAACTTGTAAACTCGTCAGCTTTTCAGAGAAATATTCTTTTCATTCTTAATCAGGGACGGTTTATTTTAAAGTCTTGATTCTATTCTTCACTTTTCTGTTTCTAAGATGAAGTGACTCCGAGTTCAGAGAAGAGCCGCTAACTGTTCCGGAAATTCTTACGTCCTCGGTGAAATTTATTCTGAGCGTTCGTAATAATTTCTTTAGGTGTTTGAGCAACGTTAGAGTTTTTAGTTTGGGAAACTTTTGTTGTGAGGTTGGTTAAGAAACATGCTCAAGCTGAAGTTAACTTAGATTACAATGGTGGAGGGAAAAGAAGTGAGGAATTTGGTTTAAGACACACTTGATAACTTAGAATATTAAATTTTAGAATCCTTCTCTTCCATAACTAAATGAATAAAAAAGAAATGCTTGTTAGCATTTTATGTCAGGTATAGTTAACTTTTATAACTACAGTCTTTAACCTTTTTCCATCTTTTCAGTAGTAAATCTTTTTAACTCTAACCGATTCCATAGTAATTTTTGTTAACTTCAAAAGGCATTCATAATGACTTGCTGCCCAGTAGTTTTCAGTTTTTAAAAATAAAATAAACATTTCGACAACAATAAATTTTCATTTTACATTGGAACTATTTTTGTCCTATTACTGGCTTCGAACAGAAAAACATTCGTGTGTAGTTATTAATGCTAACCATTTAACTTCTTTTTAAATATTAAAAAAAAACTACAACATGTGTAGCAAATAATGGAACAAACTTGGATTAGTAGGGAATTTTTGAGTGAAACCATCCTGTCTTGAGTTATATGGAGAGAAATATTACAAAAACCTCACGCAGTCTTTCCCATATCACTCCTTACTTTGGGCAAAATAATTCGGGAGCAATATATATCAGCTATAGGGAGCTATATAAAATCTCTCGACGTAAAGTAATATAAATGAGTCATATAAAGACAAAATCTCCTTTCAAAAATGTAATAAAATTTAAATTAAATAAAATTATCCAGCATGGCAGAATCCTCGCAAATTTTCTTACACTGTAAAAAATTCCGGATCAAATTCCGGTTAAAATTAACAGCATTCAGGGTACCTGTAGTTTTTACTGCAAAGTCCATGTACTTTTTACTGCAAAATCTATTTTTACCAACATGTTACGGAACAAAAAATCTGATTTATCATAATTTTTACAGTAATAATTATCGCAAAATCACTGAATCACTCCAATTAAATAAATAGTACTCTAAACATTTTGGTGTAATATTTTACGGTAAAAATGGATTTTACAGTAAAATGGATTTTAATGCATCCTAAAACCCGGTACTTTATACTGTAATTTGATACCGAGATTGGATAATAACACCGAGTTTTTATGAATAACTGTTTATATCGGCTACAGTGATACACTTGATTGATTTCTTATCTATAAGTTGAAAGTGTTAATAAATGTAATAATAAAAACATGTAAAAATTTTATTATCAGTGTAGGTTTAAATCGACCTAATATACCTGTTATCAACCTAAATGTCATAGGTCTGTTTTATTTGACCATTATAGAAAGCAAAATAATTCAATACATTTGTATTGATATTTTTTGACTGAAGAAAAAACATAATTATTCATTCTATATATTTTACATTTAAACATATTGTTAAAAAAATGGATAAAAAAAAGCATTGATAAAACTTTTTATCTATACAAAAAACTTTTAACATAACTACTCGAATAAAATAAATCAAAGCCTAGTAAGTGATTCTAAAACATAATATTAGAAGCAGTTGATAGAAAATTTCAAAAGGACTACGAGAAAAACAAATTAAAATCATCAAATCAAATGTGTTTTGAGGGCAAAAAAGAGTGGTAAAAAGCCACTGATAATAAAAACCTTTGGTCTAAAGGTTTTATTATTTTTTTTTTAAAGAAAAGAAAAGCGTTCAAAAACCTACGCAAAAAGTTCAGTTTTTTTTCCTTCAGCTCTTTGTAAAGCGCGCAGTGTGAAGTAGTAAAGAAAAGAAGCAAACATCCCAGAATGTTTGTGAAATAGATTCTAGAGTTTTTCTTATTTATTCAAGTATTCTGGCCTTTCAAAGAACACAAAAGAGAGACACTCCCAAATTGAAATAAAAAAAAATAGCGAAATAGAAATCATGGTGTACCAACTTTGGTTGGAAGTATCACTGTTAAGGGCTTTTACAGAAAATTTTGTAAAATATTTCTTTTTTTCTATATAAATATACATTCATTATCGCATTGGTTGCCTGTTTTTTTTTCTCTAAAAAACTTTATTTATTCTTTCAAAAGCCAAATGTGAAGGTAAAAAAAAAACGAATTTATCAGCTTTTTCTGTTAGTTCAACGTGTGACTTTACAGTAAAACCAAACGTATTTCGTTAAACTTGCAAGTCTTCGTTACTTTTTTTTTCCATCCTTCCCTACCGCCACCAGTCTCAATATCCTTTTAATCGCTTAAAGTTCGAAAAAATAGTTCTTTTTTTATCCATGTATTTTTTAGTCTTTTTGTACATACATACTTGTTTACCCGGGAGACGAGTTGAAAATACGAGCTTTTCTATTTTTTTCTTCTTCCCTCTTTTCGTCTCAAAATAATGTGAAAAAAATAGAAGCATAGAAACCGATTAAAAAATGGAAGTTGGAAATCTAGTACTAATACAAATACATTCAACGTGAAAGAATTTCGCAAACACACTCGAAGAAAATGTATAGAAAACATCTTTTCTATACCACAGGGAATGCAAGAAAATCACATTTAACAAATGCTTTAGTAAGAAATGAATAAATAAAAAAAAACTAATGTTATGCAGTTTGTTTACAAAAGAATTCTTTTTTTCTTAAATTTCATCATAACATATTGTTAGGGAAAGGAAAGAAAGAGTTTTGAAAAGTATTTTGAAAATTCAACTCCCACAGGGAAAAAGAGGGTTTAAGAAACCGAGAGTATATAATATTCAATTTTTATGATTTCAGTTCAAACTCGCAATTCTAATTAATCTACATACGGAGGAAAAATTATCCGCTTGGCGTTATATCGCCAAGCATCTTTTAGTGTCAAATCAGCAGCTAAATGGTCGATAGTGCTAAATAACATCAATTTTATTGTGGTGCCATTAGTTATTTAGTACAAAAAGTCCCAAAAGAAAAATACGTAATGTAATTTACTTATTTTGTCGCCAATTTTGCTTTAAAGGTGTTATTATGGGATAATAACGCTCTAAATATTGGCTAGAGAAAGTGTTCGAAATCTGAAATATTCATACAAACAATGAAACCACATTCTACAATTTGTTTCTAATTTAGAAATTCGAGATAAACACCATAAAGGTAATTTTAACTGCTGAAAGTAACATTCCTTAAAGCTTTTATTTGGAACAAATAAGCTCTTTGTAGTTAGTTTCATAAGTATTTTCCTCTGTTTATAACAGTTATTATATTCTCCTCTTAAATTTAAATAATAAATTATAAAATAAAAAAAAATGTAATCGGAGAGGAAATATGCATTATTTTAGTTGATTATGTATAAAAGCTTTTCTTATGTAATATGGTGTTTTTAGAAATAAAGCAGTAATCATAAAAATATTTTATATCTTAAAATTTTTATATTTCTTAATTGAATAAGCAAAAATTCATAGTAATGTTTGAATATTTTAAACGTTTGATTTTAGGATTCATTACAAATAATTTATAGAAAATGATATGTCCCCTTAATATATATTTTATAAACGTACATCATTGATTACTATATAATACATTTTTTTAAAAGTTATAAGTGAAATATCAAGTCTATTCACGTTAAAATCAGATTTTAAAGACAGTTATAAGATATTAAATTACAAAACTTCAGATTGGTTAGATTTGTTGAGTTTCTATTAATAATTTCTTCGCTTTCAAATTAATACATCTTGAAAGGTTACTAGAAATATGTTAAGATTTTTTCATTAGGAAATCTGAAAACAAGTTTTCAAATGGATTAAAGAAAACTAAATATTTTTACTATTTGCCGTTACGATTTATGAGAAGAAATTGAATTGAAAGAATGTTTTAGTTTCATAAATTATAAATTTTTCTATCATTAATTCATTAATATCATATCGATAAGATTCGAGAAAATTTCTTTGTTTAAACACGATTTATAACTTTATTTAAGCTTTTAATTAATTATATATATATATATATATATATATACACANTATATATATATATAACCGGGTTTTTATTTATATACATATATATAAATAAAAACCCGGGGAAAAAAGATATAATCACTTCATCAGCTCACACTATTATACCCGCAAAAAGGAGTGCTTTCTAATATTGTATCAATATAGCCAAAGTAAAATATATCAGTACAATAGTGGGAGGAGCACTAAAAAAAGTGCTTTTTTGATATATATGGTTTTATATTGTCCGTTTTGCACGTTATACTGCTTCCTACGTCATTTTTTGGTGGCCCGTAAAAATTGTCTATACCGATATACAGTAAGATAACCGACCTATACCTTTTTAAGAAAATCATGCTTAATACGTTTTTCTAACAAATCAAAATAGTTTTTTTCTCTATAAAGCTCACACTAACCTTTTCTAAGTTTTCGCTTTCGCCTCCCTTTTTTATTATAGTTTTTAAAAATAGATTTGTTTATAAACTGTTTGTAGCTTTTCTGACATTCTTTTTATTCTACCCTATTGTATATTTGTTTGTGAGAGGGGATTTCCCCTTTGAGGAGGGGAGTCAAAATCTGATGGATTGTGGGAAGGGCAAAGCATGGAAACGGTAATTCAAAGAAGTATGTGGGATTTAAGTGTAAAAATTTCGAGCTGAATTTTTTCCAGCAAATTTCAACCCTTGAATTTTGGAATCATCCAATCATCATCTAAAGAACGTTACACTAAACAACTGGTTAGAGAATCATTTCTTTTTCTAAATTCCCGTGACATGCAAGAAAAAGCTAAAATAAATGTTTTTTAAAAGCTCTGAATTTGATTTCTACACCGTCAGACAGTGTTGATTAAAATACGTTACAAATGGGTTTAACTAAGCTTCTGGGAGTTAATTGATTCTCGGTATCAAACAGAAGCATTGGCTCCTCAGAATAAAATTGCACGCGTGAAGAAAATCATGACGCGTCAATCGACTGCAACAATATCTAATTTTATGCATGCTCGATGAAAACGATGAGCAAAAAATATCGGAGGGTATACCCACAACTGATCAAGAGTTTGAAAGCATAAAAACTCTGAAACAAGGGCAAATGTAACCCATAAAGTGAATTAGTTAAATATTGAGAGAAATATTATTGATATTATGTCTAAATGAGCGTCAAATTTCGAAAAATATGCTTACATTTCCTATCCCCATTTTACGTTTTTCCGCTTCATGCGTATTTTAACGCTAGTCCGACGGAAAAAATAAAACTATATGTATATATATATATAATAATAATAAATCATTCAAATATAATTAATTCAAATATAACATTTATTATAATAAATCATTTTATTTTATTTGAAAATGTAAATTTGTTGCCAATAATAATAAATGCTTTTAGATTTCCGACGAAAAATTTATTAAAAAAAACAGGTATATAAATAAGAAACCAAAATTAATACTTAAGCGAGGGAGATATTAAAGCACTATTGAAATCTATGGAGATGAAGAACACCAAAACCAGTTTTGATGTCTAATAAAAAGTGGAAGTGTTATTCGATAATCGTCTTTCAACTCTTTCCTGTTTCTTCAGCAATCAAACAAGTTCCGAAATTTTCATTTCCGCCTTCTTTTGTAGTGATTTGATAGGATTAGTTAGCATTTTTTTATTTTTCTTCATGTAGATATTAATATGCGACCGTATTGTCTATGCAGTTTTGACAAGGATTTTAAAAACTACGGTATACGTATGCTTCAGTATATTTTTTAAATTCATAGTATTTAATAAAAACTTCCTTTATTTATTCAAATATATCTTTAAAATTAAAGACAAAAACAGATGTTAAAGTAAGGTATTTAATAAAATCAGTCGGAATGGTATTAAGTCTGAATTATAAATATTTAATCAAATTTTGTCTTCATGATAATGTTGAATAATTTTTAATGGTGAATATTCACGTATTTTTAGAATTTTTTTTTTTAAAATTACGGTGCAAAATATACAAACATTTAATTTTAAATATTTCTTTAGGTTTACAAATGATCTTATAGTTATAATAACAGGCATCCTAATAAATTAAAGCTGGCGTCGTACCCTGACAATAGTTTCAAATTTTTTGATCTTCATAATTCATCTTTTTTTTGTTTCTTTTTCTCCAGATTTTTTCGTTTTATTTTCTTTTTCCGCAATAATAATTACTGAAATTTTAATTGTTTGATTAAAGTTTTACCTTTTTTTCCATCTTCTTTAGGGTTTCTTATTGAAAAAGTCTTTATTATAATTTTTGTACTAAAATATTGTTCTATAAAACATAATTTATATTATAATATAGTTTTCGCCCGAAGTTTTAAGAAATATATCTTGGAATATAAGTAACTGAAACAAATTCTGCCGTATTTACTCTTATAGTAAAATTTGCATATTCGATCTTTTCTTTAATCTCCTGCTTGAACACAGAACTAAACAAATAAAATATACCAAAACTGCATTTTTATAGATCTTACGTTTAATGCAAAATTATATTAAGTAAAAGAAAACTTTGAACTAACGGAAAAATTTATTCAATTCATAGTAAAAGGTTAGCTTATTTATTCATTTAATAAAAAACGAAATTTCAAAATAAAGTTTACTACCTAAACTTATTTTAGTTTTATATGTTATTTTAAAGAAGAATAATTTGGAAAAAATGACATTTATCAGAAATATTGTTTCATCAAATAGAATAACAAAGCAAGTAATAAGCTAACAATATTAACTTGAATATATTTCCTCTTGAATGATAATATAAAAAAAAAAAGAACACGACAAAATGATCTTTAGCTAAAGTCAACCCCCAATAACGTTCTATTTACATCATATCGCTACATTTTCCTTTTCAACTTAAATCGAAACAGATAAATCGAGAATTTACAACACCACGGGACGCAGCACCAGAATTGAACAATTGCTAGAAAATCACTACCCCCACTTCTATCCACCTTAACAAAATCGAAATAGCATTTATATCCCTTGACGATTTAGCATTTGAATACTTAAAAGAGAAAAAAAAAATCGTCTGCATCTAAATAAAATTTGATTCCACTCCCGAATTCATCTCACCGTAGCATGGGTGACAAAAATATAAATAAAAGAAAATGGATAAATAACTGAAAAAATTGACTAGAAATCACCCCCTATCCAAAAGAAAATAGGAAAAAAAAATAAAAGAAAATAAAGCACCCCACTCGAATAGAAAGAATACTCAATAGCGAGATGTTTATCGTTAAAGTATTTATATTTATTCTACTTTTTATCTAATTCAAGCTTTTATGCATGTGTGTATGGCAACAGAAGCGAGTGAATGAAAAAAATAAATAAAACGAGTTGAAAAAATTTTATCGAGTTTCGAGCAAATTGTGTTTTAAGTGTAGAAGACATGCACTTGGGATTTTCTCCCTCAAATTTCCTTACCCGCAAAGAAATTCCCTCAGGGAGTGAGGGATAAATATGTGAGGAAAGCGACAAATCCGACAAAGCTCATCGACCATGATTATGGTATCGTTTTGCATCGATATTTATATCGTTATCGTACGTTTTTCCTCTTAATGTTTGACTGTTTTCTCCGGAGATTTTCGACTCGAAAGACGTTTTCGTTTTGTTCGAAGATTTTCGAATCGTTTGTTTTACTTTTTTCCCCCTTCAGCGGATAATAAGAGTAGTGAAATAAATGTTGTTAAGGGAGTCAGTAAAAATACGAAGCAATTTTGGGCACACAAAAACAGGTGTTTTTTTATTGCATTAAACAATGATAGGTTTGGAATGAAATATGCTATGAGTATATATACATTTTTTTCTTCACTTTTGGCAGAGAAGTATTCGCATTAGAAAAGAAATCATGTTTATTTTAAAATAAAAAGGCGAAAATATGTGAAAGTGATTTTTTAATATTTTTTTAAACATTGCAGCTGCTTTGTGCCGGAAAAACTATTGTTTCAAAATATTACTTCGCGTACAGGAAACAAGAGAAAATATAAAACGATTTAATTCAAACGATTTTTTAAAATGACTTTTTCAAACGATTTTTTTCAAACTTGTTTTCAAACTGATAATTATTTTTTTTTTGATATTTAAGTAAGAAGAAAAAATATATTCTTTGCATATTTTAATTGCTTTAGGCATTTAATGAAACGTTTTGCCCGGAGAGAATTATTTTCTCACAGTTTTCTGACTTAAAATAAATTGGAAAAAAATTATTTGACATGTTCTTTATTATTTTAAACTAAAAACTAATTTAGTTTTATCAATGCATATCATCGATTAAACATCAATATGAAGTGCAAATTATCTAAGATAAAAATAGAGTTTAATAAGATTTTGAGGTTTAGAATAATTTCGTTCCACTAGTCAAACAAGTTTAAATCACCGAAAAATATTTAATTATTTTAATGACAAAATTGAAAAAATACACAAAATATAACTATTTTGTGCAAATAAAAATGGATTAACACAGCAAAAAAAAAATTTAATTTTTTATGTAATAAAATTCTTTTAAAATAAAATCACATATTTATATATTATATATTAAAAAAATATTTCATGGCTTTTAAAGATTAAAGTTTGATTTACAATTTATTTTCTTCTTTATGTATGAGAACAATAAAGTTACTCTTTTTCGATCCGTTAAAACGTTTAAGCGAATATTTTACAAGTTATTCAAGCGAATCAAGTTTTTCAATCAGACAATATCCTAAAGCTTCAGTTTCAAGGAATTATTTATTTAATTAAGAAGTTGTATTTATTTTCAGACAAAACTGAAAACTTAAATAATGAAATATTTTTCTAAATTATTAAATTTGAATCAGCATTTTTTAAAGTAGGGGCTTCAATCTCTTTTCAAAAGAGGGCTACGCCAATAAATACTGAACTTCTCAAGAGCCACAAGCCTTCTAAATTCTTTGTCCTGAAACCTTAGCTTTATAAAAGGCAGAAAAGGCGATTTGTACCAAGGACTATGTAACTTGAAATAAACTGAACTAAACTAAAAAAATGTCATGACATGCTTTTTTTTTAAAAAACAAAAATTAATTAAACCTATATTTTTTAGTTATTGAATAAAAAAATGAATAATTTAGCGATTTTCGCTCACTGTAATAAATTTTTACAGTGTATTTCGTCACATTTTTGTTATGAAAAAGTCTACTAAACTCGGATAATAAAATGTTTATATGCCATTAAACTGTTCAAAAGACTACACTGTTCAAAAGATTACAGATTAAAATTTCCGAATTAAATTACGGTATACAGTACCGTGCCGGTACATTTTGTCGTAAAATCTATTTTTACCGGAATATGTTATGGAAAAAAATATGTTGCACCGTAATCTTTACAGTAATTACCATTAAATCATTGAATCCCTCAAATTAAATAAATATTTCTGTAAAAATTAAGGTCCAACCTTTTACGGTAAAAATGGATTTTACGGATGATGCACAAAGTGCCGGTACTTTATACCGCAATTTGATCTGGAAAAATTTTTATACTTGTACTTGAATCAACTTCATAATTTTTTTTATTGGGATTAAATAATTCGACCAATGATGTTAAAGCTAATTATATTTTTACATGGACAATTACTTTGTAAAAGTAAAACCGAAAAAGTAAGTCTAAAATATTACTTTTTTAGGCGATAAGACTGTTTTATACGATGTCCAATATATTTGACGCTGGATTGATAAATAGGCTTAGAAGAGAACCAGCAAGGGGAAGCAAAATTTTAGTTCAGCACATCCTAATAAGTTTTTTTTTATTTATTTCTAATATATTAGTATTTTGTTGTCTATTTTGTCAGTCAATTTATTTTATTTGCTATTGTTTGAAACTTAAAATGTACTGATATTCTGTAACATAATTATTGTATTAAAGTGGTAAAAATTATTTCAAAAAGGATGGAAGATTACCATTTCAGTTTAAATTTGTAGCTTGACATTGTTTTTGTTTAACTTAGAGCATAAAGATCACGCAAAATATCAGTAGCATCATCCAAATGCTCATCAGTCGATTTTGAGTTCCTTAGTGAATATCATTACTTAAGTTTTAATAAAAAAAAACAGAAAAAACTAACTGATTTATTCAATCTGTTTAACAAAAATTCGACACAAGTTTTGAACTCTTATTTATCATCTAAAATAATTGCACTTCAACAGCTTTTTCATTGATTGTCGTATTCTGTTTAACAAAAATTCAACACAAGTTTTGAACTCTTATTTATCATCTAAAATAATTGCATTTAAACAGCTTCTTTCATTGATTATCGTATTCTGTTTAACAAAAATTCGACACAAGTTTTGAACTCTTATTTATCATCTAAAATAATTGCATTTCAACAGCTTCTTTCATTGATTATCGTATTCTGTTTAACAAAAATTCGACACAAGTTTTGAACTCTTATTTATCATCTAAAATAATTGCATTTCAACAGCTTCTTTCATTGATTATCGTATTCTGTTTAACAAAAATTCGCCACAAATTTTGAACTCTTATTTATCATCTAAAATAATTGCATTTCAACAGCTTCTTTCATTGATTATCGTATTCTGCTTAACAAAAATTCGACACAAGTTTTGAACTCTTATTTATCATCTAAAATAATTACATTTCAACAGTTTCTTTCATGGATTATCGCATTATAGTTCCAAACTGAAATAATTCAGCAGGACTCTAAAATATCATAAGGAGGCCATGCGTATTTTAAATAGTATGATTTCATTAAGAATATAATTATGATTCTATCTACAGTATAAACTTGATTCTACCTAAAGTCTAATTTAGATTCTATTTCGAAAATATTTTATTGAAAATCATTATGCATAACATTGGAAAATGCTTGATTTTAAAAATTGCATTAGAAATTTTACATTTATGCTTAATTTAACGGCATATTTTTTCGCAATATGTTTCCTCATAATAAAATTGATCATAATATTCTTAAAATAATAAAAGACAAAATATAAGAATTTGTACATAACTCTTTAAAATATTATCTTCATTTTTAAATTATCAACCCAAATAGACTGCAACATATTAAGAGTTCGGTAAAAGTTCAGTATGAAAAGTATTATCGAAAATTTACAGTAAAAATACGCGCAATAAGGATTACAGAATTTTTTTTATTGTAAATTCAATAATCAACGTAAAAATTTACGTTAAAAAACATAAAATATAGGAGTGAAAGATTACGCAATTGCTATTAGGATTCGAAGCCAGGCATCCTGATACACTAACCTTCGTACTTTTGAGAAGATGGCTATTATGGTTGTCTATCGATATTAATCTGGACAATTTTTCCCGCATGATTTACTGTAAAACGTGAATAGTACTGTAGGTGCTACATTTCATAGTAATATTTGCTTCAAAAGTTTCTTGAATTATTTAAATATAATAATATCCAAACATAAATAATCCACTCCAAATAAATATTTAAATGTAACTTTTACCTGGACAGATTTATATAAAATTTATGTTTAAGCTTCAAACGAAAAACATATAAAACGAAATTTATCAAAAGATCTGTAAAAGTTGTTTCCCTGCTTATACAGTGAAGAGGCAGAAAAGTAAGCAAGCCTTTTTCCCTCTTTCAACCTTAGCTAAATATTTTTTTTTAATTAAGAGTATATTTTATTAAAACTTTTTTTTGTCGTAAAATGTAATAATATTTAAACATAAATAATCCACTTTACATAAATATTTCAATGCAACTTTTACCTGGACAGATTTGTATAAAATTTATGTTTAAGCTTCAAACGAAAAACATATAAAACGAAATTTATCAAAAGATCTGTAAAAGTTGTTTCACTGCTTATAGAGTGAAGAGGCAGAAAAGTAAGCAAGCGTTTTGCCCTCTTTCAACCTTCGCTAATATTTTTTTTAAATTAAGAGTATATTTTATTAAAGCTTTGTTTTGTCGTAAAATGTAATAATATTTAAACATAAATAATCCACTCCACATAAATATTTAAATGTAACTTTTACCTGGACAGATTTATATAAAATTTACGTTCAAGCTTCAAATGAAAAACATATAAAACGAAATTTATCGAAAGATCTGTAAAAGTTGCTTCACTGCTTATAAAGTGAAGAGGCAGAAAAGTAAGCAAGCGTTTTGCCCTCTTTCAACCTTTGCTAATATTTTTTTAAAATTAAGAGTATATTTTATTAAAGCTTTGTTTTGTCGTAAAATGTAATAATATTTAAACATAAATAATCCACTCCACATAAATATTTAAATGTAACTTTTACCTGGACAGATTTATATAAAATTTACGTTCAAGCTTCAAACGAAAAACATATAAAACGAAATTTATCAAAAGATCTGTAAAAGTTGTTTCACTGCTTATAAAGTGAAGAGGCAGAAAAGTAAGCAAGCTTTCTGCCCTCTTTCAATCTTCGCTAAATATTTTTTTAAATTAAGAGTAAATTTTATTAAAACTTTGTTTTGTCGTAAAATGTAATAATACTTAAACATAAATAATCACTCCACATAAATATTTAAATGCAACTTTTACCTGGACAGATTTATATAAAATTTAAGTTTAAGCTTCAAACGAAAAACATATAAAACGAAATTTATCAAAAGATCTGTAAGAGTTGTTTCACTGCTTATAGAGTGAAGAGGCAGAAAAAGTAAGCAAGCTTTTTTTCCTCGTTCAACTTCCGTTAAAGATTTTTTTAAAATTTAGGGTATATTTTATTGAAACTTAACTTTATCGTAAAATATAACAAGTACTCGTTTCTTATGTAACATGCACGTCTGTGAAAATTTCTAATTTTAAAATCATTTCTTAAATTAATTTCTGCTAAAATCGAAAAATAAAATTTATACAATTTCAGTGTTGAATGTAACACTAAAAAGGACAGCGAAAAATTTTATCTAAAATACTTTTTTTAACATTTTTATGCTATTAAGAAAGATTAGATTAAATATTGTGGGAACAGACTAGTTGTGAAATCTTTTGTATTTGCCTACATGCCTCATCCTGTTGAGAAATAATTAAAATTTGTTTCGTAATACTGAATAAATTGTATTATTTTTATTGCTTTCAAATCATGAACTAGGATCAAAATAATATAATAAAGCTGGATTTCTTCAATAAAAATGTTTCAAATCACTAAAACATTAGTTTTTCAGATCTTATTTATTATCAACTAATAAAATATAATACTGATTGTTCTGCAAATATACCTAGCATAATTTATTTTACTCAACTTTCTAATCTTGTTTTTCGTATCTTTAGTTATTTTGCTTATCGTTAATGTTTCAAAACTTGCAATCACATTATTACGTTTAATGTATTATAGAATTTCCTTTTTTTGTACTAAAAATTAGGAACAATTTAAGACCTATTTTTTATATAATTGCTTTGAAAACTGCATTTTAAAAATAAACACAAAAATATAGGTTGAAATAAATTCAGAAATTTTGCAAAGTATGATTAATTCAATTGAATTGTTGCCGAATATTGCATCCAAAAGAATATATCTTCAAAAAAAAATTTTATGAAATTAAATCAAGATTAAATAATTGCTTAATTAATCTAAACCAATAATTTAAGATGCTTATCTAAATTAAAGTTACTAATTTTAATAAGGTTGAAAAATCAGAACTGAATTTGCTTCAATCTAAATCTTATTTACAATAATCATTCCTTTAGTTTACACTTTAGACGAGTTAAGATTCAAAAATTCTTTCAAATCTTTAGAAAAAATTTTTTTTTAATCATTTTTAATGCCTTAAAATAATTAATAAATGCTTAAAAAGATACTTATTTATCTATCCGAAAATATAATTGTGATTAAATGTTTTAGGCATAACACAAATCGCATTAATAATATAGAATATAATTGGCAAAATAAATAATTACAATTTTAAGTAAATTCCTTGAAAACTTAAAAGAGGATATAATGAACGAAGAAAAACATTCTAGTCAAATTACTAAAGTGTATGGTATGGATTCTGGTGTGTGCATGATATATAATTCGAAATATAAGGTATATCAAAAATTCATTCAATTTTTCCGTTCATATTATAACGGATTACCGGAAATTCTGCTTTTTTGTTAATTATAGTTTTTATTACCATGCATTTAGTAAAAAAATACAAAACTGAAAAATAAATATAACCGAATTAATGGTTTTTATGCCCTGTTCTTAAGTATCATGATAAAATTACTGCATTTTACCAAATTTTATCACATATCTTGAAACCGTATTTTATTAATAATTTAAAAAATTTATAACCAAAACGCTTCGGTAAGCCTTTCCGAGCTTTCCGGTGTTCCCATAGACTTAGAAACACGATAAATTTTATATGTAGTTTTAGTTTTGATCATATTTTTTTTCTCAGTGCATATCCCAACAAGAGAAAAAAATTTAAACAAATCTTAGTTAGTTAGTTTTTATTCTATTTAAGGTTGAGGCAATGCAACATAGGCTGTATCTTTGAATTTTTTCTAAGAAATTACTAGATCATTTTTGTAGATTTTTCTAGAACATTCTGATAATTTTTTTTAATAGCATTTAGTTGACCTTAGTTTGTTTGCAGTCAAATATTTTCTTTAGAAGTAAAAGAACGGTAATTAAAAAATGCAAAAAAAAACTACTTTGTTAAAATGTGTATATTATAAGGGGAAGGAAAAAAATGATTTTTTCAATATACATGCACTGTCAGAATCAATTCACCGTTAAACGGCAAAAGCGGTAACTTGAATCGCAACACCATTCAAATTTGTTGCCCACTTAAATAAATGTTAAACTGAGAAAAAATGTACGGTCATAATTTTCAGAATATAGTAAAATTTACCTATAAAATATGGTTTTATACGGTGTGATAAAATTTATCATTATACCTTAAACCATGGCTTATAAACTATATATTCAGTTAAATTTACTTTTCAGTTTTTTACTTTTTTGTATTAAGAACTGGTAATAAGAACCAGTAATAAGAACTTGGTAATAAGATAAGATAAGATAATTGATAATAAGATAAGATAATTGGTAATAAGAACTATAAATAAAAAAATAAAACAGACAGAATTTAAAATAAACCGTTACCATATGAACGGGAAAGTTACCAAATGAGAGGTATAAATGCTTTATATTTTGGTCTTATTATCAGTATTATGGCATTTTTTTAAACAGAAATATCAGTACTATATATTGCGGTTATTTTACCAATATTTCTTTTTCCGTATAGTTATACCATGTTTCAGTTCAAATTAAAAAGTATAATTTTATGAGTCAACTGTACACGAGAAACAGAAGTTTTGAAAGACATTATGGTTTAACAATTTGCAGAACTTCTAACGTAGGGCATTTTAAAATTTTTTAGTAAAATTTTTTTGGGCTCTTTGAAACATAACATGTTTATTTTAGCTATAAATAAATCCATTATGTATGAAAATACAACATATTTATTTTTGCAATGTGAATCATTTTAATCGTTGAACAACTGATCAGAATTCATAAATTTCATCCCAGTTAAGGAGAAGCGGTAGGACATGTACCAATAATGCTAAAACTGACCTTTTTTCGATGTACCTTTTCTCGGCATCTATACAAGATATTGCGTCAGGTTTTTTCCACAGAATATTTACAAATACATGTTTGCAAAAATGTTAGAACAGATTTTTGTCAAAAAATTATGAGCTAAGAACTTCTAATTTTTTAATAATTTTCTTGAAAATTTTTCATAACTCGAAAAGTATTTCTTTGTTAAGGTTATGACGTCATCACAACATGCAACTGATATAACCTCAAATACCCCCAAAAAATTTCAAAGCGATATTATAATTATTTTTTTAGGAAAGGTGCATTGAAAAAAATCAGTTTTTTCTTTATTGATATATGCCTTACAAACTCCCCTTTAAAATTCAATTAGAAACTGACTTGAATACGACTTCATTTTCCTTGAACAATCTATGATTGTATTCGACATTATGCATATAAAAATCCCATATTAATGCAGGTTTATTTTCAATTATTAGTAAAATAAAATCACTTTTGTAACTAACTTAATTTGTTTTCAGAAATTATGCAACAAGAGACATGAAAAGATATAGTTTATACAGGCATTCGAATTTAGGTTTCTAGAATTACTGAAAAGAATTAATTTCTGAATTATTTAAGGCAGTTTAATGTCAAAGAAATTTTAGTTTTGGTTAGTTCTTAATGTGAGTTTAAAGCCAAATGATTTTTAGTTTTCATGAAAATTCATAAGAGAAGATTTAATGACAAATTAAATTTAATTATATGCTAATTTACAAAATAAGGTTTAATTCCATAGGAGTTCTAGTAGAATTCATATGATATTTTTAATGACATAATAATTTTAGTTTTCATGACAATTCAAAAGGTATTTTGGATCCAGAAAAGATACGAGAAAAGATTTTTTTAAGCGATGATTTCAATAAGAAAAAAAAATGTACTTGACGTATTTAATGGTTGAACTAAATTTCCCTATCAGAATAACAAATAGTAAAAGGCATTAAAAATTTTGCAAACAATAATAATGTTTTAATATATTTTTTATATACAATATTAAAAAGCTACTAAAAATTGAAAAAAAAATTGTTTTATTTTATAGAAATTATCTAAAACTGTTATTATATAGTCACAGGATTTTAAAATCCTTAAGTGAAGAATAATTTATTATGAAAAAAAAAATGCATTAAGCTAACTTATAACTTAATAAGAAAAGAAGTAATTTTTTGGCATGATTTATTGATCTAACTATTTGTTGCTTATAGTACCTATTTTTTAATTTTTATCGTTGAATGGTACCCGTTATATATTTTTACAGAGTGAAATAAGCTCTTATTAGACACCAGAAATGATAAAATAGATTTGAAAATATGTTAAAATTTATAAAATTGTGGTTGTGTATGCAACAAATGTCTAAGTAAATTATTTTGCGATTTATCATTTTAATGTTTAGTGAGAAATAGGACGAAAAAGAGAAAAATTGGTTGTTCTATAAATTGGCAATATCTAAGTTGCAAAGAAATTTGGACAGACGTTTAATTTTAGCTAGCTGAAGGCATGTAACATGCGGTTTAATTATTTTTGTTGCACAATTTTAAATAATTGGATTATAACCACTGATAAAACAGCTAAATTTTTAAAATTCAGCACGTTGAAGTCTAAAGTTTTTTAGATCAAGCTAATTTAAATAAAATCTATATTCCTGCTTGTTATTACATTACGGTTTTAATTAATTGCCGGCTATTGAAGGATTTCGAGTAAGTTGATATGAAATTATTAAATGCAAGAACATGTGCAACTTAAACAATATTGAAGAATATGCTGAATTTAAGATTTAAAAACAACTGCAAATTAGAAGTTTATAAATTTTTTTATCAAACGAATATAATGTTTTGAAATACAATAATTTCTCTTTAAGTATAAGATATATAACTAATCTAAGAATAATAGGAGAATAAACCTTTTAAGCAAAGGTTATTTAAATTGCTTTGAAAAAAAGTATGACTAAATGTTAATCAAAACATGCATTAAGTGTATTAAATAGAATTATTTAAGAAGTTAAAAACCAAACCATTGGAGAATTTAATACTCTTTAGAAAAATAATCAACAAAATAGCCAAGTCAATAAAAATAGTCACTTTTAAAGAAAATTTATTGCCCACAAAGAAGCGTGACATGATGGTTAATTGTTATTAATAAGGTAAAAGAATTATTGGAATGAAATATCTAAAGTTACCAAGACATAAATGGTAATTGGAATTTATTAACAAAAAATTATTCTTTAAACAAAAGATCTTTTAGCCTTTAACCAACAGAAACGATGACTAACTAATAAAAAATATGATACTGCTAACTAGTGACTAAAGTGGATTATTCTAACTTCATATTTTAAAAACACCAACCCTGAAATTTCTTACATCCAATAAGATACTGCCGAAGGCGTGGCAAAAATTCCAATAGAAAAAAAAAATCTTTTTTTTTTCTTCCTGACTTTTTTTTATTATTTTATTTTTATGATATAACTAGCTCCGATTTGATATTTGTGATAGACCCCTCATAAAATAGAAACGAATAAAAAAAATAAAAAATCGAATAGTATTCAAATCGCATGCAAATGATAAGATTTTTTTCCCCAATTCTTCCAAAGCTATTGTTTACATAAGCAAGGAGAAAGACATTGAAAAAAAGTAAATAAATATAAGGGAGGGAGATGGAAAAAAAAAATAGTATAGCTAACTTTACTGACCTCTTATGTTAGTAGCTTCAAACTCAAGATACAGTGCTGTTGGAATAAAAGACTTCGTTTTAAAGGACGAGTTTACGGTTGGCCAAGCGGAAAACGCTCGCTAGCGGCGTCGGCGAAAAATGCATCCGCGCCCCGGCGCTATGTCAACACAGCCCCGGTGGTCGGCGAGAATAAGTCAACACCTCTAGCCGTCCGAAGCCGTAGTCGCCCTTCCTTCTATTTCTGCCATGCGGGCCGGGGCGTGTGTTTTTTAATTCTGTTTTTCTCTCGCTTGCACACCCTCACTCAACCCCCCTCTTCAATACTTTTCCCAAAGCACGCACTCACACAAACCAACACCAGCGCCGTAAGCAAACAACTTCTTGTGCACAGAACGGGATGCGCGCGATCGTTTGCTACTTTTTCTTTCTTTATTTTTATATTTTTCGGGAAAATGTTTTTTATAACTTTCTTCCTCTCTTTTCTCTCCGGTTTTTTTTCTCTCCAGGAGTTTTGGTTTTTTTTCCTTCCATTCCTCCCGTTTTTTCCCCTTTTTCGTTTGAATGCGCGCTTTGCTGGGAATCGTCCGCCCATAAGGAGGGTGAACATGAGTAGTGCGCACTATCCTGCGCGCATCATGGTGACGTCACAGAAACGCCTTTAGCTCCACCTTTTTATCGGAGGTGCTGTTTTCAGTTAGGAAAGTTAAGGAACCGGTTAAAAAGGGGTGGTTTTTTAGGAAGGGGTGTAGCAAATACGATTGTGGTATACAAAGGGGTGGAGAAAAACTCAAACGAACTTTTTTCTTCTTTGCGAATGCCTTCACTTGGTGGTTCCGTTTTCTGCAATATATGGGGTAAATATCTTAACTTTCAAAAACAAAAACGTCTAACTATATCTCTAATTATGATATAAAAACTGTTTTTTTTGTATAAAAAATCTTTTTAGAATATTTAACTGAATTTAGTTACTGAAATGCAATTTTAATTTAAATAACGATAAAAAAACCTAAAAAATTAAATTGTTCTTATCGCGTACATAATTAAATATTTACTATAGAATTTGTTATTGTTTGAAAAATGTTTAAAAATTGTTTGAAAATGATATATCTGTTGATATTCTATCAGCAGGCAAAAGCAAAAGGTAACCTAACTCCATTGACTGATTCAATTACTAAGATAATAAAAATTAAAAAATTTTTTTGAAAACTGATACTGTTACTGATATCGTATCGGTAAGTAAAAGGAATCCAAGATATAGAGTACACTTACAATTTCGTTTGAAAACTGATATCAATATGAATATCGTATCGGTAGGCAATATCGGTATCTAAATATCAATATTTTTAAATATTTGGAAACTATAGACATCCTTACATGGTTAATATCGTTACATATTGTATCAATAAGTATATTTTGGAAAAGCAAATAATCATGTATGTTTAATGAAATAATAGTGCGTAACGGAAAAGATTCAAGATTCTTTCTGCTCTTGTCTAATTGCAGAGGGAAAATATTTGTTTTCTAAAGTAAATTAACACATACAAAAAAATGTTATTTTAAAAATTGCAAATAAAACTGTTTCGACTGTCACGAATTTTAAAATGAAATGTACTGATACGAAAATTTCGAAGTAATTAAAAAAAATATTAAGGCACAATTATTTATTATGATCGTGATGAACTATTTATATTTAGAAAGCACTATCTGCGTCTTGCGAATAAAATGTTTCACAGTATAGGTTGAAACATACAGAAAATACAAGAAAGCATTTTTAAAGTCGAATTAGGTGTGTAGATATATTTTAACAAAATAAACGAACCCAGAAGACCGTTTTCACCGTATACTTTTGTAATTTGTGCGTACATTTTTTCTAAAACATAAAATAATTGACGAGAGCTTTAATTTGTAGTTAAAATATTTAAAAAAAAAACTGTTTAATTTTTTGTATCACTGGAAGAAAAAAAAATTAAGAGAAGGAAGTAAGTAAGTTTTTTTAGTACCTAGTCACATCTTACTTTTTTTTAGTGTCACTGAAAAAAAAAAGAAATTTTTAATGTTGTGTATTAAATAAAGCTGATCGTTACAGCACAATTCAGTTGACCAGTTCAAGTTTTGGTTACACCAGTTTCAAACTATTCGAGACAAGAATGATACCGGAAGAGTAAGAAAAAAAATTTAGATAATATTGGTAAAATATAAAAAGGGGAAAAAAATCAGGGAATGACTATCAGAATAACCTAGCTTTAAGCCATCTTCAGAAATGTATATTTTTCAGCAATAACTTTTAATGTAAGATAAAATCTTACGTTTAAGAAACGTCATAAATATTTCGAAAGCGTTAAAAATATAAAATTTTTTATAACGTATACTTTACTATGCTGCCATCTATCAATTCGAGAGCAAACTATTTTAAAAAGAACGAAAGCTAACGAAGTGTCATTAAAAAATAACTATTACTTTTTGAACCGCTTTAATTGTAACAAAGTTCGGCTCACAACACTAGTAAAATAATGTTTTAACATTATACAATCAGCGATACGATATCCTTTTTATCGAGATTCGAATACGTAACTTGATGGGTTTATTCAATTTAGTATACTGATTGAAACCTACGTACACAACCGTGAAAATTTCACAACTCACTATGCAAGTCTCTCTCACTTTCGTGTTTTTAATTATTATATTGCTTCGTTTATCAGCATGTTTTAAAAAGGAATATTTCAAAGAGAGCACCCCAAGAAACATGCATATTTCACTAAAGAGTTAAATCTCGTTGTTGTTTTAAGAATTAAGAATAATGATCTATTTCTGGGCATTTAAAATTATTACAATAGTATTCAAGCGCTGCCATCTATTTATTAAAGATCAAATTAATGTTGGATGTATTATGCTCGATAACAATGAAAGTACCTTACCGAATGGAAGAAAATAATTCAAGATTATCGGTATCAATTTCAAACGAAAGGAAAACATCATAACGTAACAACGTCTCAATTATCCGTGATTTATTTAAAATAATAAAATATTAAGGAAACATTTCTGTTTTTTTTTCTCACTGTGTTATTAAGATTTAATGTTTTAAAAAGTATTCAAGCCAGATAAAGGAACTCGTTTTTAGATTTCCTTAAACAAAAACTAAAGAAAAAGAAGAGAAAAAAAAGCGAAAGAAATTTATATATATGTAAAAAAAACGAAGAGAATTACTTAAAAAATACCTAGAAAAGGAATCAGAAAATACGACAAACACCAACAACACAATCAGAAATTTCACTTTCCCAAAAACATCATCCAAAACTTTACTTTCCAAACAAATTCGATTCGTAAAGCGACAAAACGAAACAGAATACTCCTAACTTGTAACAAACAAAGAAAAGAAAAAGTTATTTCCCGGGGGTGGCTTTTATATACTCTGGGATTGAGACACACGGACAAAATATGATTTTCCTTGTCAGATTTCTTTTAGTTCTTGCAGCTTACTTTAAGCTATAGAAACAAGTAGAAAAGTAGTAGGGGGTTCCTGAGGTATAATTAGGGGTCATCCACATGGGGCGCATCCATGCGGTAGTGGAGTCTGTTAGAGTCCAAACAGCGCCCCCGGGAGGGGAGGGGTCGACCGTCCGAATATCTCAGGGGACCACTTGAGTCCGGCACATCATCCGGACGCACTTAATCCGACCGTCTGGACCGATCGGTCCCTGCTGTACTGTCAATCACGAACTGGTCCTCAAATGGGCGCCGCCTACTTTTTTCTTTTATTCGAATGTATCGGTTTTTATGGGAAGTGAAGTTTTTCGTTTATAAGAAAAGGGAGAAAAAAGTATTGTGATCAGTGTGCTTTAGAAAATGTTTTTTTTCCCCTTTATTGTTATCACCAATATTTCTTTTGGATTAAGATATCAAAATTATCTTCATACGTCATAAGAACGATTATCTACATATGCAGGATGTTCCGTAAACACTGTCCTTAACGTTTTCAAAACGCTCGGAAAAATGAAGTTAAAAAAATGCGGATTAGGGTAGAAAATTAACATTAGAACGAGAAAAAGAGAGAGAGAAAAAAAACAAGATCAAATATTGTCGCATCATTGACGAAGAAAGCGAGATTAAAAACACTTAAAATCAGTTTGATTGCCGGATGTAATCGGAAGGAAGGGGATAGCGATTTTTAAAAAAACCCATCAAGCTTCCTCCAGAAATTAAAATTTTTTAATGCATTTAAGCTTTGATTCTTCATAGATAAGTTTTGATAAATTTCTCCTTTTACAAGATGAAATATTAATTTTCGATCGTTATTGTGTATATTTTTAAAATTTCATTTTCGATAATGATTTAAAATGTATACTTAGTATATAATATATACTTAGCAAAAAATATATAATGTATAAAAATATATACTTAGGGTGGTGATTACGGAATATACCATGTTTCAAATATTTTGTTTAAACTAAATTTAATTAACTTAAATTTATAGCATAAAAGCATAAAGAACATTTTTTTTAAAAATTGCCGGTAAATTTAGAATAAATGATGATAATTGAATAACTACTATGAAGTTTAGTTTTTTTATAAAAATATATTATTTTTGCTTTCATGAGGATAATTTGAAAATACTTAAATTTCTATTTTAAAATCTCAAATGTCAATATTTTTAAAACTTTTCAAAGAATATTTTACATCTCATAGCATATTACATATTCCCCTAATAATTAGTTAAATATTCAAGCAGATATCTTTGCATAGCATAGCACATTTTAAATTCTCTCCTGATAATTAGAACAATATTCTAGCAGATTTCTCTCCATGGTATAGCACTCTGTAAAGAACAGCACATTATCAATTCCGTTAATTATTTGATTTTGTATTTAATACGATTTCAAATCAAAACCAATATTTCAGCTAACTATATTTCTCATATTTGTCGGGAAATAAAAAAAAAAATATTTTAACCATAGGTTCAAAATAATATTGTGTCTAAAAAATGTAAAGTGATATGTCATGTACAGAAACAGTTATACATCTAGAGTCACTTTATATAAATAATACATTCAACATCTAGACCATTCATTAATTGAAATAATAGACGAAAAATACATAAAAAATGCACTTGACTGACCTAAAAAAATCATTATCCGAACTAAATTACTAACGCAAAAATGCGTTGAAAAAGTGCAAAACTAGACGGTTCGAAAAATCACAACGTTACCAATGAATTATAGTTCCATTGTTGTCATACAGAGCAACGATACTTCAACTAATCTGTTTAATCTGTTTTCTCAGTCTTTTCGGTTGAAGTGACTTTGCTATATTTAGACGCTAACCCTTTTTAGCATTTCGTGTTGCCTGGCGATTTGACAAATGACAAGATCTAGTTTTTCTGTGGTCATTTCTACAAATGACTGACTGTGTCGTTTAGAATAATACTATCAATGAGCTTGGGGATTTCTGTGGTTGAATTACGAAATATGTTAGGCGCGCCGGATTGAAAAAGGAAAAAAATAGGGAGAAACAAAAATTTAATTGTAAGGCCACCAGAGAATTTCTAAGTTTTCGTGCGTAATCATAGAGTTGGACTTGTTTTTGGTAATGTTAAGTTTGAATAGATGATCTTCTTGTAAAAATGTACGGATTTCTTTTTATTTCTTATGTTTGATCTAGATAAGAGGGGGCGTGTAAGAAGTACATTTTTGTTTAAAATTAGCTTAATCAAAATTATCTTTTTCATAAAACAAAGACTTAAAGCTATTTAAGATAGTGTTTTAAGATATACAGATGTTAAACAAAAAATATTATAAGAAAGAAATTAACATTTAAAGAAATGCTATCAAATTTTGCTAAAATGTTTGTTTTTTGTCCTTATTTTATAGCATAAACATTTTTCAAAAGTTGGTTCCATGTTCAACGTAATAAATAGTATTTATTATACATACTAATCTACTTCTGGAAGATGAGGTCACAAATCTGCTTTAGATTTGTTTATTTTTAAGAATGCTGAAATGCATGTAGAATATTTACTCATACTTTTCATGCAATCGTTAAAATTGTTTGAGAAAAATTTTACACTTATTTTGAAAAATATTCGAAAACTATTTTTATGCATAGTATTATGCATACTTTTACAAATAATACTTTACTTCATAGATTGCTTTTAAGATTTTCAGTTTTATTTAAAATTATTTTCATTTATTTATTATTTATTAACACGTTTTATCAATGAATAGCCAGGACATAAAAATCGTACATCAAATATGAAACTGGATAAAAGACGAAAATAAGATAGCAAAGAAGAAAATAAGATAGAAAGAATATGAAGAAAATAAGATACAAAACGTATTGGATAACATTAAAAAATTAAAAAAAAAAAATTTTCTTAGTTTTATATTACATATTTTTATTTATAAGACTAGACTAACTAATTTAACTAAAAAAGATATCTTCTTATGGAGATATTGAAACTTCACGCAATAATATCCAAAAATTTTATTAATTGTTATTTAATTTTATTAATTATTTTATAATTTTATTAATTGTTTTAATCCGGTTTATTGAAATAAAACGTATTTTCTTTTGCGCAAGCTATTGAAATACACAGAATTTGTTACACGCATGATATACACTTGAGCACGCACTGATTTTCAAAATATATCGTAATAAATTTTTATTTTTCAGTTATTAAAAGTTTTAATTTATGTTCATGCTAAATAAAACCTTTAAATATTTTCCACGAAAATTACATTTGTTTCAATAATTTACAAAACATTTTATGAAGAATGTAATTCTTTCAAATAATGTTAAAATTCACTTCCGTTCAGAGACATTTTTTAAAATAAGTCGTAATTATTTTCTAATTTATTTAAAGTAATTATTTTTGTAATTATTTTTTAATTTATTTATTTAGTTTATGTTCGTATTTAATAAAACCTTTAATTTTTTTCTACAAAAATCATATGTTTAGTTATTAACAACAACTTTCAGTCAGAATATAATTATTAAAACATTTATTACGAAAAATAACCTAAGTTTAATTTCCTCTCTCAAAAATTATAATATTAATTAATTGTTAACTTTTTTAATTGGTAATAACAGCTTTTATTCAGATTTTTAATAAATATACCATTGATTACGTCAATAACTTTAACCTGAATTTTCTACCTTAAAAATAATTCCGAAACCTTACAGATTTTTCGTTAAAAAAGGTCTAAAACTTCGATTTTTTATTTTTACATACGCTCCACGTGCAAGGAAAAAAAATCGAAGTAGGCAAAAGGCAAAACACATTATTTTCCAGATACACATATTAAACAGAATATAAAAATGTTTGAACTTAAGTTAGTGTTAAATAAATTCTTTAATTTTTTTCTCAAAAATTGCAATATTTATTAATTTTTTTCACTGTTGATAACAGCTTTTATTTCAGAATATAACAGCTAAATCCTTCATTACGTCAATAACTTTAACCAAAATTAGTTACCCTAAAAGTAATTTCGATACATTATAGATTTTTAGTTAAAAGAAAAAAAGTTTAAAATTACGATTCTCAATTTCTATACACGCCCCACCCTCAAGAAAAAAAAAACACAGAAGTGGTCAACAGGCATAACACAGTATTGACCAGAGACACATAATCAAACAGAATGTTTCCTAAAAGGAACGACACGATTCAGGAAAAGAAAAATAATAGAATAACGCACATTTACCAAAGAAAACTCCAACAACCTATGAAAAATAGCTTAAATCGTCATCAGCATTGTAAGCGCGGCCCGCTTTTCCTAATTCCAATATGAGATCACAGATACATATTTTTTTCCCCGTTTTCATTGTACTTAACTTTATTCATTTTCATTTATTATTGTTATTTTTTTTCGTTATTCTTCATCTCCTTTTTGGGATAATATCTTCTTGTTTGAAAAGTTGCGCGTGACAAGGCTGAAAGGGGGGAGAGAACATGAGGGGGTGATCATCGAAAAGCTCTTGTGCACGGTAATTAGACTTGAACATGCTAGCCACACCCTAGACAATACCTAGTACATGGAACTGATAGAAGTATATATTTATATATACACTTTTTACACACACTAGCAGGCAGAAGAACCTCTTTATAATTTTTTATGGGTTCGTTATTTTATTATTGTTATTATTGGAAACGAAGGAGGGGGGTAAAAGTGGGGGTGTTACATGGGCGTATGGAAAATTTAAGGTATCTATCTTTCGCTTCGACCTTCTAATGCATTTACAAAGCTCTTTGAGTATTTCTGATTATGAGTCAGTCTTTTTAGGAAGGGAGTTAACTATCGCGAAATGATAAATAATGATTATCATCTTTGCTGAAAAATAATAATTTGCTTAATTTGGGTATTATGAACTAGATTGGAATGCAGTTCGTTTATTTGAATAAATATTAAGCTGTTTAAGATTTAATTCAAGCCAATTAGGAGATTAAATTACCCCTTATCATTAATAAGAATGGATTTTTAAAACTCTGTAGATAACGGATAGTAAGATTTAATTAGCTTTAAAAATATTGATATAATTGAATTATTGTAATTAGTAAACAAAAAATATAGTTTCAGAAATTTCAAAAATTACTAATTAACTAAATATTAGCTTTCAAAATGCAATGATTTGCACTGAAATTTCACTTAATCAGTTCAGTCTCAGTGCTACGGTAACTGGATTAATATTGCATTTAATTAAAAAATTATTAGCGACATTAGATATGAATATAAAACATAAATATACTATTTATCGATTTGTACTATTTTTAAACATCGGCTTTATTCTTATTTAACTATTTATTTTACGATTTTATAAACTTGAACTCATTTTAGAACAAGTTTAAATGGAAGACAACCTTTATGAACGTAGAACTTCAATTAAATTATTCTAACCGAATGGATTTTTTTCTAAACCAGTTTCTAATGGGAATATCGAATTTTTATTTACAATATTTATAAAATTTAATATTTCTTTACTTAAGACATTGCAAAGCTTAATAAAAAAACTTTTTTTTTACATAAAAATGAAAAGAATAGTAATGTAAAGACATTGCAAAGCTTAATATAAAAAATTTTTTTTTTTTACATAAAAATGAAAAGAATAGTAATGTAAAGACATGCAAAGCTTAATATAAAAACTTTTATTTACATAAAAATGAAAAGAATAGTAATGTAATCGAAGCTGAAAATTAAATATATGTTTCTTAGTGTAGAATTATAGAATAAATAAAAACTGACGCATCATAATTCAGTGGATGATAAACAATAAACTAAGAAGATTGAACCTCCATCACAATAAGTATCAAATTAATCATTAATTAAAATAAAAACTTCTCGTAACAAGAATGTACGTTAAATGTAGTAAAATTTCGTTTCAACCAGTGAAAGAACCTAAAGATTTTCCACTTTCTATAATTCTTAAAACACAGTTGATAGACAAAAAAAATCATTTGCAGTTTAATACCTGTCAATATATAAAGGTGCACAAAATAGATATGCAGTCTGTCCGAGTTTTGATACGCTTTTCAACGCACAAATTTGATAACGAATCTTACACAAAGCAAAAGAAGAGAGCGCTCTCTTCTATTACAAGGCGTCTCAAAAGTCCATCTATCAATAAATGACAATGTTGCCCCTTTCCTCTCTAAAAACCCCTATCCTTTAGCCCGTCACCCCCAGGAAAAAGCCCCTGTAGACTATCACCAGGGCAAAAAAAAAAGTCACAAAAACCAATACCGTGAAAGGATAGGGCGTAAGGGTTGCGTTGCCAACAAAAAAGTTAAAAGAAAAAAGTCGGACTGAAAAACGCAATGAACTAGGACCTGGTGTTTCTGGTAAGATAAGGGAAGAAGACTCGGTTTTTTTGCCCTCTAATTCAAATATAAAAATATGCATTCTGCAAATAATAAGAGGGAGAAATATAAAAAAGGGATTTTTGCCCCCGAAAATTCCCGTGATGCCCTGACACCATCAACTAAATGTTGTATTATTTAAATCCACTTTTGGTCTGCTATGGCTCATTACCAAAAGTTATCGGCGGGACTGGCGGTTTGCAAAACGTGGTGAAGGGGGTAGAGAATGAAGGGGAAAGCAATGCAAAAGGGGCACGCTTCACTAATCCTTCAAACCCCCTTCAAATATTAATGCTCTATCTATCTGCAAAGTCTAACTTGAAGCAAGAAAAAGGGATCTTTAGCAAATAAGGGGTTGAGTACAAAATATAGAATAAAAATTATTACAGTTATTCGATGACAGTTGTTCAGTTGAAGATATGTTTGTTAATTTTTATAAATATATTTCCTAAGCATTAAGATATGATTATTAGCTTTTATCATTATTGAAACTGAGATTTTTCAAAAAGGTGTGATATGATATGAGTTTTAATTTTTGTAATGATTGTTTCAGAAATATTTCACGATTCTATATGAATGATTTAATTTCTATGAATGAAAATTGTGTGATATTTCCCAAAACAAAAGGCATGATTGTTAAATATTATGAAGGGAGATTTTGAGATATTTATATATTGATTTTGATGCATTTATTAAATGTGTATTTGTTATTACGGTTACCTCTTTTGCCCTATTCCTCAAATTTAATTTATAACTGTCATTTAAAAAAATTAAGGTGCATTAAAAATGAAAGAAAATAGAAACTTTAAATATACCTAACAGAACTTTATACATACCTAAAATGAGTTAAAAATTCACAATTGATTAAAACTATTTTCAATGAGACTGTAAACGAAAAAGAATCTTTAAATTATATTTTGACTAAATTTTATAGGATCAGCACAAAATATCACAAAAAGTTATATTGATCGTAAAAACTGGTTTTAAAAATAGTAATAAATTTAGAATAGTTTTGAAGTAAAAATATTTTTTAAGAACTTAAAATATTTTAACAAATTATAATACTTGCGAATAAAAAAATTAACACAAAGGAAAAAAGTACAAATTTTTTAGGGGTAGTTAAGCTAATCATATCGTAGAAAAATAATAATGTTTATAAAGAATATATTATTTAGAAAAACTTACCATATACTAAATTGTATTTTCAGAATAGTTAAACGATGAAATGATTTGAAGAAACTAATTACGAAAATGAATTGGGCTACAGATTAAAATACCTGAAATGCTTTCGAATAATTAAAATAATATTATAACTGACTGTTAAAGTTTACCTCTTATAATTTTTACAAAGATAAAAAATAAACTCTTTTGAAATTAATTAAATGGTATAAATTTCGTAGAGTTAGTTCTTTTTTGAAAATTTCAATGCATGTTTATTACAGATTGAAAATTTGAAAAGAAAAAAAAGTTTATTCGATATAAGTGAAATTACAAAATGAGTAATATTAAATGAAAGTTATATACAGAGTATTTTTGAAACAAAATTTAAGGATTATAACCAAAAGAAACAATTAAAAATTTCTATATTTCCTTCAGTTTGTAAATATTTTATTTGGCTTGAAAGTAATTATCTGTGTGCAAATACAATTTTGCTTATGTTTAACTAATGAGGGTAGGATTGTGTTGTATTTTTTAATGAAAGCATTAGACGAAACATTTTAGTATTTTTAAAAATGCAATTTTAAAATTTATTTTAATAAATTTTTTTTATATATTTTCACTTGAACGTTTTCCAGAAACACATTTGAAAAAAAAAATCAGATAAAAACAACAACACAAGCAATTAAAATAAATGAATAAAATAAATAAATCATAAACTTGACAACGTAGCAAGGGAGAATTGAGTTTTCCCGCAGTATAAGTGATCATGTACGAAAAACACTTTTACAGATCACAACGGGAAGCAGATCGGAACATGCGGCAGAAGTTTCTTTGATAAGTTTCTTCGACACAAAACAACTAATATTAATTTTTTCTTTCGTTTGCATGTCTGGGCAATTCTACCCTAATCGACAAACAGTTTTGAAAAAACAGTGTTAAAACAGTGTGAAACAGTGTTAAAAATAGATAAAAAATTTTTTTGTTTAAGTATAGCTGCATTTTATGTTATCTTGAAGATCCAGTGCCTACATTATTTGGCGTGTTCTTGATTAATTCAAGATAAGTTTGTTGATAAAAATAAGTTTGTTTTACTACGTCAACCCTCTAATGTTCTTTTTTTAAACTAACCTTATTAGCATTACAGTTACGATTAGCATTACAGTTACGAAAATTATTTTTCAGTCCAGCTCCATTTACAAAATATTCATACGATGCCAAACAATAAGGATTTAATCCAACAACTGCACTGTTCCGTTACGTTAAGATAACCTCTGTTCTTGGAGAAAGACCGGGTACTATTCCGTTAAAATAAAAAAATTTAGTTCCCTTATAGATATAAAGAACTTCGTTGCAATTTTCTTTTTAAAAAAAAACTAGTTAATAAACACAATATTTCTTGTAAGACATCTAGGTCGGGCCCTATGACGATTGTCCATCTCTCGAGTAAGACCTTTACTACGTCACATGTAAATTACATGCATAATTTTCAAAAATTATCACATAAAATAGAAATGTTTGCTATCTTTTCAATGATATTCTACACTGGTGTAAGGAATTAGGAGAATTTGCAGACTTGGTCGATTATCTCTAGAAATACTGTAGCGATTTTAATGAAATTCGATAACTACATACATTGATACGATACAAAACAAATAACCATTCAACAATTGAAATACACAAGCATGATCGTGAGTAACACTCTTTGAGTCGGAAGATATGAAATTGCCACAGGACACTTCAGACCAATTGCCTCAGTAAATGATAAACTGCCTTATTTTAAGTATGAAATCACGCTGCAAGGGCAGTATATCTGTAAGAGCGGACCAAATCTCCTATTAACCCTTTTTTGTTTATTCTGCAACAGCTGTTTCATATCTTCCAACTCCAAAGAGTATTACGCACGATCATACGTGTGTATTACAATTGTTGAATGCTTATTTGTTTTGTATTGTATCAACGTATGTACATATCAAATTTCATTAAAATCGGTTCAATAGTTCTAGAGATAATCGACCAAGTCCGCAAATTCTCTTAATTTCTTACAATAAAGTATTTTCTGAATTTCTAATAGGGTTTTCAATTGTACCCGGTAAAAATCTAATTACCCCACAAAAGTCAGCCCTCGGGTATAACACCGATTTTTTTTTCTAAAAAAAAATCATTTATAAAAAAAAATAGTACATCTATAAAATATCAGGAATGAAATATTGTACACAACTAAACAAAGAATATCTTGATTAAATCTGACAGTTTCTAGGTCAAACAGTTTAGCTCTAACAGGCCTTCGAATCTTAGCTATTCGATCTTACTCCACTTTCCCTAACATTTAACAATTATAATTGCAATCAGTTGTAAATATTACAACTGGTAGTAGTGTCGTTTACTATACTATACAAATTTAAAATATTGATTGCTATATTGGTTACTTGCGCAATCAAATCTATAGATCAAAATCAATTTTTGTGTAAAAATATGACGATGACCACCTAGCATTTAATACCTATTATCATGAATATCAACAGATAAAAAAGAAAACATTAATTTGGAATTGTCTAGTTTTAAATCAAAATATCTAGTTTTAAATGCATCATGTAATTTTTCAATAAATAACAATAATAATAGAATTGAAAAAAAAACCGAATACATTACTTATCGATTTCGAAGTGAGTTTTTAAAGTAAGAGAGCTTGAAACCCATTTTTTCAATGGTAGGTACTTTCGTAAAATTAGTTATTCCAAATTAAACTACATTTTTATTTACTTAATTATTTGGTATATAAAATATTCAAGCAGTTCTAAATAAAAAATAATTACAAAATACATAATTTTAATTAGTTAAGTTGGTCTCCCAAGGCCTTATGTTAAACATATCTTCAGATTCTCACTCTAAAATTTCATTATTCATAATGGAATTAAAATTAAATTACCCAAAAAAAATCACCAGTATAAAATATTAAAAAGGAAATTCATTTAAAATACGTATTTGCATTAATATAAAACGAAACTATAAGCTATATTTGCACTCAAACTATTTCATTACACTGATACAAGTTTATTACATCAATAACGTATTCGGACACCAGGTTATTTTATCTTCTTCGATTTTTTGTTATAATTTATTAATTCCGTAAACTCACACTATTTAGATAGAAATTATTTTAATGCAAAACCAACTGCAAACTTTGTCAATCTAAATTAATAAGTCATCGAAAATATCTACCATTCCGAGTAAATATTTAATTTAAATAATATAGGCGTTGCGATAATTATTTGCGGGAAACAAGATTTTAATTACTGCGTCGAATTAATCTACAATCCATTACATTAATAAAATCAAAATAAAAAGATAAACTTTAACATCATAAACCCACAAGAATACTAAATTAGATACAAGCTAAAATAAAAGATAACTCTCGATTTAGATAACTCTAACAGTTTCATTAAGCCGATCTAATTAAAAAGCAACCCTGTCTGGCGGCTGCTTGGCAACAAAGATTTGGTCCCTGAGAAGAGCCAAAAATTAAGTGCGCCATTCTAAGCCAACCATCCTAAATAATTCACAGTTATTAGCAAAGAAATGAGGTAGCGATTGCTAATGCCCGATGCGAGGAATTATAGATTATTTCCCCTTTCTCGCAGACGATCACCCCTCTTATGAAAGCGAGATTTATATACGATTTATTCATTCTACTAGCATCTCGCTTAAATGTTTCGTTGTGTAAGCTGTTGGTTGAGTTTTTTTTTTCGTTCGACTTACTTGGCACGAAAGCGTTTTTTTTCTTTTTCGTTCGTATTATCAGATTAAAAAAAAGCCTTTTTTGCTACGTTCGTAAATTCCTTACAATAGCAATGAATAATCGGTTGAATTTACAAGTTTTGGTTTATTATTTAGAAGTGATGTATTTTTATCGCCTTACAATTAATAAGCCGAAAAAGTATAACTCCGGTTTATTGCATTATGAGAGTGCGTCTGATTTATTTCGAATTATTTTTTAAAATAAATTATAAGCAACGAAATACGTAAGAAGCGAGAAAAACCATTTTTAAATGCTCCGGTGCTATTCTTAATGGAATTTATGATGTTCTTTACGTGATACAAGGATAATAACAGTTTTATAAGTGATCCCAACAAAAGATTTAGGTATTTGTAGTAAAATATTGCACAATTACAATTGTACCTAGATTTCTTTTCAGCAATAATTCAAAATTCTTTACGCAATTTTATCGCTTTTAGAAGAGTTAAAACATTTCTTTTCAATTTTATAAAAATGATAAACATAGAAAAAATAAATATTTCTCTCCATTTTTATGAAAATGTTCTTGTTATTAATAAGATAATTTTTCAAGTTATTTTAATTATGATGCAGTATATTTTAAACATAAATAAAAGTGTAGTTTTGTTAATATAGAATCGCATACGATTCGTTTCATCTTTTGTTGTGTAATATTTCAAAGAAGTAACAGGTCACTTAATAGAAAAAGAGAAAACATAAATATAAATTTAAAGATATAAATTTAAACGTAGTTGTTTATGTATTTTTTGCGAAAAATAATTAACAAAAATATTTATTAGAACGACAACAAAAAGAATAATTAAAAATGGTATTTTCGTTCTTAGACTTACAGTTACAATAACTTCTGTTTTCAATAAATTTGTTTAAAACTTTAACATGATGTATGATAAAGCCAATTTAATTTTAAATGTACATAAGATTCTTTAGATTGTTTTTATAGTTTTGATAAATTGCCTATCATTTATAACATTTTATCATCAACATCAATTAATTAATCAAGTGCCAAACTTTCAATCCCAAAATAAAGTATCCTACGCGTATTAAATACAAAATACATTGGTTCAATTTAAGCGAAAGCACGACATTAAGTTTAAAGCAAACAGATTGAAGATAAAAGAAGTTATCGCGGTTGAGAATATAAAAACGCTGTTTTGGAAGAGCGTCATTTAAATTTAGAAAATTTTATACTCATTCTTCATTTTTACTTATATACTTTTACTTACTTACAACCAATTTGTGCTGGCAGAAGCATTTCCCAAAATGTAATCACTTTCACTTATTTATTAAAAAAAGTCTAAAAAAGTACGGTCAAAATTACTAGAATATGGTAAAATTTGGCTTTATTGACACTTTCAAAACTTCAGTAATTTTTACCGTAGCGCTTTGGTGATGATTTTGGTAAAATTAACAACAAAATAAGATTTAATAACATGAGGTAAAATTTCGTAACTTGGTACAATCGTAATTTATCATGATAACTTAAAGCATGGCACTTTTCAGTTTTGTAGTATTTGCTAATTATGTGGTAATAAGAACTGTAATTTTGAAAAACTTACTTTTCCGTAAACCGTTACCAACTGAGCTGAAAAATTATCAAATGAAGGGTTTAAATAACGTACATTTTAGTCTTATAAACCAGAATTATGTTTTTTTTTTAACCAGAATTTTTTTCTCCTTTTTCAAATGAATAAAAATACCAGGAATTTTTTTTCACAACATATTTTTCACGTTGGACAATTTTTATACTTAAGGAATTGTAAAGTGGAGTGTTTTTAAAATGTTATTGAACTTATCTTCCACTATTTTTTTTATAATAACTTTAATCTTTGCTGGTAAAAAATTTTAAAAAACACACACACTATCATATTACTTATATAAAACACACATTCACATAAACATATTTTAAGAAAACCTTTATATAAATTACATATAGTCCTATAAGAAACTAACTAACAGACTAAACTGAATAAAAAAAACATTGATTAAAGAAAAGCGACACAAATTGCTTGCAGTGGCTAAATTGATTCCAGAACTTAATAAGTTCACTAAAGAAACTGCAACAAAGCTAAAGCAGTAATCATTGCTATGGGACAACGGGGAAATACATCGTGGGGGAAGATGATATTTTTCTAGTACCAATATAACATAACTTCACGGCAGCCGTAATGCACAGTAGCAACATTATTGGAGCTGGGATTAATAATAGACAGCCAGAAGGCACACACGCGTCTTGATTAGTAAACGAAAGTCTTGCAGAGTGGTAATTCTTTTTTAATTAGTGCCCAAGTTATAAGTTCGAGGCGGTATTTCGAGTGTTTGCGATTGAAGTTTTTCTTTCAGGGGACACTGCTAAAGAAACAGTGATGGTTTTTCTATGCAAATTTTTTTGGATTAATTTGTGGCAGCATAATAAGTACTTGAAAGCATTTTTGCCACTGTTTTTGAAGATAATAATGTCAAGGGGTGTAGCAAAGGTTTGAAAAGAATATAATTATGTTGATTGTTTTCTTTTTTTAAAATGAGAAAAACATTAAAAGGAAAATTATAAACACTGGTAAAAAGTACTTAATCATACGGTTATTGAAAATTTTCTAAAACACTCTTTTTTGCACGGAAATATAAGTGAATAAAGTGATAATTGTTCAAACGGAAATTTTTTCAAAATAAAATATCGCCTTAAATAATATTTTTAAAACCTTATTTGATGTTATTGTTTTGTTTTCATCAATAAATATTAGTAGTAAATGTATCAAAAAAAGAGGCAGTCAATAAAAAACTATACAGAAAATAATTTAAATATTTTGCATTGATAGGCAATATTGCATGCAATATGCATTGTTATGCAATCTATGCTATCAATGTTATGCAATCTAGAGTAAAAAAAAAAAAGTTTGAGACATTTTAATTTTAGTTATTTGATGCTATAAAAAGTATATACAACCGCATTAGTTAAAAACGTCAATTTTTTTTAAAATTTAATATTTATGAGAAAATTCATTATTTTCTAAATCCACTTACAAAAGTTTTAACGGATTTCTTTAAAATTAATACTATGGATAAATTTAACTCAGAAAATATGTTTAGCTATTTTACTTAATATTCAATATGCCAACATTTTCAAATTGAAGTATAAAACGAAATATACAACAAACTATAAAACAAAAGTTTCTAAATTTTTAAAACAGCATAAATATAATGAATTTGGAAAATACCGTCAGATTAAAAAAAGATCACTAAATCAAAGTATAAAATCCAGATTTCAAAACGTTTAAATTTGATTTTTAACAAATAAAATAAGTTAATGTAGATCGTATATGTACAAAATTTAAATTAGGAATTAAAACTCATATTTTCCCGTTTTTTATTGCATTTTTTAATAATTTACATTGAAAATTTAGAAATAAATTAAGATTAATACATTTTAAAACCGAAATTGCACTATAATTGAAACTGCGTCATTTCTGATTAGAACCCACAAAATTTTTTCATAACTAGGAGTAAAACACACACCATAAATGAACGCACAAACTAGATTTCCTTCATTTTTGATTGCAGATTAATTAATTAATAACAAATTAGATTTCTAACAAGCAAAATAAGTTAATTTAGATCGTATATGTACAAAATTTAAACCAGGGATTAAAACCCATATTTTTCAGTTTTCTACTTTATTTTTCAATAATTTACTTTAATCATTTAGATTATAAATTAAGACTAATAAATTTTTAAGTTAAAATTGTACTGTAATTGAAATTCCTTCATTCGTAAGCAGAACCCACAAAATCGTTTCAGAACTGGGAGTAAAACGCACAGCAGAAATTCAAAACTAGATTCCTTTCAGTGATTATTTGTTGTTGATATATTTGACAAAAAAAAATTTAAAAAAAAAAAAAATAAAAAAAAAAAAAAAAAAAAAACACCGTGNAAAAAAAAAAAATAAAAACACTCACTGAAGAAATAAAGAGATTTTAAAGAATGCAAATTATATTTCAAAAAGTTCGAATTCGATTTTAAAACATTTAAATTGATATCTGATAAATGAGAACAAAGATGTAGGACATTAACTCCTAATTTTTTTAACTCACCTCATAACAACATACAGTGACCATTTCGAAAATATTTTGCAACCAGTACGTCACTATTACTGTTCCAACATCTTTTGGGAGCAGAACCCACAGTACTGTTTCCAACCAAACCACTCCACGTGTATTAGCTCAACCACGTGTTCTCCCCTCTTCACAAACTATTTCCCCTTTTCTCAATGAGTATTACTTCTCCCCCACCTCCACTAAACGGACCCGATTTGGGCGGAGGCGAAGGGGTTTTGAGAACGACCAACGCCAAAGAGAGCCAAAAGTCATCAGCTCCTATATCTATCACATTTCCGGGTCAGCCAATCCTCCTGTCAGTCGTACCGTTAATTAGTCGCGGCCGGCGCTAATTGGCGCCGTTAAACGCCACTGCCAGTGACTGAGGTTCTTTCGAGTGCAAAGAGTGGAGGAGGGAGTGGGTGAGAGATGAGAAGGAAAGGGGTAGAAAAGAGATAGGATGATTAAGTTCTCTTTGTAGTGATAAGGATGAGAGATTGGGCGCAATTAGGCTTTACGAAGATGTCGCCAAAGAAAACGGGATTCTATTAGTTATGGTGCTTAAAAGTGGGATAATAGTTAATATAATTAAAAAACCTGTTTAAATTAGGGAAAAAAAAACGTTTCCCAGAAATAAAATTCAATTTTAATTTTAAAAAAAATATACATGATTCCGACTTCAGCTTTCCATAGTATTTAAATGGTCATTTTTCAATTAAGCATATTAAGATTTTTTTGAGTTTAAGGTGGTAATCGTAAATTTGCAAATATGAGATACACAACTTTTATTTAGTAAATTATGCAACCGAGAATTGGGATAAGAAAAGACTATCAGTTATGATAATCATAATTAGATCACGATTATCATAGATACGATTACCATACGATTATCGTATCTAATCATAATTAGATACGATTATCATAATTAGCTAAGATAATCATAATTAACTATGATAATCATAATTAGATATGGTAGTCATAATTACCTACGGTAATCATAATTCGCTATAGTGATCATAATTAGTTATGATAATTATAATTAGCTACGATAATAAGAATTAGCTGTGGTAGTCCTAAACCCTAATAACAATATCGGAGCAATTTCTGAATATTTTTTGGAGCATTTCGAACAATAATAACATTCTAATATGCTGAACATTTAATAAGTGGCAGAGTCAAGCCACACTATAATTCTTCTTAAATATTTAATTACACGACACTGTGGTAAAATATTTTTTTAAAAAAAGATGGTTCAATTTAATACCTTATTTAAGTTGCAGCAAATTTAAACTTTGCACTGCGAAAAACAGTACAATCAAAACTACCAGAAAATGGTAACATTTACCGTGTTTCTTGCTCTATGGGAACACCAAAACACTCGATAATTTCTACCAAAACGGTTAGTAAATAATTTTGTTAAAAGTAACAATAAAATGTGGTTAATTAACAGGTGATAAAATTTGGTAAATGTGGTAATTTTATCATGATACCTTAGCATGGTACAAAAATCATTTATTTGGTTACATTTACTTTTAAGTTTTATATTTTTTATTAAATGTGTAGTAAAAAGAAGTATAATTTTGAAAACCAGAATTTACAATAAACCATTAACATAAGATAAACGAAAAAACTACTAAATGATTGATTTAAATATCGTATATTTTGATTTTATCAACTTTTTTTTACCAGAAATGTTATTACCATACAGTATGGTAATTTTATTAGAATTTTTTCTCTGTATATTACGTTTAAATATGTAACCTATTTTTTAAAAAATGTTCACTTTATTGCTTATATTAATTTTTAAAAAAATATAATTTTAATAATAAAATATACTACATGTGAATGTACAGATTTTCTGTCTACTCCAGCATTTTAAATTGAGAATTTTTGACTTAAATCATGCTCTGACGTTTTTTAATAATGTTGCATTGATTAACATGTTGCATTTTAATCACGCTATAAAAACAATGTATTTGTGAATATAAAATTAAGTTAAATGTGATGCAACGTTTAGTTACATTTTCAATCTAATTTTTAATTTAAAAAGAAGTATACCTATAACGTTCTAACACCTGGAGAAATAAATAAATAAACAAAAATAAATAAATAAAAATAAACAATTAAAAAAATAAACTTAAAAATAAAATAATAAATAAAATACAATGAATAGTTAAAAATAAACAGAACAGAAAGATATTAAATCTTGTTCGTTGAAAAACTGCATTTCTAGAATATCTTAACTAATTTTCTAGAATCTAATATATATAAGTTTTCGAAAAAAAAAAAAANATGCAACCGAGAATTGGGATACAAGAATAGATTATCAGTTATGATAATCATAATTAGATACGATTATCATAATTAGCTATGGCAGTCATAATTAGCTATGATAATCATAATTAGCTACGATAATAAGAATTAGCTGTGGTAGTCCTAAACCCTAATAAAAATATCGGAGCAATTTCTGAATATTTTTTGGAGCATTTCGAACAATAATAACATTCTAATATGCTGAACATTTAATAAGTGGCAGAGTCAAACCACACTATAATTCTTCCTAAATATTTAATTATACGACACTGTGGTAAAATATTTAAAAAAAAAAAGATGATTCAATTTAATACCTTATTTAAGTTGAAGCAAATTTACAACTTGCTCTGCGAAAAACAGTACGATCAGAACTACCAGAAGATGGTAACATTTACCGTGTTTCTTGCTCTATGGGAACACCAAAATACTCGATAATTTCTACCAAAACGGTAAGGAAATAATTTTGTCAAAATTAACAATAAAATATGGTTAATTAACAGGTGATAAAATTTGGTAAATGTGGTAATTTTATCATGATACCTTAGAGCACGGCACGAAAACCATTTATTTGGTTAAATTTACTTTTAAGTTTTATATTTTTTATTAAATGTGCAGTAAAAAGAAGTATAATTTTGAAAACCAGAATTTACAATAAACCATTACTACTAAATGATTGATTTAAATATCGTATATTTTGATTTTATCAATTTTTTTTTTACCAGAAATGATATTACCATACAGTATGGTAGTTTTATTAGAATATTTTCTCTGTATATTAAGTTTCAACGTGTAACTGATTTTTCTAAAAATGTTCACTTTATTGTTTATATTAATTTTTAAAAAAATATAATTTTGATAATAAAATATACTATATGTGAATGAACAGAGTTTCTGTCTGCTCAAGCATTTTAAATATAGAATTTTTGCGTTAAATCACGCTTTAATTCCTTTTAATAATGTTGTATTGATTAACATGTTGCACTTTAATCACGCTATGAAAACAATGTATTTATAAATATAAAATTAAGTTAAATGTGATATAACGTTTAGTTAAATTTTCAATCTAATTTTTAATTTAAAAAGAAATATACCTATAACGTTATACGCTTGGAGAAATAAATAAATAAACAAAAATAAATAAATAAAAATAAACAATTAAAAAAGTAAATTTAAAAATAAAATAATAAATAAAATACAATTAATAGTTAAAAATAAACAAAACAGAACGATATTAAATCTTATTTGTTGAAAAACTGTATTTCTAGAACATCTTAACTAATTTTCTAGAATCTAATATATAAGTTTTCGAAAAAAAAAAAAAGATTTTTGACCATAAAAAAAAACTGTTAATTTAATGCTTTAAAGATTAAAATATCATGAACTCATAAGATAATACAAACAAGTTTTCAATTAAAAATATTGTTTTCATCAATAATTTTAAAATATGAAATAAAAATAAAATTAAGTCCAAAAAGGAAAACCTTATATTACATAGCTATGTAGAAGTTGCTGCTAGTAATTTCTTTTGTTAACGAAACAATTCAGCTATAAAAACAAATAAAATTATCAAAATTAAATTGATTCAAAGTTTGATTAAAAAGGTGGTTAATTAATTAATACAATTAAAGTTTGCTTACTTTATAAATGAATTAAATGATAATTATTTTAAGTTTATTTTTTCATTCTCTTTCGAAATGCTTGATTAAAACTTAAATGTTTCCTTCCTATCTATTTTTCGTATCTTGATAAGCATTGGCAATCATTTCTTTTTAAAAAATAAAATAAAAGGAGATATTTTTCTAGTTATAATTTAAAATTTTATTGTTGTGGTGGTTGAAACACTTGTTTCGTAATAAAAGGAAACAAAAAAGGTTAACTCCAGTATTGAGATATACGTATATACATATTTAGAGGAATATATCTATAAAACGGTATCAGGAGAATGAATAAGTTGAAAGTTTACTTAAGTAATGAAAATGAAAGAATGATATACGTAAAAGTACTATATTTGTAAAACTAAGAAAAATAGACAGCGGAAATCGTTGTAAGCATGAATCACAATCAAAGAAATTAGAAAGAATTAGAAAACTACCATTTAGAAAAACATCATTGATGTGAGCAGCGTAATAGGCTGAGATAATTAGAACCTAGCTGAACTCTCGTTGTGCAATGAACTAGATAGAGCAAATTCGAAATCCGTTCGGGACATTGGCATTTATTTTATTCTTTGATTTAACTTTACAATTCCTTAAAATGTACGTGAATGTAGTCCACCATAAGGGTTGCGATTATATAGTGCCGATAGCGCCATATAACCATGATAGTGCTGAATAATAGGCATCAGTGTTCAACCACAAATACTCAATGAGTTTAGTAAAGTATTAGCAAAGCGATGGAAATTGAATACTTCGATTAATGTAAAAAATTTAGGTATTCGCCAAAATAAGAAAAAGCTCAATAATTAGAAGATTTTTACGAATTTCAATTTCGGGATTGGAAACTGATTCTTCATTACAGAAACTACAAAATATTAAATTAAATTTGAAGGATACTTATATAGTAATTAATATAGCAAGAAAACTAAACTAGAATTGTCAAACTAACAATCGAGAAAGCATGTACCAAACTGCAAATATTTAATAACTTTAGCATAATAGTGAGTCAATATTTTCAATCATGGATGGTGTGTAGAATCCACATATCCGTCATTAAACAAAATTTAATCATTACAAGATGAAAAACTAGTTCCACAGTATAGAAAAAAAGCTTCAAATAAGACTGAAGAAAAACTTAAAAATATAGCAGTGCAAATATAATTGGCAGTCCAGTATATCTACTTGGACCAAACCAAAAATACACAATTGTTTTAAAGCAAGTATTTTGAAGCTTGGGAACTGCGTACTTCCATGGATACAGAAGGTGTTCCATGGATTTCTAGGTTTCTACCAATAGCAAAATAAACTTAATCATTACAAAATTTTTAATTATTTCAATCTCTGGTTAGAAAAACTGGTTTTCCAATACAAGAACCACAAAAAAAAAAGCTTCGAATAAGTTGGAAGAAAACTTTAGAAATATAGCAGTGCGAACAGTGCCAGCATAGCATACATCTCTACCAATCACGAAGTCTTCTTTTTCTCATTCCAAACTTCAAACAAGATCTGCCACCATTCAACTTAAGATTACTTCATTTATTTAAGAGTCCACGATGCAGGTAATCGCCTAGCGTTAAATAAAGAATTCCTTGGAAAGCTTCTTACGATGAATCTCAACTTGAAGACGGTTTTGGAGTCATCAAGAAAAAACTAAAAAGGGCCCCGGACCCGTACGTGTCGGGGGAATAGTTGGATAATAAACTCAGAGGGCAACTACTTTGTTTTAAAAAAAGAAGGCGAAAATCCCTCAGCTATCTTTACTAGGGACACCCTCAAACCCTTTTTAAAGGTATTTTCTCTTTTCGAACTTTCTTTTTTGTTCTTATCAATCGATCAAACGTTTATCATCGATTTACGGGGACTGTTGCCTTAGCCTATTAAACTTCCCCTTGATTTCATACTTTAAGTGGTATCTTTGAACACACATATATATGGGGGGTGGAAGTATAGATATATACAGTACACACATATCGAACGGGTGGGGTGTACGCCCACATTCCCACCCCACGGAACTGGAATTCCATCCTAGGCATTCCGGTCTCTTACGTTCTAGCTTCCACTTGATTGGTTCTCCAGTTTAAAGAATAAGAACTGGAAGAGGAGGGAAAGGAACGTTTTTTGGACTATCTAGTTCACCGTGACTTTTCGTTGAAGGGTCATTTGTCAGAAGCGACTTTCGACGACCTATTTTTTTCTCGACCACCCTTCGATAGGGTTTTCCGTCTTCTAAATCCCGGTTCTATCATCTCTCTACTCTCAGGTAATCTTCGACCTCCCCTGCTTCCCTTTTGCTATCGCTTGCTTTCTGGGATCTTTCTTATTTGAAAAGCCACCATAATTTCTACGAAGGTAAAAGCGTCTTTAGACTAATATTTTTCTAACAAATAGAGACAAATTTAAATATTTTAATAATTTCATTAATTAATATATTAAACCTAAAACAAAGTTTAACAATAAACACACATACATAATACGCTGTATGCATGTAAATGCAAATCCCATTGATGTTATATGTGTATGATGCTACATACATATAAAGTATGATGCCGTACACCTAACGCGTATCGATGTTATAAGCTTCATATGCGTAACATACATACGTATGTTTACAACTCGAATTTTGAGGTTCTACAATTTCGTGACCAACGGCATGATTGTGGTTATGTAGTCAGCATTGAGCACATATAGCCTTTACTTCCCATACAAGCTGGTACCTAACGATGTCGGGCTTCAAGCCGCCGCTGGGGATCGAGCTCCAGTTCTTCGCCAAGACAATTCAGTGCCTTAACCACTAAGCCACTCCCCGGTTTATAATCTATATAATTTATCAACTAACATAACACAAAATATTAGTATAAAATTAATTAAATTTGTATTCTTTGAAGAATGTAAAGATAATTTGCGTCACTAACGTGGAAAACCATGAAATCTTTTTCCACACAGCCAGAAAAAAATCTTAATTTCGTTATTTAACAAAAAGTAATTAAAAACACATATTAAGATCTTAATTTTTAACAATGATCGAACTTTAATACTATTTGTTGAATGAATAAATTAAAATTATAAAAGTTTTAACAATTGGAGGTACTATAATTCTAGCATAGTAAATATTAAAGCAAATAAAACAAATGCGGAATATTACAATTTTTTACACTATTGTATAGTTTTTCCCGCACTATCGATTTCATCAAACATAGGCTTTCGTTTAGAATAAGAAGTTTTTATAACGATCGCCAATTCTTATAAATTTGTTCGACACGAAATCAGAATTGATATAAAAAACACAAAATAATAAAAAAGTAATAAAATAATAATAAGGGAGAAGTAGAGTATCATTTCTACAAACTTAAACATATACATTTTCCAGAAATGATAGCTAATCTCGCCATAATAACAGTATGTAACATTGAAGGCGCAGTTGCAGACGATCTCCAATGTTGCCACTGCTCTATAACAAAACTTCCAACTTTAATTACTAAGTATTTCCTAAGCATTCAAAGGGAGTGTATTGGTCAGAGGTTGGATTTCAGATGCGATCACTTAATAAACAATGAGGTTGTTCGGCTTATCGTGCAGGAATAAAACAGAAAGTATCGACATTATTATTTATAAATGGGATTCTATGCAAGAACAGACATTTTACGTATTGGTTTTATTATTATGTGTGTGTACAATCATAGTAAAAAAAAACTTCAATGATGTAATAGAGAAGAAATGTGTAATTTATATTTTCTTCATTTATGATGAAAATGATGATATATTAATGGAAAAATTTAAAAAGTATGTTAATATATTTTATTTAATCTTTTCTTATTAAAGTTTAATAAAAGATTAATGTTTCTATTAAAAATGTTATTATAAAAGCTTTAAATACATAAATAAAGATATAATTAAAAAAAATAATTAAAAAATGTTACAACTAGATTATGATAAAAGAAAAATAATCAGTCGATGATTAACGGTATAGAAAAATATTTATTTGGAAGGATATTGAATATTATTAATTATCTTTATTGTTTTCAATATTTAATGAAATTATATTTTTTAAATTAGAAATAAGATGCAAATTAATTTGTAAGTTTTTCTTTAAAAAACTTTTAAACAGTATTAACAAATAAAATTTCTTTTTATTTACGTAAAATAAAACGTGAAAACTCAACAAATCATAATATTTTTCGCCGTAATAAGTTGCATAGCTAAACAATGGAGTAGATAGTTTTTCCTGGATTGAGAAAAATAATAGTAGAGATAATTGTCTCCTCTATTGTGATAAACAGAAAACGAGACAATAGTCTCCTAGATTTGAAAAAATAATAGAAAAAACAATTTGTCTCATCCGTAGGGATTAGCAGTAGAAAAAAAAATGTTTCTCCGATTGCGCTTAACAGTAGAAGAAATTGTTTCAACGAATGTGATAGAAGAGACAATTGTCTCCTTGATTGAAATAAATAATAGAAAAGACAACAATCCTATTTAAAGGGGTAAATCGTAGAAAAAATAGTTGTTTTCCGGATCGACATAATTAGTACAATTGTCTCATCAACTGTATTGTCTGAAAAAAAATCTATTAAAAATATTGGTTTAAAAATATATATGACATATTTTCATAAAAATCGCTTCAATGTTGAATCATATAATCATGTTCATGGGCTGAAACATTACTAAGGTACACAGATTTTAAATTGCACCATATTTAATTAAAAATTAATAATATTATCGTGTTAGCATGTGTACCTTGTGAATTAACTTGTTTGAAAAATGTATATAATATAAAATAGTTATTATATACAAGGTAAGTGCAGTACAGGTTTTGAATGTTAGGAATGTAAAAATATAGAAAAAAATTATAAGCTTATTTTTAAGGAATAAATATTTTATTTTTAACAAAGCTCTTAACAATTTTTATAAAATATAAATAAAAACAAATATTTGCAATTTACGAGATTTCTTTACATTAAAGAAATGTGTTTGTTTTTATTAAAAGAACTAGAGAACTTTCTTATTAAGTTAACATTATAATATAATAGCTTTTGATTATTTCGTAAAAAGTCGATCAAATAACAGAAATTATAATTAAAATCTTCGATGAGACAGCAAAATATTTTGAAATAAAGAATAAACACTAGAATAAAAAAATTATATTTAGACAAATATGTATTTTAATGATGAAATCAAAAAACGCTGATAGTTTTACTGCACTTTTTCTTTTAATGAAGAATTTATCAACACATTTTGACTTTATTAATTAAATTTAGCCATAAAAGTTAAAAAGCATCTCTAATAAAAAAAAGTTATTTTTAATTATGCATTGATAAGTGAAAAATATTTATAAAACTCCCGTCATAATCTTGTTGTCTTACTTCCAGGAAGATGAGAAATTTAATAAAGAAAACGTTAAAAAAATATCCAGACTTCCTGGCTCCAAAGTATTAAATCCATAAACAAAGATGTAATTTTTTATGTCTTGTTATATTTATAAAAGAGATTGTTAATCAAATTACTGCAGCGCCAGTGAATTTAAATCTCTTGCCTTTCTACAAACAAGGGACATTATTTATTTACGAAAACATTAGAGTCAATTATTTTACCGTAAAAATCCAGGCTATATCTTTTTCCATGGCTCTAGGCTGATGAAATAATAATAACAAAAGAACAAACAAATATAAAAAAATAGGGATAGCTCCAAATTTGCTTACAGAGGTATATCACACGAAGTTACGGACAATATTTACTTGTGTACATACTCAAATGCCTTTTTTTCATGCAGACCATTTTTTTTCTGATTCGCAATTTCATTTTCACTTTAGGCAACACAGCTCGAATGCATTGCCCCTTTTTCTTTTTTTATAAATTTAACTTAATTATAACCGCTCTTTCTTAATTACACGTTGAAGCCTTGCCTGCTTCAAATGCTGTGTCAACACGAAGTGCACGTTAATGCTGCATTGTTTAATTTTACCATCCTTGTTTGATGTGTTTTTTCCCTCCTTGCTTCTTTGCTGTTTTGTGTTCGCTTTTGCGAACATTTCAACCCCCCTTTTTTATTTTATTTTTTTATATTTTTTGGCGTGTCCTTATCCCTTCATTTTTGTTTGGTGGTACTCGTTAAATATTTAACGAAGAATAATATTTTTTTTTTGTTTATTTAAGTTATTAGGAGTCATTTCCACTAAGGCTTTGGTGAAAAGTTTGAGGTAAAACGGCCCTTTTTGGCGAAAAATTCTTAACGCTTGTACTCTTTAATCCCAGTTAATGGCCATCTAGAGAAGGAAGCACACCAAGAAACGTAGCATGATTAAAGAGATTTTATTAATAAGGCCCGGCTCGAACTTTTATTTACACGTATTTAGCCATCGACATTTTTCATATCGTATTACAGCGACACTTTTCCGCTGAGTTTTATTGACTTTGAATTTTGTTGAGTTTTCATTAAAAAAATAGAAAATTCCGGTGTAAATATTGAGAAGGAAAAAAAAAAACGATTGTGTATTTTGGATTACTTATTTTAAGAATGATATTTGAATCTTGAGTTTGTTTACAATGATTTTATGTTCGTCTCAGTAATTTACCAAAGTAAGATTTAAAGACAAAAACTGCTGTTTTTTGAATTTAACTATTAAAATTTCTTTTAATTTAAAAGAGCTCTTTAGAAATATTGTTTGTTTACAGCTTATAAAACTGCAAATGGTTTGGCAAGTCCACTAATTCTTTGAATAATATTTTTGCATTTTTAATTGTGCAAAAAAAGTTTTTAAAGATAATTATGATTCACACGTCCATTAGGAGAAAAATGTTAAGGAATAATGCAGTCAATATTGGATATAAATATTGGATAAAAAAAGGGAGGATAATTCTAAATAAAAGAAATACTGACATATTTATTTTCGTAATATTTAAGTCAGAAAAATAAATCTTTTTAACATTTGTTTAAGAAATCATAAAAAAAGATCTTAGATATAATATATATTTAATTAATAATTAATCATTACAAGGGTGCGTAGCCAAATCTCTCAACAAAAAATAATCACTTTTAATGTACTTTTCAAGCACTCATAAAATATTTCGAAGCACTATAGGGTAAACCAACCAGTGAAGGAACACTACCCAGTGAAAGAACATTTCATATATATATTGATTAAAAAAAAAGAATTTTTAAGTTTTTCTTTAGATTGATTGGTAACAATAGCTTACTGCCAAACAATAGGAAGTCATCTAGCAATGTTTTTGATTACCTGGTCAAATAGACTTCTCTGGAAAANAACTTTACTAGGCATCTTTCCTAATTTACAAGGGTGCGTAGCCAAATCTCTCAACAAAAAATAATCACCTTTAATGTACTTTTCAAGAACTATATACATTAAAAAAATGTAAAACAGTTTTCAAAGACTTTGCATGATCATGATAAAATAAATAGTTTCTGACAAAGAATTCTTTTCTTGATTATATTAGTCGTGATAAAAAGATCGAGATTTTTTGGTTCAATTTCAGAGGGTGGAAACTGACGTCTGAAATTGAGAATATCTTGCAAAATGCACAAGAGCTGCACATGAGAGTGCAAGAATCTCACCGAACCCAGCTCAGTAGACGCAATGCGAACTCCTAAGTATTTCATCAAACATGTAACATGATTGGGGTGCTATCATACGCCGAGGGTCGACAGAAATGGATTGCAGTGGAATGATTTGTGAAAACGTGGAATAGAACAAAGTGAAAACCACGCTTTTGTATAATACGCAGCAAAAAATCGACACGGTAAAGGAAAAAAAATCTCATTTTCGAAAAGGAAAAATTAAGCACTTTTTAAAAACACCCTATGAAAAAAGTACCTTTAAGGACTTTTAAAAAACGAAAATCAAAAATAAGCATCTTTAAGTACTTTTTAAAAACGCTACACACCATGATTACATGAAAAATATAACAAAGATAATATTAACGACCATTTATAAGTCATTGATTTCCAAAATATAATACAAACTTTGAAGATTTTAATTTTACAAAACATTTTAAAAACAGCATTAAAAATTAATTCCTATTTCAAAAATAAAAACATACATTAATTGTACTTCTATTATTTACGAAATTCTCCTTTCTTAGTTTAGTACGTTCATATAATATTTTATATTGCAAAACAATTTAAACATTTTAAATAACTTGATTATGTCCTTTAGAAATCATATCTACAAATGCAATCAATCTACAAATGCAGTTTATTTTTTATATAATTCTTCCAATTCCGAATCTTGATAAACAAATAGATGTTTTCAAGTGAAAATAACTTCTGTTCTATATTTTAACAGAATGTTAAATTAACTCTCTGCTTTTTTCAATTCTATGAATTTCACAGGAAGTGATAACTTTAATTCTCTAAGTTTCCTGGAAAAGGAAAATAACTTGTTTTTCAATGTTTTTTATTAGGAAAAAAAATATGTCTGTTCAGTTTTTACAGGAAATAAAAATAATTTCCATTCTATCTTTGTTATAGTAAGGGAAAATAACTTTTGCTTGATTCTGCCTTTTTGCGCTAAGCGAAAATAATTTCTGATTTAAACAGTCCTGCATTTATTTCAGGAGAGAGGAATAATCAGCTACAGTAATTATTTTCAACTAAAGTAAATGAGTTTTGTAATTGAATAACTTATGCACAGAGGAAAAATTCTGGTAAAATCACCGTACTGCAAAGAAATGACATTTCTGGTTAAAATACCCCCATAATTCTGGTTTATAAAACTAAAAAATACCGAACTTAAACCATTCATTTGGTAATTTTTCTGTTTATATGGTAAGGGTTTACTGGAAATTCTGGTTTTCAAAATTGTAGTTCTTACTACTCCACATTTAGTAAAAAATACAAAACTGAAAACTAAATTTAACCAAACAAATGGGTTTTATGCTATGCTTTAAGGTACCATGTTAAATTTTACCACGTTTATTAAATTTTATCAAATACTATAAAATCATATTTTATTGTTAATTTTACCAAAATCTCTACCAAAGCGCCTCAGTCAAAATAACCGAGATTTGTTCTCATAGAGCCAGAAACATGGTAAATTTTATCGTATACTGGTAGTTTTGACCATACCTTTTTCTCCATGCATAGATTAAAAAAGTTCCGCCAACGGTATTTAGAATGTATTTAATTTTAGCAAATCTAACTTTAGCATACGACGTGTTTTTTTCTTATTCGTTCAAAATTTGTTCATATACATTAAAATAAATGTTAATACAGCTGTTAAGATGAGTAAAAATGCTATCCCCAGAAAGCCAATGCATAAAAATTCCCTAACTTCTGAATGTATTATCCACGCTCTATTTGTTCACAGTATCACAAATTTCAAGGACAAACTGTAAAAATAGTTTACGAACGCAGATAAAACGAAGGTCACACATCCACCCTCCCTCTTTGATAAAAACCCTTTACAAAATTGATGATAAACCTCATAAAACACAACAGAAAAATTTTCCTTACAAGTCGTCCCAAAAGAGAGCAAAAATCAAAAGAATTAAAATATAAGCATCGTTTTTGGTTGCTATAGATACCCGAAAACACAAACGTAAGTATCTAGTGTATGCTACTTTTTCACAGAAACAATTCTTTTACGTTGGACATAACAAGCGACGTTGGGGGGAAGGGGAGGTAATATCCTTACCGTTAAGCACCATTACATGATAAATAAGCAAATGTCAGGTGCCTTACCCTACCGTCCATAAATACGTAAACCCTCCTGTAAGAATAGTTTTCCCCGGAGACGGTTACAGCGATTGTCCTTTATTGTCTTCCGGTAGCTTGAGGCTCTATTAGACCTAATATAGCTTAATGGATAATGTAATAGTAAACATCTTTTAAATGATCGTTTTGTATTTTAGGATATCGATGTTTTATTTAGATAGATGTTGGTAAATGAAACATAATGAATTGTTAAATCGTTTCAAAATTATATCTTTGTTTTTATGGAGAAAGAAAAAAGTTCAAATAGCTATCGTTTTATTGGTAAAAACAATTTAATGAGTTGAAAATGAAGGTTGGAGTGTTATTAAGCGATGTTTAGGTTTCCAAAAAAAGGTTTTATAATGAATGGACGTGGGGGTAATATAGTGATAAGCAACGTTTTTTTTTTCAAATGCAATAATTTTTAAGTATGTTTCTTAGAATTGCTTTCATTAGGGTATAATGAATACAAGTGGCGTGTGATTTACCTGCCCACTAATGCCTAAATCATAACCGCCACATATATTCATTGATGACGCATTATCTTCAATCCAATAATTTGAATGGATGGCTGCTGATGTGGTGGCATTTGTGAACGATAACTAAGATATTTAGTTTTGCACTGACTATGGAGAAAAAAAAACTTTTGATTTTATTTTTTAAAAAATATTTTCTTTCTTATGTTATTACGTTAGTGTAGGGTCCAGCCAATAGCAACATGGCCTACAACTTCTGCTGATTGCTACGTTGCTATAATGAAACCTGACACTTTTTTTTTGTTCAAAGGTATGTAGTGTTTGTTGTCTGCCGAGGAATTATAACACTTCTTATTATATTTTTTCTTTATTTATCTTTTTCATTATATATATACACTCATGGATAAAAAAATTAGCGCACCAAGAAGGAGTCGTCCAAATGAAACGAAATTTTACATACGTAATGACTACTTTGATATTGGTAAATGATTAGAAAATCAAAGATTTTCGTTTTTCTTTGATTTTCAAATTATTTACTTATATCAGAGCATGTACGTATGTAAAATTTCGCTTCATTTTGACGATTCCTTCTTGGTACGCTAATTTCTTTGTCCATGAGTATATATAAATATATAAACANTCATTGTCGTCTAGCGAAATTGGTACAACAGATGATATCCTACCGTTAGTTGGGAAGATATCGGAAATAACCCAAGAGAGTTAAAGATATCCATAGGTGGTATCTAGTGTCTCGAGAGGCTCAGATGGGGTTGCAACTATCCTAATAGGGATTGAAAGGGGTATTGTTACAAAAGGGATGCATTTCTCCCAAGAGGTAGAAAGTCTGGAGAGAAACGTTGGGAGCAAATTAAGGATTCTTAGCATGTAGTATTTCGAGTATGAAAGAAATGATAAAGAAAAGGGGTATAGTAAAGAACATTAATTTTAATATAGAATGGTGAAAAACATAAATGAATACTTATAACGAAAATTGAATTATTATAAAACAACTATCCCCCCCCCCAGAATTTCTTTTTTTTACCGCTTTGAAAAAAAACCACCTTAAAGTGAAGAAGTTTATTCTTGTTGTTTTGATAGGAAGCGAATCTTAATGTTCTTATCCGACCCATTAGATTTATGAAAATGAACTAAAAGGCACAATGAAAAAGTCAAGATAAAACTTGATGATACAATTTTTTTTATAAATGCAGCTTTAGTAGAAATGAATATTGCTTCGTTCATGAATAAAAATCTTATATAAAACATGAAGTAGTGTAACAAAAAAGCTGAATAAAAATATCAGATTCGTGAATTAATTTAAAGAAAACATTTAAAACATTTTGGATCATTTTTATTAGATTTTTTTGAAAAAAATAACCTTGATCATAACAAGCCTATTTAACACTGTAAAAGATACTAAGAAATATTAAAAAAATAATTTTTTCGAAGTTATATAATTTTTTTTTATTTTTTCCTGAAGGAAACCCTTTGAGTTATCGATGTGCTGCCATCTACCGGTAAAAGATCTTAATGAGGCACAGTTGCAAATACAATTCCCTTAAGATTAAATTATATTGGAATCTTTTAAATTAGTTAAATGATACAAACTAACGATAACATGATAGTTTTATGTTAGAAACGATCAATTTGAAAATGATGAAAAGTAACAAAGTAATTAATTCTTTTAGTAAAAAATTTGAACTATCAGAAATTGCGTCCCTGTCGAAACTGTAAAAGTGTTTTCCTGCCTGGTTATATTCAACGCAGAGAAACTATCCAGTCTTCAAGAAAGATTTCTAAAATGTCTATGAAATTTTAACATAACTAAATTTTGTTTGCCATAATTTAAAAGGGGAATTTAATGTAACTGCGATGATTAAATATGAAATTTATATTTTTCTTATTTTTAGACACTCGAAAATATGCACCTCCAAGGGTAGTTAGTCGTATACTATTAATGTTTTAATCGATAATTTTTACTCATTTGAAGTTAAAAAATAAAAACGAAAATTTTTTAATTAAAAAAAACCTATATTAATGCCTTTATTTTACTGATGCTTTATAAACACTTTCAAATAAGACATTGCTAAAGTTCTTTATTACGTGTTAAAAGACATCAAAAAGGAAAAAAAAAAATTCACGCGCGTAAGAATAACATAAACTTCTTTTTTTATTAGTCCGGTACAAATTCATTAGAAAGTAATGAAATATTTATTTGCTTCACACAAATACATTTTAAAATGTTTCTTATTTCCTAATAAATTAGAACGAATTAATATGTTGTGTGCAAATTCATTATAATAAACTCTTCTTCTAATTTTTATAAATGGGAAAGATGTTTGTTTTTACGCAATGTCGTATTCTGGCTTGTGCAGAAAAACTTTTACAGTCAAATAAATGATGAAAAACCGGAAACGTGATTTTTCAAAATGATTAAAACATTTGTTTCTAGTTTTATATAACCAAGTTACCTTTCATCCAACAATTGTATTTAAAAGATTTTGTTAAAATGCCAATAAAGCATTTTCTTAAATTTTTAAAACATTTACATATTTTAGAACAATTCAAAATATATTCAAAAGCAATTTAGAAATTTTAATAAATTTTGCACTTGCATTTTGCATTCATAAAGAAAATAGAAGAAAAATTAACTATAATTTGAACTGTGTTGAAAATCAAAAGACACATATTATATTAATTACTTTATTTATTGTAATTGTTCAAAAACAAATCTATTAATTATTAAAAGTATATCTATTAGTAAATCTATAAATCTATTAATTACAAAGTATAAAAGCGTAGTAAAGCTATTATTTATTTCCCTCAAAATGTAAATACGGTTTAAAAAATTATTAATAGATTTATTAGCAGTTTTTATTAGTCATAGAGTATATATTATACTGTTTTAGTTCTTTAGTTATTGATAATACAATGTAAATACGTTTTATTATATATAACTAATGTAACTAAATTATAATACATACAACATACGTATTTATAAGTTCACTTGAAATAATTTGAATTCTCAAAACCGAAATTTAATATAAATTTAGAACACACATCAATCCTGAAAAAAATAATTAAATAATAAATCACAATTACTTGACACACGTCAAAGTAATCTATTTATAGAGTGATAAATATATTTCGTTAAAAAATACATTTTAGAAGCTATATCAAAACTCTAAAATTTAAAATCCCATTTCCTCGCAAATCAAGTATATTTATCACCACTCTTTAAAGCCAAACAGCGCGGTGTCATATCCCCGCTTGGCGGAGAATAAAGCAAAAGCATAACCAACTCGCCAAAGTACACTATTTATCATTCCATACATAAAAGCGAGTGGTGGAAAAAAATGAAAACAGAAAACACACGATAAATAAAAATACAACAAGCAATTCCCACGAAAGAAAAAAAAAGAGGATTGAAACCGGAATTTATTTATTTGGTTGAAGGATGGAGAAATTTGTCAAAAGCAAAAAGGTGAAGAATACGAGACTGCATTTAATACTTCCAACAACTTAAATACTTCTTTTGTACACGGAAGACGGGAAAAATAGAGTGCGGGTGTATCTAGGAGTTAGGGATAAAATTGTGGCACGGAGTTTAGGAAGTAGGAGCAAAGGAGATGATAACAACTGGATACAAAAAAAAGATACAACTAGCTTCCGCTTTTAGAAAAGTTGCCGAAAACGGTATACTTGGCTAAATTGAGGGAAAATGGTATATGTTTATGATGAAATTGTTTTATATGTTGGCGTGCCAGGGTCTGATAAAAATGTCTTTATTAAGACATATATTTTAGTAGATATGGGAAAAATTTGTAATAAGACGTTTTTAATTATTTGAATTTATGTTTATTAAATTTATTTTAATTCATAATGCCATAATGAAAGGCTATACTTTTCAAAGAGCTATATTTTTTATAATAAGATCAAATACAAAATACACTTTACGATTACGTTGTTTAGTAGATAATTAATGTTATGATTTAAAAAGTCTTAATACAAAAAGTTCGTGCCTTAAACAAGTTCATTTTCTTATGAATATTTTAAAAAGCTACCAAATTGGTGATATGATAAATATTAAATTCTCTGAAAACAAAATGCTCCTCAAACGGCTTATATTTCAAATTAGTTCATTTTATTAAATATATCTGATCAAGCTACCACATTTGTCCAATGAAAAATATTATACATTGCACACTAAATGCTATTTAGAAACGCGTTTTTTGGTTTATGTATTTAATAGTGATGTTTAGCAAGTTTTAGTAAATACGATATGAATAAAAACAGCTAAATTTCATACGAATAATTGAATTAATAACAAAATTTGTCATATGATATAAATTCAATTCCTCGTAGGCAAAATATATTTCAGATACGCTTAGTTTTGTATACGTAATTAATGATGTAATTTAAGAAATTCTAATAAATACTGTTCATATTTTCAATAAATTTATTTTTTAAGGAGCAGTTGAATAAATTACCAAATTTTTCCTACACTAAATTTAAATTTATTGCATAGAGTGTACACTTTAAGAAGCGGGAAGTTTTGAAGATGGATTTAATAGCATTTAAAAAATTTTAACAAATATGGCTCGTATTTTAAACTAGTTTATTTTTTTAATGAAATTTCAATTAGTTACAATTCGCCTTAAAACAGAAATTGAATTTTTCTCAAAAATTCTAATGGCTCATATTAAGTTGTTCCAAATAATTAGCTTTAGAAATTGTACAAATTTCAGATTTAATAAATTAATTAAGTACATATCTGTTTATTTTTTGTTAAAATATAGTGACTTTGTTTTTCAAAGTTCAAGCCATGTTCAATTAAAAAAAGATTTAGAGTTTCTTTCAAAATTCATAGAAAAAAAATAATTTCATAAGAATAAACACTATACATGCATACTTCTAAAATGTAATTAAAAACAATTTGAGATAATTTTAAGAATTTAACTATACTAACACTTTGTTAGGATATTCAACGCGTTAGGATGATATGCGTAAATTAAAATTAAAATTCTCTAAATTAAAATAAAAAAGTTCAGTAACGAATGAGAAAAACTCAATTGCTTTAATCAAAATAGGTACAAAATAATTATAGTTTACTGATTTTAAATATAATGACAATTCGAACAAACGTTTTCTCTCTAATAATACTCATTATTGTCAAACTACATATATCAGTAGGTTGTATTTCGCATAATTTCTAAAATCTCAAATTAAAACTTAATAAAAAATACAAAACCAAATGAATTCCTTAATTTTAAAACAACAACGAAACTTGAACAAGACGTGACAGTTCATTGCAAAAACAAAATAACATTTTATTTTGTAAAGAAAAAACGGGGAAAAAAAAAGAAAAATCTTAAGAGTTATTTAGCACTTTTAAAACTTACACCACTCTGCTTCTTACCGTTCTCACCAGACAAAACAAAATATTTTATTTTTATTTTTGGTTGCACTTTTTCACCTTTTCTTTTCTTTTTTGTTCATTTTTTTATTGTTGTTACATACTACGTGTATAAACTGTTGGCTTATAATTTCCTGTTCTCCTCGTGAAATTTTTTTTTCTCACCAACTATTTTTTATCATGAATTTTTCTATTCTTTTCTCTACTTTTTCAGGAAAAATAAGTTTTGACCTAACACACACACACATATATATATACACATGAACNTGATTGATGAAACGGAGTTACGAAGGCATTGTTACTCATGGTTAGAGAAAAGAATGTAAGGGATCTTATAAGGGGTAAGAGGGTGGTTTTACTTCTGATGTAAGTGAAGAGAGGGGTGCAGAAAAATATTTTTGTATTTTCTTGCTGAATTTATTTCTTAAAAGTGAGATGCGGAGTTGGGGTATTCGAAATTGATGAACAACAACGGACAGAGCGCGAGGGGTTGTCAGGATACGAGGCGTCACAGGAGAAAAAATCGTTTGAGCCTGGAACTTTTATAAGGGGGTTGTTTTAAAAATGTTCGTATTTATTTCTAAAAGAAACTCAGAAGTTGTAAGCCTAGAAATTTGTGTTAGCTTTTCAAAAAAAAAAGCGAAAAAACAATTCGCATATAACTAAAAATATTTCTGAAAATAGTTACATCACATACTTACATATTCAAAACATATTTACAAAATATGGAATTTTTTCCGTCTTACTTGATTAGAAGTTACGCTCTACTGAATAACATTTTATTATTGCTATTTTATAAATTGTAAAGCAATTTATTTAATTATCTTTGATTTGCAAGTTAATTAAATTAATTCGAATATTTATTATACATTTGCTTTCGAAATGGCCGCTAAACTTGAGATTTACATTATATTTTTATGATTTAACACACATATCTTTATTATATGAGCTAGTAATGTACATATATTTTACTCATACATAGTTTTGAACATACATATTTTTATCGATGCAGAGGTTTTTATTATCAGGTCAATTTCAATGATTAAGTTCATAATTAGAGAAGTCCATGTGTAATAAAATAACTGACAGAATTCTTTGTTAAACTTTTTTTGACATGCACTTTTTTATTATTTTATGAAATAGTTGCTGATGAAAAGAAAATTTATATAATATATTAGCAATACTATAATATTAAACGTAAAATCCAAATCAGAAGGCAAAAGGTCTCAAAACAGTTTTTCATGAAATATACAATGATAAAATTAGTGTCGTATTCAAGTTGTTAAAGAAGAATCCGTGTCATTTTTAATTTCATTAAAATTAGCAGTTAAAGAAACCTACACGCTGATCAACCATGAATTAAAATAGAAAATAAACAATCCAATTTCTAATTCAAATGAAATATTATCAAATTTCGAGTGAAAAAGTTCTTATCGATTGTTAAAATCTTCGATTTGAATCAACTACTTCTAATCATCAATTTTATGCAACTGTTCCGAACTAAAATAACAGAATTACCGAATCAAGCAAACTAATTAGAATCAGTGTTTAAACAATAATAATCAGTAATGAAAATATCGGAAATTTCGATTTAGTTCTTAACTCTAGCTCGGATGAATAAACAATTTTGTTTCAAGAGTCTATATTATCTTAATTACAAAAATTTAAAACTTATACAAGTGCAATTGGGGTCATTAGAATCATCAAAATTACTTACGAAAGATAAATTTACCACAATTTATTAAAAATTAAATACTTTCACAGTAAGAATTAGTGAAGTAACAGTAGAAAAAAAGGTAACAACACACAGAGAAAAAAATTCTGGTAAAATTACTGAACTATAAGCTAAAAAAACAACATAATTTTGGTTAATAAAATCAAAGTAAATTATATTTAAACCATTCATTTGGTAATTTTTCTGTTTATATGATTTCTATCGGAAAATTTGGTTTTACAGGAAATTCTTGCTTTTAAAATCATAGTTCTTATTACCAAACATTTAGTAAAAATACAAAACCTAAAAAAAATGCCACCAAAAGTTATGACAGGCTGTAAGGTATCATGATAAAATTACAAAACTCTATCACATATTTTAAAGCTATATTTTACTGTTAATTTTACTAAAATCATTTTAATTTCAGCAAAAATAAAGTGTTTCATTAAAAATTACCGAGTGTTCTACCAGTGAATATTTTTGTTGGTGTTTCTATGGAACCATAAACACGGCAAACTTTACAGTATTTTGGTAGTTTTAACCACACTTATTTTTCATAGTTGAATTTAATCAGGATTTTTAGAAAAATGTAAAAAAATTCAACAAAATAACATATTAAATACTTTTATTTAAGAAAAAAATACTAAAAATTATTTTTAATAATTTTTATATGGTCCCTAAAATCACTGGCTGTACGGAGAGATCAGCTGAAAGTGCATTTAAGGAGGCGAAATAAGAAGGGGCGTGGAGGGCTAGCCAAAGTGTCAGAGTCATAAAACAAATCTTTAACGCAGTTACCGCGCCACTCAACTCCGATACACTAGAAAGCTGATGCCACCGCTTTTGTTACAATTCTATTCGATGACAACAACAACAACAAACAGCGTCTTTTTTCAACGGCACCATTTATTACATTTATTTATTTGTGGGATACTGGCATCGTTTTTTCTCTTCCAAAAAACTTCTCCTTTTGCTTTTGGGATTTGGAATTTATTTATTTATTCTTTTTTTCTTCCTATCATTGCCTTTGGAGATGTTGATTTCGTTTTCACGTTTGTTCGATTTTCACTTGAGAATTTCTGAGTTTTTATTTATATATTTTTTTATTTAAGAGTTTATGTTGACGGATTTGAATTCATTTATTGACTTTTTCTTTATATCTTGAATCAGACTTCGTTTTTCTAAGGAGAAAAGTGATTTTGATACTTTTTGTGTTTACGATTTATTTCACTCAAATAGGAGGCATTTATATTTTGAAGTGTTTAGATTTGTCAGAGATTTATTCAAGTCATTTTTATTTTATTATAAGTCTTTATCCCTTAAAAAAATTGAGTAAAAAAATAACTAAAATACTTTAGTTTAGAAATAAACATTTGCATTTAATATTTCTTATTTTCCTTTTTTTAATACAATTTAAAATGTAAACTTAGGAAAGTTGCAGCTATTATGATTTTAGTTAAATTCAAATAATTTTTTTAGAATATTAGAACTAAATTTATAATAGGTAATAGAATTTATATTTAATAACTATCTTAAAGAATACAAGATGATAAATAATAATTTATTATTATAGTTTTTTAGAATAATCAATTATCACTTATTATACGAAATTATCATTTTGTATTGCTTGAAATAGTAGACAAGATATATATTTATATAAGTGTGCACCATATTCTTATAAATGAAATATTATACAGACAATATTGTAAATTTGTATATTAAATATATGGATATTTTCATAAATACTATGAAATATCTCATACTTTTAAAAAGTAATATATAAATAAGACGTATTTGATAAATATTATAAATGTAATTAAATAATTAGAATTTTAAAATAAAGCTGAAATTTTACTTTAAAAACTGCCAACTTTATTTCTCGAAAACAATTCTTTTTTTTCTAAAATAACGTTAAAAAAAGTTTAAAAGGATAACTAACAAAACTCATGAAATTTTACGATGCTTTAAAAATAATAAATTAACTTCATCAAATGAAACAAATTAGCATTAATATGAAAATTTGACTTTTTTTATTAATATGCATAAATACAACACAGTCTTTTGAACATACGCAAAGTAAGCTAGTTTTTCAGGCATTATTTATTTATTACTTGATATAATCATACATTTATTCCTCCCCGTTAGAGTCATAAAACTGGGGAGAATCAAAATAAATCTAAAAAAAATAAAATAAAGTTCGTTAAAAACGCTTTAGAGATAAGTTTACCCATAAACAGAAATAACAAGCTGCCATATAAACTTTTTTCAGAACATTTTTTCATGGGTATTATTAGCAAGAACCCCAAAACTAAAAACATTACAAATGAGGCACGGTAACTAAGGTATATGTTGACAAAAAAAAATTTTTTTTTTTGCAAATCATCCCACATCAAGTACAACTAAAAAAATGACAAAGAAAATATTTAAAAGCACATAAAAAGAAATCATCTCATTTTTTAATATTTACTCTTTTTTTTCCCAACTTCCCGGTGACAGAACGGAATAAAAACTAACTTCCAACTATCGCGAGGAACAGCATTTGGCGTTATCTCGCCAAGAGCGAAATGCGTTTTGGAGTTACGTTTTGTAAGAGTATCAGGGGACTATCAGAGGGAAAAAATATCTCTTTTCCCTGAACCACACACATCGCTGTGTCATTAGTGGGGCCATCAGGGCTGCATAGGAGAACTCAGAGGCCCCACCTGATGTTCCTAATTTCCCCCATTAGACGACCAACAACCCATTTTTAAAAGCATTTCACAAGATATAGTATCTAGTGGTACTGCTCTTTTGCCAACGAACTTGTCTATGTATATGAATGGGAAAACACGGTGAAAATTTATATATACATATAACAACGCTGATGCATATTAAGTGTTGGTACGGTTACGGATATTAAAGAATATGAAGCGAGTATTTCCCTCTTTCCCCTTACCTCACTTTCCAGTGAAAAAGATTGGCGATGTTACAAGAGGTCGAAAAGGCAAGAGTCATCAAGTCTGTAATTATTTAATTAGTTATTAATCTCTCTCGAGTTTGGCGGTGAAGGCGGCAATGATAGCACACTTAGTAAAAATTGGCGCTTTCCGCCTTTGCAGCAATGATTGGGTTTTTCGAATTTTATTTCGAAGTGCTTTGAGTTTGCTCTTGCTTTAATTTTTCTCACTTTTTTAATGTCGATAACAGAGTTTATTTAGAGAATTAATAATTGTATCTTTTTCGTGCTTAGTACAGGACAAAATTAAATAATAAATACATACTTTTGTTGCATATTTATTTCTCCAAAATTTTATACTGTTTATTTTTATACACAGCTCAAGCTTATAAAAAAATAATTGATAAAACAAAATATTTTTTTCGAAATAAAATTGGCAAAATTTCATACTCTATTATGAAGATAAAATAGGAAAAATTTGATTTTGTTTTGAAAATTGAAAAATAATTATTTTTTGGTTTAAATACTAATTAACACTAAACATAAACAAATATCAGATTCTTACACTTTATTCTTACAGATTCTTACACAAGTATTTAAACAAAGTAACTTAAAAATTAGCAACACTATTTTCATTCTAATTCTAAACCTTATAAGTGATTCTAATAAAGAACAACTCTCGCGCAATAATTTTTAAATTTATAAATTTTTCAAAAACATTTTAAAACACTCAATTTTTTTTCTAGAAATATTTCGAATTTAAAGTTTAAAGTAAAGCATTTTTTTTTTAAAAAAAAGTTTTTTATATTATAAGAAAGAGATTTAGTTTCTCAAACATTATTTTGAAGAGAAAAAAAATTTAATACTGAAATGAAACTATTTTTCTACTAAAATGAAACGAATTAAAGTATATTTGTGCCAAAATTACACCTGTCTTTGAAATTTACTTTAAAACAAATATGCTTTAGACAGTCCCTAAAATAATCCTAAATCTTGGAGCTTTTTAAAAGTACTAAAACGTTATACAGGGAAATAATTGAAGTCTTAATTGGGAAATTTTTCTTAAATGAGTTTGTTTTTGAAGTAAAATGTCTTAAATTATACAGTTTTTAAAAATAAATCGAGCTGGTTTAAACTCAAAAAGTCTCAAATTGGAAATTAAAAGTAAACGAAGTCTCAAATTATAAATTTGTAAAAAAGTAATCTTTTTTCAAACCAAAATTATAAATATTTAAAAAAAAAAGAATTGAGTTATTCCCTCACTAAACAAGCTCAAATTATAAAATTCGAAAACTGAACTCAGCTGTTCAAATTAAGAAAAATTCAAATAATAAAATTCTGAAATAAATAAATAAAATAAAAAATCTGACCTGAGGTTCACCATCTTCTGGTTCGGCATTGCCGTTAGGTGTGTCCGCAGATCTTGGAGCTTGATTTTTGGACAGATTGATCGCGACGTCTCCATCTTCCTCATGCTCCATCATGCCATGTCCCGTCTTAGGAACCTAAAAATAAAATAATAAAAAAATGTCAATCTACAGGAATATAATAGTAATCTCACGATCTGTTTCAAAACTCTGTATTTCATAAATGTACTTGAAGTTTCATGGACTAAGAGAGATGAAATTTGAGATTGAGACAATTCATGAATAGATAAACATCGATGATTTATAGTTTTTACTCGTTTCACTTCACTTTATCGTTTAAAAAAGGATTTCAAAGCTTTTTGTTTAAAGATGTTAAAAATTTTAAAGTTTAGATAAGCATTTAATGTAAAAATAAGTCAATGTGTATTTTTTGTGCATTGTCCATCATGAACTATATAAAATATTATTTTTTTTTAAATGTTTAACAATTACAATACTTATTGTAGGTTTAATTCACATAAAATTCTTTTTTTCAAAATGTTGGGAAGATGAATCATTAAATATTTTACCTAACAGAAGTGGTTAAGTGAATTCATCCTCAGAGTTTAAATGTTTTAAAAAGCAAAGTACATTTAACATGACGAATAATTAAGATGAATTTTTAATAGACTGAGAGTAAAATTAAATTAATGAAATAAATAAGAAAAATATTTACAAATAAACATCATATACACGTCATATAAGTAAAATTGTGTTCCATTCATTGCTATATATAAGAGACAATTAACTTTTTCCGATCTTTATTTAGCATTTTTTATTTAAAAAAGTGTATTAAATAGTTTTGCTAATTTTCATCCACTTTTTGTTTTCTACGATATTTGTTTTTCTATAGATTTTTAGCTCTTTGTAGATAAGTTATTTTTTGATGGCATTATGTCGTAATAAAATACACTGTTACACATACAGTTATTTTATGGCGATTTTTAAGGCTCTGATACTTAGAGCTTGATATTTCAGGTACTTTCATTTTATGATATGCCATTTTAACATTAAAATTTTTGTTTGTGAAAAATTAAAAGTATTAATGTAAGGAATTATTGGCGTCAATACTATGAATACGAATGTATTTATTAAGAAAAAAATATTATGTGACATTAAGCAATATTATTTTAATTTACTGATATATTTTTGTCATAATTTAAGGTGATTGCGGGTGCCAAGCTTGCCAGGCGCAAACGTATATTGTCCCCTAGAAAATGAACTGCAAAGCTAAGGGGAAATATTAACCATGCCCCTTCACGGAAAAGAGATTTACGGGTTTAAAGAATATCGAAGTAGAAATCAAACAAAAGAAGAAGTAAATAAAAATCGAATAGGTATTTAGTAATCGTTTCAATTTTCAAAATGATATAACAACTAAAGAACTCTTTAAACATAGATTTTAAATATATAAGCGTTGTATCTTTAATGATGAAGACAAAACGCATTTGGTGTACTGAGTCAAAATTATTGCCAGTTGATGCATTTGAATCACGTTTAATAAATGGTTTAGTTATAAAATGTTGTATAATTACACGGATTTTAACATATGGGTTTATTATAAAGTATTTTTAATTTATGATAGCTACTAAATACAGTTATTTAAAATCGAATAAATTTATCTTTGGTATGACTAACGCAATTTGAATTTAACTCATTACCAGTCATTAAACGAATGAAGCATTAGAAAAACACCTCCATAATAGAGTTTTCAGATTCATTATCGCATGTATTAACGGCAGGTGTAACCAATCGTTTTATTTCTTTTTGGAGATAAAAAAGCACACACTTTGAAAAACAGTTTAGAAAAAATACCCACATTTCACGCACACCTTGCTTAAAAAATACACACCCCACACACAGGTGGTAAAGACAATCATACCTTTTAGGGGAAACTTCATCCACAAAACTCCTCCAAAAAAAATTTATCCTCAGAGGAGGAAGGGAAAAAAATCCCCATCCCCTCGTTTGGCGTCAATTAAGATTAGTCGTAATCAACAATGGCGTCATTAAAGATGCCACAAATGAGCTATAAATTTTGATAAGCATTACGTCTTAAACTTCATTAAGGACACAAGGGGGTTATACAAGAGAAGACCCTCTTGGGTCTGCCTCCCTCCCTCGCAGACGATTGGTTCGTTTATCGTTTGTGATAGATAGAGAGAAGGTAAAGTCTCTCGTTAAAATACAGTTAGGGTTAATTTTTATATGACCGGAGAGGTTTGGCGATGCAATCTGATTGATTTCTGCATGTTTTCTCCAAATCGGGATGATTTCTGTGAGAAGAATTGAGGAAAATGGAGTGAAGTGATGCGGATCATTAAATCATTGGATGCTAAAGAAGAGGGTCTAAGACTTGTGGTAATTAGTCTCGTCTTTAGGGACCATCTTTGATTTATCGTTGCAGCAAGCGAAAAGGTCTAGGTAAAAACGAGTAATCGATATTACATGGAATACATATTATAGGGAAAATGAATTGCTATCATCTTAAAAAAAAGTTATATGTGCATAAAATTAAACATTTTAATATATTTCTTTGATTTCTGAACTTAGTAAAATAATAGTTTTAACATTGATAGCTGGTTTAGGTAACAGGTAGCAATGTCTCATAATAAATGCAACTGGTTTCCTAATTTTAACGTTTTTCATTAAATACAAATAAGTTGTAGCTATATAAAGTTATATTTATATTTTTTTTAAATTCAATTTAAAATATCAACTTCTTCTTTATTTTAAATCACCTTGTGATTTAAAAAGAAGTAACAACTTCTTTTTAAATCACAAGGTGAGTTTAATAGTGCTCGGACAAAAACTAAACAATGTTAAAAACTGAGCAAATATAAATATTAAAATTTTGATAAGTCAGTAACTGCAGGAGGGGGGATTTTAATTAATAATAAAACAATATAGTGCAAGTAAGGCTTACACTATGTTAAATTAATTAGAACGATGCTTAAAAATTTTTTGTGAAAGGTTTCATTTTTGTTAATTTCAAAACATTTATTTATATATTTGTGAAGTTTAAAACATTTACTTATATATTTGTGAAGTTTAAAAATGATATTCAAAAATAATACCGTCTTAGACTCAAAAATGAATCTAAGGCGGTATAATTTTTGAATACTTGGGGTTCTCTATTATTTGTTTTGGAGCTATTTTGACACATTTTTGCTCAATTTTGAGAAACCCTTTTTTACAATGTACGGCGAATAACGACGTCATAAACTTTATTTTTTCAAAGAAAAATTGTAGTAAAAGATAGATTATCTGACTCAAATTTCTCTTAAACGGACCTTTGGTAGAAAAATCGAGAATAGTATGGGATAGTAAAATAAGGAGCGTTTTTTAAAGTAACAACTACAGAACAGAACAAACAGAGGGTTTATAAATTTTTTTTTTAATTTTTATAAACTAGTTCTTATTGTTTGAATAAATATTTATTTTTCAAGTATTGAATTTATCATTTTTAGTAGCATTTTAATTTTTGTTTGGAATTAGAAAAAATGAATACACTCTTATCTTCATTATCAAAACATCCAGATAACATTAAAGGTCCTTGAATTACTTAAAAATAAAACTAAGACTTTTTAAATTCCTTAAAAATAGTTTAAAATCATCAAAAATGTGCGAACAACTTAAAAATATATTTGTAATAGATTTTTTTAAACGAAAATTATCAGTAATTATTCAATGCAAAGTTTTCAAAATTATTTTAGGTGTCCTTATTAAAAGGGCATTAGACATTTGATTTATTTAATAGAGTAAAAGACATATAACAACATAGTACTATGATGAAAGTATAAAATGCAAGTTTTCAGAAAGAAAATAGCATCACCTTTTCAATTTATTGACTTAGCTAATTCAATGAACCAAACACAATAAATACTTTAAAAATTTCTGGGTTTTCATTTAGTGTTTTCCAAACAAAACTTATTTATTTTCATTTCAAACTGTAAGACAACAAACGCTACAGCGTAGTTTACTTTATTAAAATATGTCGCGAAAAGGCAAAGCAAATTAAAACCAGTGTTTGTCGCCAATCATAAACACGATGTTGGGGACTGGATCAACAGTAAAATTTGTATCGGCTTGTATTCGGTATTTTGACAATATTGGGGGTGGAGGGGGGTGGCGAATTTGGTTGTTGCTCAAACTTTATTCACTCTGTTTAGATATGTCATCCTCATGGGATTTGTGAATTGTAAGAAAAACAAAAATAACGAAGTATCGGTTTTATCCGGTCCGCCATCGGTTATTTTCCATGCCTGAAGTCACAATTCGAACAGTAAACAATGAAAGGACTTGGCGACGATATTTCGAGAAACAAGGCTGTTTTATTTAATAAAGCAAATTGCGTCGACAGGAAAATGTTCAATATGTTTAAATTTGCTTTTCGTTCAATGCTGCGCTGTTGGCGATTCATATGGACAGTGTATTTTATTTTTACGTCAAAGTATATTGAATTTAGTGACGAATGTAAATAAGGGTTCATCAAAAAAATGTTTTGTGAAATTTTTGGTTTTATTATATAAAAATAAAATTTTTGAAAGTTATTAGATTAAATAACATGAAAACGGTTTCAATGCTTTTTAAAATATAAATGAAAGTTTGAAATTAAGAAGTAAATTGATAAAAAATTTTGGAAGTAGCATTACATACTTAGAAATGTAACATGATCATGAAATAAATTAATAAAAATTAGCAAATGAGTATTTTCGAACTAAGAGAATAAATATAGAATAATCTAGCTAAATTATTCGAATTAAATATAAGTAACTAAATTAGTAGAAAAGTTTTAATGCTATTTATATTTCAGCGTTTTACAAATTTTGTTTATGTATTTATTTTATTCTTTTATGAATTTGAAAACGATGATTTTTTTACATTTCACAACATACAATAATTTTAAAATTAAAATAAATAAATATTGTATTTGAAAATATGTATCAATGTGATTTAGGTTATAGAATTATATTTATTCAAAATAAATTCTATTCTTAAGCATTTATTAATAAATTTTAATTAACTCTTTTAAATAAAATAGCTCGAATTTCAGACGACTGGTTAATTAATACATTCTGTGGATTGAATATCTTCTCAGCGAATTTCAGCCGTACAAAGTACAATTTTTCATTGATGATTCTTAATTTTTATAACACATGTATATTAATTATACAGCATTTTAATAATTATTTATTGAGTACAAGATTTTTTTATTATTTAATTTTATACAATTTCCTGAAAATCCATCAAGGACTGATTTTTTTGCTTGCTACTAAAGCTAAAACATTTTGCCTAAAATTTTAATAATTTATTTAAAATTTCTTGTGCTTAAACAAAATATTTAAATGGTAAAACGTATATAATTTTATAATACAATTGAGTTAAAACAATTTAAAACTTACTTTAACATTTTCAAAACAAATAGCGCATTTTATCAGCATGATTGAAATAAACTGGAAAGACTTTACGATCGTGTAGATTACTTTTAAATTTCTCGTCAAAAACGGAGATATGAATGATAGAAATCTCAACGGAGCAGCTTATTTAAAGGTCTAAAAATGTTAAAAGTCGGAGATAAGACATACGAGAGTTGCTATAATTGGAAGATGTTGTAACCATAGCGATAAAAAATGACGACATATGTATGGAGAAAACAAAAGATGCATGCACGTGAATTTTTAAGACACGTTCGTAAACTCAGATAGGCTCATTTTTTCATCAGAAATATTTATTCCCAATATAACAACACTAATGCACGCGGAAGGCTTCTTGAAATAGATAAAAAAACGCGGTAAGGTAACTATTATTTCATCCGAAACCCATATTATAATTTTTTTTTTAAATGTTCACGTTTTATAGTCACGTATTTTGAATTGTTATATTTTTATTAAGAAAGTGCAAGATGAAATGGATATACTAAACCGGAATTATAGATATTTTAAGAATTTTTCCGGCAAGTGTTTTAATCATATGAAACTTTAGCTCATTCATGTTTATTTCAAATTTTTACGAATCAACTTTTATAAGTAAAATGAGGAAAGATATTTTAAACCACAATTCCTTTTTTTAATTATATGTAAAATTATTAATGCGTTTTTTCAAAATCATACTCTCATTAAAATTAAAATTTTTTTATAATTGGGAAAATATCTCTAAATATTAGAACGTATTCTATTTTATTTTCACTTAAAAATTGAGTACTATTTTATAATTGAGAAAACTATTTAAAAATATTTATACACATTTCCCAAACTTATGACTTTTGTGTACTCCTTCTAAATTTTTTGTAACGCTGTGTACCACTGACAAAAAAATGAATGTATTTTTTACTATAAAAAATTGCACAAAAGTTAAAAATCACAACTGGCTGTTGACACCACTAAACATTAACTATTAACTCTGCAAAAAATAACCAATAGTATAAATACGTAACCAAAAATTTTCGTGGCTAGCTTTGTTTTTGAATGAAATTTTCGTTTGTTGCAAGATATTTCGCGAAAGTAAGCGTACCCCCTTTAAACTGTTCCCGTACCTCTGGGGGTATGCGTACCACACTTTGGGAAACACTATTCTAGTGTATATTTTCATACGAATTCAATATTTCATAATTGGGATAAATATTTCCAAATATTAATATATATTCTATTATATTTTCTCATAAAGATTCAGTTCTTCATATTTAGGATACTATATCGAAGTATGAATAGGTATTCTAATGTATATTCTCACAAAAATCAAATATTTCATAATCGGAAAAATATTTTTATACACATTCTAGTGTATATTTTCATAAAAATTATGTATTTCATAAATGGAAGAAAAGAAGTGTCTCTAAATATTAATAAGTATTCTAGTGTATCGCTAAATAACATAAAAACATAATGGTCTAGCACACTTTTTTATAGTTGTCGGAGTATTTTTATTAGCTGAAAAATCACATGGTAGGATCCAGTTTTTCCACATTGAATTCATATTATTTTGGTTGACATCAGCATGAAATTCATGAAAGTCATTAAGGTATTTTTATCCAATAAAAAGTTTTGCATTCCTAATTTAAAGGTTGCCTTTAAAACCTTTATTGCTATTACAGTTTTAATTTTGAATTTGTTTTCGAAATTAAAAGTTTACAACAAAGAGAATTGTTTTTTTAATTATGTAATTCGATGCTGCATTTTTAGATAAAGTTATTAAAATTTGTGTCTGATCTTATTAATCGTTCCCAATTATTATTATATTGCTGCAAATGATTTAAAACTTAATGATCAAGTTCACAATATGATGCACGCAAAAATTGTATTTAATATACCCGCCCGTTTGGTAGGCGAAAATATTAAATTACGGTCGTGTACTCACCACATTTGTTATAATAATATACTGTTAATTTTAAATTTTATTTTAAATAATGATTACTTAGAAAAATTATTTATGTTCATTAATAGATTTTAATAGAACTATTTGGACGCGAGAAATTAAGGCACAAACGCAAGCAAAAATTACCTTTCAGTAAATATATTTTAAATGAATAATTTCAACTCTCGTTGAAAAAACTGTTTTATGCCAAGAAACAAGCATTATTGCGAACCAGTCATAGGGGTTAGTGAGCGGCAGCGAACAGAGTACTTAGCTCTTTAGTATTCTTAAAAAAATTAAGTATTTTACATTAGGGGGACCGGAAAGTAATGTCGTCTAGGTGCATTTGATATTTGTTATCAAGATTTTATTTTTAATCAATAAGGCATTTACCCTAGATAGCGACAACCTTTCAACGTCGGATCGAAAAAAATTTATTGGCTTTAAAGACTAACGAATATTTAATACATCGAAACGACATTACTTTCCGGTCCCCCTAATAATTGGGAAACGGTCTATAAATATAAATACGTATTCTAACGTACATACTAACAAAAATTTGAAATTCATTACAGAAACTCTGCATATTCAGAGTGTCCATACGACACAATTATATATAATATAAGGAAATATAATTTGATGGCCAATGATTATAGAACAAATTGTACATCATANTTTATGCCAAGAAACAAGCATTATTGCGAACCAGTCATAGGGGTTAGTGGGCGGTAGCGAACAGAGAGCTTAGCTCTCTAGTATTCTTATAAAAATTAAGTATTTTACATTAGGGGGACCGGAAAGTAATGTCGTTTAGGTGCATTTGATATTTGTTATGAAGATTTTATTTTTAATCAGTAAGGTATTTAACCTCGTTAGCAACAACCTTTCAACATAGAAATGAACGGGAAAAAATTAATTAGCTTTTAAGACTAACGAATATTTAATACGTCGAAACGACATTACTTTCCGGTCCCCCTAATAATTGGGAAAAAGATCTAAAAATAATAATGACGTATTCTAATTTATATACTAACAAAAATTTGAAATTCATTACAGAAATCCTGTATATTCAGAGTGTATCAGATAACACAATTATATATAATATAAGGAAATATAATTTGATGGCCAATGATTATAGAACACCTTGTACATCATATAATTTATAGACGCTTTGTTATTTTTGAAAATATGTTTCGTAATGTGTGCATTTCGGATCGGAATATAATATATATCCTTATATTTGGACATGACGAAGCCCTTCTTTTTACAAGAATCAAATACAACCACCGAAGAAAAAAAAACAGAAAGCATAAACGGATTTGAGTCTTTTCAGCTACAGGTTTTATTCTAACATCAACACCTGTCGGAAACATCCCCCAATATCAATCAAAACTACAGAATGCTCAGCAGCTGCAGTGAAACAGACAACTACCGAGCCATCACTCACAGAATTAGAGCTTGTAAACTGGGGCGGCCGCGGGTTAAATCCAGGGCGCAGCCACCACAAAAGGGGCAAAGCAATTTTTATCTTGTGGTTTCACGCGCTCAGATTTCAAACGTTAAAAGAAAAACCTCCAAATCGTTTACTCTAACAAATGGTTCCATTTTTGGCGCAAAAAAAAGGGAATTGCAATGCATTTATAGATATATGAAATGCCTAACAGTCATCATTCCACAACGCTATCTCCTGTTCACACTTTTGGCATTATCAAAGCATTGGCGCAGAGAAAAGAGGCGGAAAACTGCGATTGTCCTTCTACGATCCGAAGAGAAATGTATCCTCAACACCTCCTCCACCACACAAGTTGGCGATAGGGGGATAAAAGATGCTTTGAAATTCATGATACTTGGGGGTGGGAAAATTAATGCGTTTGATTTTGGGGACAATATTCTGCTTTCTTACTTTTTAAGACTTATTTATTGTTGATGTGCTTTCTTATTTCGCTTTAGCTAGATGAGGGAGCTTGTGAGTTAAAAGACTCATATCGCATTTTAGTGTGCGTGGAAAAAAATCGCGCCAAGTAATTTGGTAAGATCTTCTGGCGGAAGGGAAATGCTTATTGAATTATTTATTGAAAAATGATCGTTCAGGGCTATCAGGAAGGCACGCTGGTGCTGGGTATATAAATTTCAAGGGGCGGAATAGCTGTTCTTTTTTGTTTGAATTTTTTTATTGTTTTATTATAAAAGAATTTATTAATTCCTTATTTAATAGCAAAGTCTTTTTCAGGTTATGCATATAATGCTCTCTGATTTCTAAAGAAGTATTAAATTGTCTAGTTAAATTGTTGGAAATTAAAAAGAAAATTAATAAATTAAACTGGAAAAAAAATTCCACACAAAGCAAAATTAAAACTTAATGATTTCTATAAACAAATTTCTTTTGTGTTACGGAAATATAGATTTATATAAAAAACATTTTAATTAAATAATTAAAATAAAAACTTTCCATTTAAAATTATATTAATTTTAAAGTACCTATTAATAAATGTAAAACTATACAATAGAATGATTTTTTTTTTAATTTAAAGAGATCGATATGATTAGAATCTTTATTAAATAGCTGCATATTTAGAGATATTCTATTAAGTTTTATTGTATCTGAAATTTTTCTATACTTAAAGGTAATAAATATTGAATTAGTATATTTAAAAAATTCCTTTACATCCTAAATTACAAAAAATAAAGTTATTTTAAAATTTATGATATTAATTTATTCTGATCAATTAATGAAAGAAAATTAAACCGATTATGAATTTTCAACTATAATTTGTAGACGATTACAAAAATGGCGTTATTAAAAAGTGGCTTTTTCTAGAACATTATGTTTCATTTAGTAAAAGTAAATACCATAAAATTATATTTTTTGATAATTTATTTATTCGAAGTTATAACCTTAAACAATTATATTTAAGAAATGAGTTTTTTGCACTCTTTAGAATATGTTAAGGGCTGGGAAAAACGCTGTAAAAGTTGTTTTCTGGCAAGTATAGTGTTAGTGCAGGAAAGACATGCTCCCATGGTAAAGTTTTCTCAAGCAGTCGAAAATGGTTAAATGATTTACTGTTCAGTCAAGTAAATATTAATGCTTTCATAAAAGCACACATTGATTTAAAAAAACGATAAGTTAACTTAAAAAAGAATAAGATAAATTTAATTAGCGTGTATCTTATTAAAATAGAAATTACTTGTCTAGTGAAAGAAAATATAACATTATAGACTGGTTATACTGTTTAAATTAGTTGTTCATAAAGCATAATACAATAAGTTTTTCAGGAATGCTCAAATTTTAAAAAAATGTACTAATTATGCAGAGAAAATTAAAAACAAGTACAAGAAAGTTATAAACGAGGATAAATTTAAAAAAATATTTGCAATGCGAAAAGTACGAGGAGGTTTTAGGTATGCAAAAATTATATGAAAGTTCAAGGCATGAAAAGAGGGCACAGAGGTCATAGGCACGCGAAGTGTTTAAAAAGGAAAAACGCAAGCAAAGAAACGATAACCATCCAAAAATATTTAAATGTTATATCAGTTTCGAAATTTTTTAAATAAAAAAATTTGGTAATTTATAACAAAATAACTAAATATAATAATATAAACAAAACTGCATATATAGTAAGTTTTGTTAATTTCTACTGAGACGTAGATGATTATTAGATGGAATTGAAAACCTAACACAAAATTCAAATCACAATAATCTTCCTTCTTTTATTTTCCGAAATATATCTGCGCTTAAACTAAATATACAAAGAAAAAACGCGTATAAACAAGCAAAAAAATGTAATAGCATATTTACATTGAATTAATTTCAAAGTTTTGCGTTAAAAAAGGTAATTTTTTGACATAAAATAGCAAATTTAACTATTTCACTATTCTGCATATTCCAAATTTACTCGATTTGAATTTATTGCAGCCACATTAATCATCCCTTGCTGCACCATCAATGCTTCGCCCCATTTTTTTATTAATTGAATTTAATTGAAAATAATACACTGTAAAAATTCTGGATCAAATTACGATAAAAAGTACCACTAAGGGAAAATCCATTTTTACCAGTAAAATATTAAATTGAAATTTTTACAGTAATATTTGTTTAATCAGAGTAAATATTACCGTAAAAATTACGGTATATAAGATTTCTTTCTTGTTCCGCAACATGTACCGGTTAAGATATATTTTACAGTAGAAGTACCAACCCCTTGAAAAAAAGTTTTTTTAACTATTTTTAAAATGCACGAAAGTCACCCTCTACATCATAAAAAATTCCGAATAAAATTACGGTAAGAACTACCGGCACTCATGGTGCTGGTACTTTTTACTGTAAAATCCATCTTTACCGGTACATGTTACGTAGCAAAAAAATCTTATAAACCGTGATTTTTACTCTTATTAAGTAATTATTACTGTAAAAATTTCAGTTTAATATTTTACGGTAAAAATGGATTTTCTGGTACCGGTAGTTTTTATCGTCATTTAATCGGGAGTTTTTTACGGTGTACAGGGTGACTTTCGTGCATTTTAAAAATAGTTAAAAATACTTTTTAAAAAAAAAAACTTTTATTAAAAAATATGATTTATTTAAAAGTAATGATTTAATTTTACATGTCAATCTAAACTTTTATAAAAGAGTGTGAAAATAACTAATATCCAGAGTATATTACTAGAAAGTTATCCGGAGGTATAAGATACTTTTTATAGGTACGGAATGAAGACTGATTCTAGGATGCAGTTCGAATAAAAAAAAAATCGAATAAATACAGAGTAGCTCAACCATAGAATAAAAATAAAAGACGAAACACTATATCGAGCTGGACTATGGGGGTCGGGGCATAGGCTGAGGCTGGGGGACGCGCCTAACTAAGTAGGCCCATCAAGAAGCAGGGCCGAGAGAATTTATCGCATCCGGGGAAACTCACAGTAATAAATGACTGCGGGCGCTCTAGTGACAAATCGTTTTCTTCTCTACCGCTTGCTCTGATGCGATTTGAGAATTTTTCCCTTCTTTTTTTCTTTATTCCCTTTTTTTTATCCCCATCCTCTACCCACCTCTCATCCCTTCGACAGTTTTTTTATTTTTATTTCCTCGGTTGTTGTTTTTTTTATTCTCCAAGGATCAGTATTTTTTCGTTTTTATCCTATACATATTACAAGGTAATCTTTTTATTCTGTTTTTTTTCTTCTATGTACGTGGTTTTTATTTATTTGTTACATTGTTTTTTTTCGAGAAAAGTTTTGTTGGTAAGAGGTTTTTGGTGGGCAACAGTTTGTTAGTTGATGTTTGTCTCAAACTGGGATGTTTTGAGGAAGTAATGACGGAGTACTGGTTTAACATTTTTTCACTCTCTCAAACATCTATATATTAGATAATTACTATTTTTATTTCTTAAGTAATTTAAATTGATAATATGTTACCACTGTATTTCGGTATAGAAATTATATTTTAAAAATATATAGTTCATTTTCAATCTATGTACAAGCTATCGATGCTTTAAATTTTTAGTCGAGGTGTTTAAATTTTCATTGACCGAAACTCTAAGAGTAAGGTACAGAAAAATAAACCGGTCTACCTACTTGCATAGTTTCTCATACCATAAATCAGTTTATCTAACTTTTATAATACAATGATGCAAATGTAAGATGCCTTGACAGATATTAGAGAAAGTTTTGAATAAGTTCAAGGTTAATAAGTTATTCACTCATTTGGATGATTTTAATAAAAATATGAGGATTTAAATTTATATATTATAGATATAAATTACTTTAAATATTTAAAAAGTCTTGAATTAGAAATATTTCAGAAATTAGTTTCGTTTGAAAATTAAAGGCCAAGTTGAAATAGTTTAAAAGTAGCAAACAGTTAACAAACAAGTGTTTGTAAAATGATAAATAATAATAATTGATAAATGATAGATGTAAAATTATATCATGTTTGTAAAATGACATGTAAGTGAATAATGATTTGTTCAATTATTACTTTTAAACTAGTAAAACACAAAAAATTAATATATTTTGCTGCACTCACTAATTACAATTATTTTAAATAAAATACATTAAATGGTAAATTATGAAGTTAAGTTAAAACTATGTTACTTTTATTGTAATCAATATTGTAAAGCCTTTATAAGCCAGACTGATTAAAGAATTTTTTAAATATCTAAGAAATTATAATAATTTTATTAAATGCCCTATCTAATATTTTTATTATGTAGTTTTACTATGTAATGATTTTATAAAATGTCCAAGGAATAAAACTTATACATGAAAATGTGCATTAATTTGTGTTATAGTTTCAATGAATAAGAACTTTGGATCCGTTAGGCCCTAGTTAAAGCACAATCTGTATAAGTTGTTCTACAACAAGGTTAGAACTGAAGTAATTTTTTGAAAGATAGTTTCCGCTCAATTTTCAATGTTAGGAAGGAAAAAAATGTAAAAGTATTGAAAATTTTTCAAAAATGAATAAGACGAAATAAAGGTTATATTAGTGATTATATACTATTAGTGATAAAACTGTAGTTACAAAATTTAGTATTTTTTAATAGTATTAGAAGTAAAAATGAGTCTTAAGTTATAACATTTAAAAATGTTTTAATAATAAAACATTTTTAACATGAGGAATAAAAATAAAAATGAATATTTATTTTAAAAAGAAATCATAAAATGTTTTCAATTTTGTAAATTTTAAAATTTATTTTTATACTTTGATTAAATATAATAATAATTAGAATATAAATCTGTATAACACAAAGCTTTAAGTGTTAAACCAATTTTTTTATGGTGGAGTAACAAAATATATGAAATCGATAATAACAGATATTATTTTAATATACATTTATTGAATGTTTTGTGAGTTCCAATTTATTCATGATAAAAATCATCTTAGTTACTAAGCATATTTCAAAAAGTGACACTTTTATATTAAATAAACTGTTGCAAATAAAAAATAATAAATATGAAAACATCTTTTTTACACTTCACTAAGTTTCGATTCATTTCTATGATGACCGTCTACTTGAAGTGCGATCTGTAAAAGTTGTTTTGCCGCAAGGTTACTTTGCTTGCCGGAAAGCCAAAGGAGTCAAGTTTTTACGAAATCGCTATATTCATAGTTAATATACGATATGATTACGTGTTTTTGATCATTATTCTTCATTGCCAAATGAAAAACATTTGAAAAAAATAAAAGGGGAGGAAAAAGTTTATTGAATAAAAAATGATTTTAATTGTAATTTTAATTATATGATTATATGATGAAGTTTAATTAAATTATTATTAATTATAATTAAAAGAATAAATATATTACTAATAATTATAAGCTTAATTAGATTATTATTAATTATAATTAAAAGAATAAATATATTATTAATAATTATAAGCTTAATTATATTATTATTAATTACATTTTTTAGTATACTTATATTATTATCAATTATAGTTATAAAATTAGTTATAGTTCAATAAATTATAAGACTAATTATATTCTTCAGTATTTGTTTTCATAAAAAGATGCAAGTGACGGCAGTTTTAGGTAAATGTCTGAGTTCCCGTCAAAGCTTTTTCTCGTGCTTTGTAAGTTGAAGGTTTTGCCACGCTTTTTGTAAGTTGAAGGTTTTGCCACGCTTTTTGTAAGTTGAAGGTTTTTTCCTGTGCCTTTTAAGTTAAAGTGGTAACTGCGACTTGTAAAGTACTGCAGTTTAGTTAATAATGCCCGAAACTTAAACCTTAAATGAATGAAATATAGCTCTACTTCACTTTTAAAACGATTTCTACAAATATTGGAATAAAATGTTAGCACGAACGCAGTGCACGAAGAACAAAAAATTGGTAAAATTACAGTACAGAATCCTACTATTTTACAGATATTCTTTTAGTACGTCTGTAATTAAAGTTTTAAATGACACAGTTGACTTAGTTTTTGATAAACAGTACTTTTAGTATAAGTTTCTTAAAATGTACTTTAAATCTAAAAATAATTCAATTATTCATCTAAAATATGCATATTAAATGCTGATATTTACGCTTTATTTGACATTTCAATGTTATCGTACCTTTAAAATCCTCCACAACACACATTAATTTTAATAAGAAAAAGCTTATTCACTTGGAAAAGAGGCTGCATAATTTAAAATGTATACTATTGCAACTGAAAATGAAACTAAAAAATCAGCACTTATTCTAAATCATCAACCATCATTTTGTTAATTTTATTAAATTTAATCAGACTTACTACATATTTCTCAAATACAGATAACATTATTTCAGGAATATTAGTTAAATCATCACCTTTTATATAACTTAGTACATAAGAGGACTAATAATACTGACCGCATAGTTGTAAAGCATAGACATAGTAACTACAACGCAAAGACACAGTTTTATAAAAAATGATGATAAAAGAAACGCCAAAGTCTAAATTATATATCGGACATAGATAAACCTGAAATATGGAGACAGTCCCCAAAATATATGGCATCAAAAGCGAGCACTTTTATCTGGTAGGAATGCCATCATTGCCACAGTCCAGCCGATCACTGCAACGACTCAATGGCGGTAATTTGCTCGATAATTGCCACAATCCGTGGGCGCAAATGACAATCGCATTAAGAAGATACTGTTAGAGAATGCTTGAGGGCAAAAAGACGGTGAGAAGGGAAAAATAGTGGGGATTTTAGGTATAGCCTAAATCTTAAATTTATTTTCAAGAATCCCGATTAGATCTGGGTTATTATTAAATGAAAGATCAAAGAACAGTTATCAATTAGCTGATATAGATAATAAAGCATTAATCTTTTAGAATTTTAACTTTATGATCAAATATAAAAAAAATAATAATTAGTCAATGAATATTTTACAATGAAAAAATTAAAAAAAAAACCTTTTAATTTGTAATAGAAAAATATAATGACATAAAGGTAATTCAAAAAATATTTCACAATTTATGTTACGTTAATGAGGTCTCGTTTAATTGACTTTTACTGTGTTTGTTTGTTTGTTTATTGTTTCATTTTGTAATGTATTGACAATTAATGATACAAAATTGTGTGTGGTAAAAATGAGGCAACGAATTTTGAGTAAAATATTTTTGTATTGTTTACAATTTCTTGTAATTCTACATTAAAAATTTGAATCTTATTTTGCTTGACTATTTTGACATTGTTAAAATTTTATATTCAATAAAACCAATGTGATATCTACTTTTCTTCAAAGAAGCATATTTTAAAAATCGACACATTTTTTTTTTTTAAAAAGAATGGAAATGTATTTATAGAAGCTCATTGTTCAATTAATAATGTGCCAGTACTTTTTATCGAAAGCATATAAGTATTGTTAAACAAAAAAAAACTTACAAAAACTTTTTTGTTTTTGTTTATTGTTAATAATAAGTTTTTATAGTAAATATTTATATAAAAAAAGTTTTTTTTTTCTCCAAAATGTGTATTTTAGTTGAATGCAAAAACGGATGTTACAGAAACCGGTGTTTTAAATAAATGATCAGATGTTAGAAATTATACCAATTTTAACATTAAGTCTTTTTACTATATTTAATAAATATCAAAGTGAAAAACAAATCAAAGGTTTTGTCAAACTATGCAAACGGATTACGATATATTTAAAATTAATATTTCTGATAAAATAAAGCAAAAGTCAATAGTTAATTTAACCCAAAACAACTAAACATATTTCGAATAGACATTTACCAATAATTAATAATGTTATGGTAAAACTTTTCAAAAATTACATATTTTAAATTTTATCACTTATCTATATTTTATAAAATTTAAAGACAATTTCTTTTGAGCTAAGATAATTTATATGCCATAAATCAAGGAAATATTTACATAGCCACGAATTTAGTTTGCAGTTTGAGTAGAATGATTAGCAGAAGAGTTACATTGATTTAACTATAAGGGTTAAATGTAAGCTAAATTGTCCAAATTTTAAAGACATATACAATATTCAAAACTGAAAGTGGCGGTTAGTTCTTTTAATTTAAAAATTTGCTAGAAAATAATTGTTATTACAATTTAAAATGAACGGGGCAGATTTCATTTATTTTCTTAAAAACTTGGTATCATTACCAAAAAAAAATTATTTGAAATATAAATATACTATCATAACCATAAAATTCAAGCATTCACGTAAGGAAACTGCCTTTTGTGCAACGAGAAATAAGACAAAAAAAGTTCTCGCCACAAATACTGACTCCAAAAATATAAAAATTCTTTCATATCAACTCAATTACTGCACTTGTCCCACTTGTGATGGATTAAAGGAGGAAAACCGTCACAATTTTGGTCACGGATCACAAATACAGAAGCAGAGAGAAACACATTTCGAACAATAGAACAAGGAAGCACAGGACCGTCAAACGAAACGCGTTATTGAAGTGTACTGCTTAAAAATACGTTGAAGAAAATATTTCTATTTTTGGGGTGGCATCAGTTATGAAATTCATAAGAAAAGCATCTGAGTTGTGTCCAACGTTATGGAATTCATTCTTTATTGCATTTTGAATTCTGAGGATGATGAATGTTTTTTAGAGACATATTTTGAAGTAAAATGTTGCTATAAAGTCCGTGAAGTTGTCTATCAAGCTTTTTTAAGTACACGATGTTTCCCAGTAAATAAATTCGATTCAATAGTTTGAAATACTAAAATTAAATAAATATTCAATCAATATAATATTATTATTTAATAAAAAATATAACTATATGATAACTGGAAACGAAAATAAAAATGAGAGTACAAAATAAAACTTATTAACGTTCAGTGCTTTTCTATGCAGAAAATTATAGTCGTCGACAATGGGTCATTTTTCAACATGAAAAATTTTTTTCCCACAAATTTGCCAAGAGAAAGTGTTACGACAAAGACAAGTACAAGAAGAATGATAAAGATTTTTTTTAAATTAAAATAATACGGAAATTCGAACTAAATTTTAAAACAGTAACAAAATTTACTTTTAATTAAAAAATAAGTAATAAACAAAAAATTGCTAAAATTAGCAAGATTATCTGAAATAATTTTTTTTTTTAAATTGATTTAAAATAATGAAAAATCATCAAAAAGTGATTAAAATAAGATAATAGTTTTAAATTAGTAAAATTATAAAAATATTGCAATGAGACATTGTTTCTTTGAGCGAATTATTTTTAACTTCAGAACCAAAACACTCTTTTGTATGAACACTTTCTTATTCATATGTAAAGATTTTATTAGCAAAAGTCTTAGCGACAATTCTCCAACTTAAGTATCTTTTTTGAGATAAGAGCCTTAACCCTTTGATTACGTTGTACCATGTTGTATCGTCATATGTGGTTCACAAGTTGCAAACAAGTTGCAAAAAGAAGTAACAGAAAATGAGACTTTTATTTCAAAATGTGTTGCGCAGAAGAAAGTAAACTTATCATTGCGAAATTTCGTTTAAAGAAAATTTCTATTAACTAAACTATTATTTTGTAATTATTCTTAATTATTGCATAAAAACTGATTTTTAATTTTTATATTTTTTTCATATTGCAGGATACTTTTACAATGCATTTCTTTTGGTTACGAAAAAAAATTTATTAAACTCAAATAATAAAATATTTATTTGCCATAAAACTGTCCAAAAGGTTACTTCAACCAAATTTATTGCCTTCCAAATAATTTTTGGCAGTAATTAAAATTTTCGTCTAGCGGGAGAAAAAGCAAGAACATTTTAAGATAGACAATCGCTTTATAAAGGCATACAAACAAACCAAAAAATCACAACAAAAATATTTTTAAGCAACGAAGTTATACCAATTGTTGTCCAATATATTGGGCATTTAGTATCAGGTGTATATTAAATTTCATAATAAATCAATATCACTTTATACTACTTATGTACACTCACAGAAAAACAACGAACCATAATATGGGTATCTTAAACTATGATGCGGTGCAAATTCGGTGCAACATTAAAAATGTCTTAAATCATGTTTCTGTGAAAGCTGGAACTCAGTATCGTGCAAACAAATTTAAGAAATACTATAATATAATTCAACTAACTAAGATTATATAACTTAAAATAAACACCAAGATCACGTGTTAGCATTCTCCAAAATTTTAGTCAAGTTACTTAGTCTAGTGCAAAAGCGTCATGACCACCCATCTCTACCGTAAACCAAACCCAAAGCGTTAAGAACGGATCTGTTTCTGTCATACTTTGCAAAGAAGAACAGATGCTGCTCAGAAACGTTAGTTTCTTCTTTCAAAAGAAGAAACACTTTTTGTTCCTTTTCTAAAAGAAAGTGAAATGCTGAAATTTATTATTTATTGAATTTTATATGAATATACTGCATGAGTCATCAAAAACAAAGGCTAACTTAAGCAAAAAAGAGCAGTATAACGATACAACGATATTAATTACAAAAAAAATCAGACGAGATTTTTAGAACTGTTCCGGAGTTGACTGATTGAAGTGAGTTTTGTAAAGAGTAAATCCGGTTCAAGAAAGGAAATAGTTTTTTCTGCTGTTTAGTTAGTTCTGATGTCATCTGAACTGATGGAATTGTTGGCGTCTTGATATGGTTAGAAATGACGAAAAGCTTCTATATATTTATGTTTAAATATTTTTTAATATTATTTGGATATTTAAAGAAATGCTTGGCTTACTACTAAAAAAATACAAACTTATATATTAGAAAAGAAAACTATTTTAGACTTGAAAAAAATAAAGTTTCTGAAATCAAAAACTATTTCTATGTTCGAAAATTTTCGCCAATATTATGTTTTTGTATGCCGACTAAGACTTTGTTAAGAATATATATTTTCATCTAAGGCTATCTATAAACATTATTTTTTTTTGCTGAGTTTTGGAACACTTTTCCTTCCTTATCCTCAACCACTGATCGATTACCGATGTTCGGTCCCCTTTGCAACTCAAACACCAACAGATGCCGGTTATCGGCGGTATCGGTGCATGATTATTTGGAATGTTGTCTCTCTTTTCTCGCCAACTCTCTTACACAACACCAATAGAAGTAAAAATCACCTCTGATGCAACCTAGCATCATCATCATCATCATCAGTGGAGGCGGGAGAGAAAAGATCACGTGGGGGGTGCGGGGTGGAAGACGTGAGTTAACAGAACACATCCCAACGCCGGTACTGTTTGCGAACTGTTGCCAAGAACAACAAAACGCAATCTAAGAAAACAGTCCTTCATCGTCTGCTCTGTTTACTCAAGAACCCCTACCCCTCGTTACCCTCCTAGTTTAAGGGGGGTGGAAGATGTTTGTCCGCGCGCCCAAACATCAACATGCTCCAACTCGCCCTCACCCTCTCTGTTTCCATGGCAACCGGCCACAGATGTCGACCTGTTTTAATTAATGTCCATGGCATCCACCATCCTTCTCTCCCTTTCCCCTTTGTTTAATAGAAAAGTATTGTTGCTTTCCCAACACCACCCCCTGCTTCGGATTAAAGTTAAAGACAGTTCGAAGTTGAAGGGGTTGAGTGCGTAGGTGGCATTGAAGGAGGTGACGCCTCGAATTTTGAAATAAAAGTGTGTGTGTTTGTATGAGAAGGGGTTTGTGGACAGGGGTAGGTGAGTACTTAAACGCTTCCTCCCTACTCGTTTGCTTCCCCCTTGACGTGTGAGCAGTTTATACTACCAACCTTTAAAGAATACACACGTAGTTTTGATTGCCGCAGAGTTTTGGGAAGGTGGTATTAGAAGACGTTTTTATTTTGTTGACGCTAGCGTCTTCACCCCTCTCCTTCACCCCCGTTGAATGACTTTCGATTGGGAAGAAAACTCTGCTCGAAAATTCAGATTGGAAGAGAAATCGGATTTAAATATTCCGTTTTGTTTTTTTGCGTTAACTTATTAGGCGACAGTGTTAATATAAAATGCTGCGTTAAACGGTACTTATTTCGATGTATTTTTGGTAAGATGGGTGACATTGACGAGTTTAATTAACTTTGTAAATTTGAAATTAATAACTCAGGCGAAGTTATAGGTCCATAAAGTGCCTTGCATTAAACGAAAGGAAAACAAAGAAAACATCTATAACTCAGCCTGATTTAAAATCAGTCTGCCTTATCGAAAACGTGAGGTCAATGCGAATTTTTGCTGATTAACAATGGAAAACTGATTTACAAGCAGTGTATGTACTCGGTATAAAATATTTTATTTTTAGTTTACACTTTATTACTGATGATAAACAGCCGAGTCCCATAGAAAATAACGGGAAATCTAACCCAATACCTACCAACCACCAAAGTGATATAGCGCTAATCAAGATGGACATAGTAAAAGGTCATCAACGATCCAAAATGCTACATCTTGGATATAATCCGTGCACCATCTACCACTAAAGCGTCGTAAGTTCTACCACAAAGAGGATCAAACGATCTATCCTATGAACTATTTACCACTTGAGGGCTGTACCATGGATTCAATCAAAGAAATATCTATCACCAAAGCACTGCATTATGGATCCAATTCATGACTGATATACCATCAAACTGCTGAATTCCAGATTCATTCAATGAGCCATCTATCAAATCGCAATATTATGGATCAAATACATGAATGGTATATGCCATCAAATTTCTGCATTCCAGAGTCATTCAATAGACCATCTATAACCAAAGCACTGCATTACGGATCTAATCCATGACTGATATACCATCAAAATGCTGCATAACAGATTCAGTTAATGAACCATATATCATCAAGGCGCTGCATTAAGGATTTAATCCATGACTGATGTACCATCAAAGTGCTGCATAAGAGATTAAATCCATGAGCCACATATACCATCAAAGAGCTGTATTATGGATTTAATCCATGAATCACACATTATTAAAGTGCTGTATCTCGGATCTAAACCATGATCCATCTATCGCCTAAGCGCTGTATTGTGGATCTAAATTTATTCAATTTATAATTAAAAAAAATATTAAAACTTATAATTAATATTTCTCGTTGAACTTTTCAATTCAAAATAAAATGATCCTATCTAAGAATAACGAATTACATTTCTCTAATAATAATTCTCAGCGTTTATAAGAATTTTTTTTTTCGAAAACAATAATTAAGCTTATTTTATTCATTTTTAGTTATTGCATGCACAAAAAACAAATTCAGAACTAGACAAGGTACCACTCCAAGCTCGCAAATTGTTAGATTGTTGATATATAAAGAATTTTACTGATAAAACGATCATTGCAAGATATTTCATTTTTCACATTAAATATTACCAAAATAAATAGTAGTCTTTTTTTTGGTTAATATGTTCACGACTGTTAATAAATTTTATTATATATTTGGGTTTCTGCCAAAAGATGCTCGATCATTTGGGATTCCGTAGACGTAAAAAATTGGGTATCGTTGCTTTAGATAATCTCCAAAAATAACGAAAATGAAACTTTCAAACTATAGTTCTCCATTATCTAAGTAACAAATTAGTTCCGAATATAACACGCATCTTACACCATACACAAAAGATATTGTAAGAGTTTTGTTTTTTAAAGTTCAATTAACCTAAACAAGATAAACCAAAACAGCTAGCTGTAAATACACAAAAAATCGCGAACATTTGCACCCAAAGACAAAGACGTATTGCCCTAATTAAAACAAGTTGAATAAACGTGTCACGTTGCTATAAAAACAAAAGCAACTATAAGTGTAAAGTAAGGTGACAGAGTACTTTACAAGGCTCCCTGTCAACGCCCATTTGCAAAAGGTTGTTTGCACGCCATAGTAGTTCATTCTAGACAGATTTCCCAGAAAAATTTTGTTGATAAGGTTTATTTATAAAGTCGCTATTATTTCGTGAAGGTAACCGCTTTTTTTTAATGTTCTTTTATGAAACGCTTTGAGAAACAAGTAATGCAGATGGGTAAAAACAAAAATTAAATATCAATTTTATTTTGTTGAAATACAGGGTGAAGGAAAATTAATTATAAAAAAAAAGATAGCTTATAAGTTCCGAAGTAAAAAATCGACAAATTTCGAATTGTATTTCGTTAAAGAAAAAGTAGTGGACTTTTGAATATTATAAAGTCTTATAAGAAACATACTGTAAAAAATAGGTGCTAAATTTTGCGAAATCTTCTTCGTTTTTGACTAAACCGTTTCCTGGTATATGTTCCGAGCAAACATTTCATTAAAATGACGATATATCTATTATCACTTCTTTGAGAAAACAAATTTCATCTAAATTAAAAGATTATTTCGTCATTCTATTTTTTACCGAAAACAAAAATCTCATAGAACTTAACTTTTCTAATAACTACTTTATTGTGGGCACCATATAGGTGGATCACTGTCGCCAAAACAACAAAAGAAGGACAGATAGAACAGAGAGTTAAATTACACGCATGCCCGAAGCTGGATTCGAACCCGCAACCTACTACCCGACCAACTTCTTGACCACTATATAAGCCAGTTAGACTTTATTTTCTATCGTCACTTTATTTTCTATCACCTAGTCTTCATTCCAGTTAGCAATCTCCCAGAATGCACTGCGATGAAGTTCCGAGTTGAGGAAACATTCTCGTTATATATTTGAGAGTTTACGTTCTGTCACAAATCACATGATTTCTTGAATAAATGATTTTCAGAATTAATGAAATACACTCAAGGATTGCTGAATCGTTGAAAGTTATGTTTCTGAGAGTGCAAGAAAGCTAAAAATATAAATGTTTATTATTATTTTTTTAAATACTGTGTGAAAGAGTTAACTGACCTTTGATACAAAAATGCATTTATAAGCAATAAAATTCTTCGAGAGGGAATAGTATAAAATTTGATTTTCATTTCGATAAATTGCGACTTAAGCGAATATTAACTGACATTTGAAACGAAATAAACTCTTGGAAAAAAAATAAGAACACACAAGAAAAGAAATTATGCAAACGATGATTTTCACTGTTAAAAATTAAAATGTAGAGAGAAGCATCAACTTGCTTTTTCGGCAAAGTGGCCGAGTGGTTAGCGTACATGATTGCGGGTTCGAATCCCGCTTAGGACATGAACGTTTCTCTCTGTGTATTGTCCTCTGTTGCGTGGTGTGTGAGTGTGGCCCACCCTATGAACGGGCATCTGTGGCAGCGTGGTGTGGGTAACGTTGCTCGCCGACTTTGGTTCACAGGAGCCCACCGGGCAACGTTAAAGAACACTTTCGGCATCCTCCATTGCAAAGAACGTGAATTCAGAGCCAGCCGTAGAAAAAAAATGCTTCTGGAGCAGGTTAACTGTTATAAAAAGCTAAGAAAAAATAAGATACTTGCCAATTATTTTGTTAAAAATACAGAGTAAATGAGTTTCAACTGACTCATAAATTGAAATAACTGCTATGAAAAATAAGAAAGCTTCGAAAAAAAATAAATGTGGAGTTTTATTTAATAAAATACAGGGTGAAAGAATATCAACGGACTTCTGGATTAGAATAACCGCTACAAGAAAATAGTATGCCTCTAAAAGAAATATGATAAATGTTTGTTTCTATATTTTTTTAAAATACAGTGTGAATGAGTAATAATAAAGAAACTTTTAAGTAAAGCAAAAGAAATATCACATCGCAGTTAAATTGCTCATAAATTTAAAACATAAAATAAAGTTTAAAAATAAAGTTTTACTATCGAATAAATAAACTAACAATAACAACTTGTATTGACAACAAAATTATGAGCAATTCGTGAAAATATGCAAATTTTTTGAAATTAAGTGCAATTAAATACAACAATTTAACAAAGCATGGGCTATTTAAATTTCATTAAAAAAACTTTACAAGTAACATAACTCAGCTAAATTATTTTTTAAAAAAAATAATGTATTTAAAATTGAATTTGATAATTTTAACTCAACCTGTACAAAACTGTCTGTTGACTCGGTAAATTGGAATTTTTTTAAAAAAAATAAAAAGCCTTAAAGTTAAATATTTTATTTAAAAGTACTGCAATGATAGGTGCAAAAAACATTTTTACTGAACAAAAAGAATAATTTTTGAAAATTATTGCTACTTAATTTTCTTATTTTTAATTACCCTAAAAATCTAAAAATTTTTAAATATTAAAAAAAAAATAATACTTCTATGCAATTTAAGACATTTTTACACACAAGGCTAGAATCAAAATAATTATTATAAAAATATTAATCACCATTGATTTTGCTACCTTTAAAGACAATGCAGCATATTTTAAAGTAAAATAATTTCGTTAATGCAATCCTTGAAAATTTAAAAAGTTCTCTGAATTCAATTTCAAGCAAAAATGAAAAACTTGAACTTGAATTAAATGAACAATTTCTTCATAATTTAATTCATAATTATTTCCTTCATAATTTAAAAACACTTTTCTTGGTATACCATCTAACATAAATAACTTACCAGGATAAATATTACTGAATATAAAATAAGAACATTTTATTCCGATAATTTTAAATTCAAAGCTAAGTTTCATAAAAGCGTGACCAAATATTTCTATTATAAAGCAAAATATATTTTTAACAAACACCCTCATTTATAAGGAGATGTTCACGTGATTTCAGAACTCGCTCAAAAATACATCTTTTATTTAGAGTTCGAATTTAAATCACGAGTTTTCGAATCATATGTACTAAAAATACAACTCCCTGCAACGAAGCCAGAACACAAATCACGCAAAATAGCTCACTCTTTTAAGAAACTATCTCCTCTTACAAGTTATAATAAATCTGAAACCCTTTGCGCCAGATTAAAAACCCTGCAAGGTATTAAGTACACTTTAAAAAGATCTGTTAGTATCAAATCTCTGAAGAAACAAAAGCCGCGTGCTTTAACGCTCCGGTTGCCATGGTGATGAACTTGGAACGCCAATTTGTTTTTCCTTAGCACGGACTACTAGGAAAACGTGATGTTTATCCAGCCGTCTTAGGATTTTCTTCCGTTTTGAAGTTCACGATGTCTTTATTGGGAGAAGTTTTCGTTCAAACTACGCCCCTGCCCCGGCACCGCCCCTTTTCCTTTCTTACACCTCAGCAGTTTTCTATATTGAGTTAAGGAAGAAAGTTGGCGGTTTAAATTCAGGCAAGGGGAGGAATAGATTGGTGTAATTAGTAGTTAAATTTAGACTCAAATATGTCAAAATCTGTCGGGGTTTTTAATTATTGTTTATTTTTTCGTTTATTTATTTTTTTGAAAACTAAATTAAGTCGCAAGACTCATAATGGCAAGTTTGTTTTTTTAAGGATGTTTTTATGGTTATTTGAATACATAACGTTATATTTTACCTATATATTTTTAAAAACCTAATTTAATGTCATTTGAGAGTAGGTTGAAGACTCAAAAAATATATTTTATAACTCTTCTTTAGATTTATGCCATTTAAATTGACGAATTTCACAAAAAAAATAATAACAAAATTTTATTTGCTCTGGAATTTTTTATTTATTTCCATAAATTGTAATAAATTGAATTAGCTGGATGAATTTATAGAATTTTCAGAAACTCCAGAATAAATGTCGCTGTTTTTACTAGACATAGTCCTGTTATACAAGGTGTTTCGTATTCACCGCTATTAATCGATATTTTTATACTCTCTTACGAAATTCATAAAAATTAAATATTACTAACTAATACGTATTTACGCGATGTAAAAAAAAAACACTCTCGTATACAAATGAATCACTACTAAAGAAAACTGGACTTCAAACATCAAAACCTGTGTGATTGACGAAAAAATCGAGATGAATTAAACAGCAAGTACAGGAAACATCTCCAAGTTCTATCAAGAAACCAAGCTGGCTCATGATAAAATTTGGAGATGTTTCCTGTACTTGATGTTTAATTCATCTCGATTTCTTTTGTCAATAACACACGTTTTGATGTTTTTCTAGTGATTCACAAGATTTTGATAGTGAGTTATTTCTACTTATCTTTATCAATATGCGAGCCTTAATGTATGTTTATTTTCGTTTTCACAAGACATCAAAAAACATTTTTTTATATGCAAGCAATTATAGAATATACAGCAAAATTCAATCAAGAATTTAAATACAAACCAAATTATTCTATATATAAACCTTAAAAAAATTTAGGAAGAGAAATTTTTTTTTTCTTATCAAACAATTGATTAAAAAATTGTTATAATAAAGAGTTGATTCAACACCTCCTTAGAAAAGAAAAAGCCTCAGAAGGAATCAATTTAGTAGTCCACCGTAACGAACGCAAACTGAGCAGTGGGGGAGATAAAAAGATGTTACTACGTTCGAGATAGTAAGCAGCACAGTGGGGCTAATGCTTGATTATGGTAATTCGCGCTGAGGCCTACTTTCACCCTTGCCTATTTTCACCCTTTTAAGGCCTACTTTCACCTTTGCGGTGCTCTCTTGCTAAACGCCCGTCTTGTTACCCGTCCTGTCTTAATTTCAAAAAAGAAAAATGGATGGCGAGATGGCTTGTCAAATTGTCATTGGAAACAACAGCAGAATGTAATGCAACAGTATGTAAACAATTAAGTAGCACAGCATTCATTGGGGGAAAAAATTCTCAGTAAAAAACAAATTACACTGTTAGCTAAATGATTTCTTTTTAACAGAGCCAAAGATAAGCAATATTTTAACATTAATCAGAAAAATTTAAATGCAGTCAATTTTTAATTATTGTCAAATAATTAAAAATATGTAACAAAAAACTATTTGCTGATATTAAAAACCAAGTGCTATGCTAAATTCCAGCAGTTTAAGAACGTTTCTTATTCAAATGCCCTCTAACTGAAAAACCTTGAAAAGTTATCAAATATATTTAATGACTCGCTTCTTTCCTATTTAAGAACAAATTTAAAAACGGTACATCAAAAACATCGCCAATATTTCTTTTTCAATTAATCACCGAAAAACTCAGAACAATAAAAAACTCATTCGCTCGTAATATATGATTGCAGCCATCTAAAAATTACTCATTTCCACTAAAATTAAAAACCGCAATAAAACTTGACACAAAGCGGAAATAAGCACTCCAAACAGAAACGACGCATTTGGTCCAGAATATTAAAACAATATCCTCGGTTCATAAAAGCTAATTGTAATCGAACCATTAAAAATAATAATAACTCCGTTCGTAAAAAAAAATGAACGAAAAAAACGAAAGAAACTATTAGGGGTATAAATTACACACCCATCTTAACAGTTTTCCATCCAAAAAAGATAAAGAGGGGGAGAAGAAATAACGAACGAAAAACGGAATATCTGACGAGAATTCACGAAATACAGATAGGGTAGAGAACATAAAACGGTTTTCTCTTTGAAAAGAAAAGAACGATTTAGGAGAAAGGAAACATACTCCCATTTGCTAGTAGTTGCTGGAAAAGAAATAAAGGCATTAAAAGCGCGCACCACAGAAATAATAATAATACAAAAAAAGAAAAACCGTCCTACGAACGTTTTCGTTATTAACCTACTGTAATGGTTTCGGAGTTGGATATTTTCTCAATTCTCCCAACCCAGCCGCCCTACTCACCCGAGTTTGCTCCTGATTTATATATATCAGGGAAGAAAGGAAAGAAAAAATATGCCGTATCTTATAAGTTTTTGGCATTCCAAAAACTTTTTTGTATGTGTCATATATATAACTTTTGCTCCCTTCATTTTTTATATATATATATATATATATTTGATGTTTTTTCTTCTAGAATCGAAAGCGACGTCACTGATGATACAGGACGCTGGATATTCTAACGTTCTTTTCTTCTACAACTAATGGTGTCATTGCCGATAGTGTGGTGTTAGCAATGTAGCCATAGACAGAGAAGCAGTTGCTGAGTTAATATGGTTTTCTCAGTTACGCAAAAACGAACCTATTGGGTAGTGAGATAACTATAAGCAACGGGATATCTAAAAATACTATATTAGTTGAAATAGTTGAGTTAAATGAAATTTTTTTGATGCGTGGAAATGAGTCTACAAAGTTAAGAAAAAGGATATTTCGAACTAAATAATATTTTTTTTTTTGATACAAGCTATTGTCTTTTGTGACGACGTTGTAAATTGCATTAATTATAAGATTATTTTTGGAATTTCAAATGCTAATTTTATTAAATAAATAAGATGTTGAAAATCTGTGTTTTTCTAAGTGAGGATATTAATAAAAATTAATTTAATAACAATAAAGAAAAGGAATAAAATTTTAAAAAAAATAATATTTACATTATTATACAAAAGTGATTTTAAATACTTAATTGAAAACTGCATGCGTCAAACACATTGAAAAAAAAAAAGCTTTATGCAGAAAAGCTGCTTAGATGTAATTTAATTAATGCAATACTTTAGAAAAATTAATTTACGCAGTTCATTAGTTGTAAAATTACGAGCTTTTCCAAAATTCTGATAAATTTGATTGTCTTGCTCAAAAAATTTCTCAAAATATGCTTATTTTTCCAAAAACATTTACATAACAGTTGTTATAAAAATAGTAATAATTTGCACGGCAGTTTAAACAATTTAAGAAAAAAATGGATTAAGTGATTAATTTCAAATGCAATTTTAGCAAAGATAATAATAATTATTAAAATCTTAATAGTCATGTTATTGAACCTACAATTCTCTAAAATTCTGGAAAAAATAGATCTCAATTTTCTGTGGTTAGTAATAGATTGACTCAAAAACCGTTAATAGTTAAATAATTGATGTAAATTCGAAAGCATTTACATAACTGTTCAAATAGTTATAGATAATAGTAATAATTTACCCGACAGTTTAAACAGCTTACGTAAAAATAAAGTAATTGATAAATTTCAAATGTAATTTCAGCAAAAGATAATAATAATTATTAAAATCTTAATAGGCACGTTATAGTAGCTCGTTATTATTAGTAAAATCTCACAGAAACAAACGTATGTTACAATAATTTACGTTAAATAAATTCTACGAAACAAACAATAAAACCGTTCCGTCATCGCTTACATAATAATACCATCAACTAATAATGACTTTTTCCCCTTGAAAAAGACGAAAAAAATTCCTTGTTATCTATCGACTTTTCCGTAATAATACCTTTAATTGAAATAAAGCAGATACACATATAGCTGACGAACATACTAACAAATTGCCGACAGAACAAACTTATCGCTATTTACCATACACGAAAACAAATAAAAAGTAGTAAGAGTTCGATTTTGGGCTGGAAAAAGGGGTGTGGGGAACAAAAAAGAAGCCACGCGGTCATCATAAACCACAATATCATTTGGTGCACCCACTCTTTCCCCCTATTCACTTTTACCTACACACACACAAAACCGTGACAACATTCGGTGTGTCACGCTATTTCTCACTTACACACGCCACCCAAATAGACAGCGTCACGGAGAAAAAACAAACTAATAAGAAATTAAGACTGAAAAAAAAAGGACACAATGACAAAGCTGAGGTGTTAAAGACAAAGTGGTGTAAGTCAACGACGTATTTTGGGGGAAATAAGAATTTAATATACTTTAATTTGTTTTTATTAAACTAGAGTAATGCATATTTTTTAACTGCAGTTACAAAAAGAAAGTTAATTTCTAGACTTTGGAAAAAAAGCATAATATTCCTAAATCCATCTTGCATGATTCAACCAAATTTGGAAAAGCCGATGATAATTCAAATCTAAATGTCTTTAAAATCTAATGCTAAATGTTTTTTAAGAACAAAAGAAAAATAGTGCCAACAAGAAACCTCTCCATTTCAAAAGTAAACATTATAGAAAAACATTCAGTTAAAGTAGTTATAAAAATATGCAACACACGGTTATTCAACTGTTAAGTTATTCGCAGTAAGATTTTTAGAAAATAAAAATACATTTTAAAAATATGCAAACTAAGTCGACCAATTATTAAAAATATCACATTTGTTAGGAAAAAAAATTCTATCTGTAAATGTATAGCCAAAACTAAAAAAGTATACCAACTAAATTGTTTTTGTTCCAACAAATTTACCAAGCTGCTATATGTACTTAAAACCTATTAATTTCAAACCCGCTTTATGCATTTTCAACCAATTAATTTTCAATATGCTTTACATACGACCAAGTTATTAATTTTCAATATGCTTTATGTATTTAAACAAATTATTTAGATACACAACTTATAATTTTCAACATGCTTTGCACGATCCCAACTTACTAATTTTTAACATGTTTTGCATACTTCAAGCTTTTTAGTCTTAAAACGCATTTTAAAAACTAATTTGCACTATACTATATTATACAAATTAATATGTACGTCCGACATATTAAATTTCATTGTACGATGCTTGCTTTAGCAAATAATTTGTATTTCTAAACAATTAATTTTCACCAAGCTTTACGAACGACCAACTTGTTAATTTTTAATATATTTCACTTTAATAAACTATTGGCACTTATAATTTGTTAATTTTCAACATATTTACGAACATATTTTCAACATATTACGAACGACCAACTTGTTAATTTTTAATATATTTCACTTTAATAAATTGATGGCACTTATAATTTTTTAATTTTCAACATATTTTGCACGCATTCAACTTTTAACACGCCCTACATACGTTCTGCTTATTAATTTTCAATACGTGCTTCCAGTATAAAAATTTACATTCGTTTCACACATGTTTATGATTTTAAACCTGTTTTACAAATTTACAGGTAAAATTTTTTTTAAAAATTGCCGTACTGTATGGTAATGACAGTTATGGATAAAAAAAAAGCAAGTAGTGGTAATACAACAACAATTCCAGTAATAAGCAAAGAATTCTAGCAATAAAAACAAAATATACCATTCATATTGCAACGGTTTCCGTTCCTATGTGAACGCTTTACTGAAAATTCTGGTTTTAAAAATTATAGTTCTTATAACCACACATTTAGTAAAAAATGCAAAATTGAAAAGCAAGTTTAACCGTATAAATCGTCCTTATGCCATGGTATCATAATATGCTAAGGTATCACGATAAAGTTGCCACTATTACAAATATCATCACATACAATAAAACTATATTTTGTTATTAATTTTACCACTATCATTACGAAAGCTCTTCTGTAAAAATTGCCGAGTGTTTTGTATATTTCCACAGAGCCAGAAACTTGGCAAACTTTACCATATTATGGTAGTTTTGATCATACTTATTTTGTCAGCATATAATACATAGTTTTCATACACATTTTTCAAAGCACTATTTTACATTATATCTAAAGAAATAAAAATGAAAAATATATCTTAAAATAATGCTTTCTTATAAACACTGAAAACATTATATAAATATAGAACAAATATTTTTCGCGTATTTCAGCAGTATTTTTCAACCGACTTGAAAATAACGTAAAAATATAAAAATAGTCCAAATAGAGAACTTCGGCGACTTTTTCTCGGTGGATATGGAAGCAGTTTCATAAAAAATATATTAAATAAAAATCAATAAAATATCTCATTTCCAATTAATATTAAAACGAGAAAAAAAATCAGTGAAACAGCTGAACAGTGAACATTATATAAATATAGAACAAATATTTTTCGCGTATTTCAGCAGTATTTTTGAACTGACTTGAAAATAACGTAAAAATACAAAAATAGAACAAATAGAGAACTTCGGTGGATATGGAAGCAGATTCATAAAAAAACATATTAAATAAAAATCAATAAAATATCTCATTTCCTATTAATATTAAAATGAGGAAGAAAAAAAATCAGTGAAACAGCTTACACCGTTATCACCGCAAAAGGTTAGATTGTGTAAATGCACAAGGAGTCTGTATACAAGCAGCAGGGTGTGGCCTTTTTGTCAAGATACCAGGTAAATAGTTAATTTCACCAGGCAAGCTGGAAAATCACAGTTATCGTGCCGATTATTTCCATATTTATTTATTTCTATTTTTCTGTTTTTTTTTCTTCTCCTTTTATTTTAGAGGTTATGGATTTGGGGGGTATTCCCGCCTATTATCTCCACCCACTAGCGTGTTTCGAAATCGTCGAACATTTCGTTTCCGTGTTCTTTCAAGCCCCCTCACTATCGTTTTTTTTTCCTTTCTTTTTTAATTGAAGTCTATGTTTATTTCGAGAAAGTCGCACGTGCTTTTTGCATTCTTTTTGACACATATTTGGAAGTATGCGATCATCTGCGCTTCGGTGAATATTTTCTCACGGCATATTTCGAGTAATCATTTTCGCAAAGTACAAAAGGGTTTTGTAGCTGGAGTTTGCAAAAATTATATTCCGTGCCTCATTAGTCTGTAGATTATTTATAGAACAAAAAAAATACTTTTATAATAACTAAAACATTTTATTACCTACAGTAATTATGATTTGCTAAGGAGGAAAACAGTAATTATTTTGAATTATTTTATCGAAGTATGTGGACTTCAAATGGTAAAAAAACTAAGCAGCGAACTTCATTTAAGAAAAAACTATTGTTTCAACAAAGAAACTTAGCATATAAATAATTTTATTTGATTATTTATTTAGTGAGAGTACTGTACACTGTAAAAAAAAAATTCCGGAACAAATTAGTAGCGTCATCCTGAGGGCCGGTACTTTTCACTGTAATTTGATCCTGAATTATTTTTTTAATATGTTAAAATTACGATAAAAAGTATCACCACTCAGAGTCGGGTATTTTTGATTATAATATCCATTTCTACCGGAACATGTTACAGAACAAAAAGCCGGATATACCGTAAAAATAATTTTGCAGGAATAATTGCGGTGAAATCAATGAATCACTCTAATTAAATTAATATTATCGTAAAATTTACGGTATTACAGTAAGAATGGATTTTACGTATGATGCACCCAAAGTAAGGGTAATTTTTTACAGTGTAGCTTACACCCGTGTTCTTTAATTTCCAACTGTTGACTAAATAAGACTATATGAGAATAATGACTAAATAATAAGAATAATATGGCACTGCAATAAAAATAACATGAAACAACTTCAAGTATTCATTAACAACTGTTTAAGAAGAATCTTTCGTATCAAGTGGTACCATAAAATTTGTAATGCAGAAATTCTTAGAAAAGCAAATTGATCTGGAAATTTAAAAACGTAAATGGACTGGTCATGTTCTACTCAAACCTGAAAAAATTTAAAATAAAACAAGTTTTTGATTGGAACACTCAGGGAAAGAGAAAAAGAAGAAGACCTAAAAATGCTTGAAGCAGAACGATTGTAAACGAATAGAAAACAATAAGGAAGTCATGGAGAGAGGCAAACTATATGGCCACAAATAGAATGAGATAGAGAGCTATGATAGAAGCCCTATGCTTCGGAGTGAAAAGGACTATGTATGTAATAAGAATAATGACTAAACTAAAATAACAATGCTCATCGAATACACCCTTGCCATTAGCGGCATCTTTTATTAATAAATTACAAACATTTAAACCGATTATAAATACTTATAAAAATGCTTAAACATTAAAAATACAGGAAACCAAATAAAATACCCCTTCCGAACACTCAAATGTTAAATACAAAAAACGTTTTATCAATTTAAAATAATAATTGTGAAAGCATAAATATGCCTGTAACACACAGGTCGATCAATTTTTTCAAAATTATCTTTGATCTTAGACAATCACTGTTCAACAGTAAAAAAATTTTATATATTTTGATTTGAAGATAAAAATTATCATATTTTCCGAGAATTTCTTATACATAACATACATTCCTAAAAAGTTTTTTTTTCCGGTAAACTTATGGAGAATTTAAAATAACACTTATACATAGATTTGATTTAATTCAGTTGTCAACATAAAAGTTAGACAGGTGGTCAGGTTGTAAAAGGTTTTTGCCCGTTTTATTATAAAGGATAAATTCGGTTCTTGATAAAGGAGGTCAATACATGGGGTGTCAATTTGATGGGTTTCACTGAACTAATTCGTATATTCCCCGACAAGTAGTTGATTGTCGTATGTTCAAGAGACTAATCCTTTAAGTATTAAAAGGTAATCGTAAGAAAATATAGCAAGTTCCATAAACTAAATATAAATTGTTCTACTCCAGTGGAATTTAATATAACAATACTCTGTTCCATTAAATCAGATTAAAAAAGCTGAGATTTGGAAGTTAAATCAAGAGAAAAGATGTTTCCTGTGGACGTAAACAAGTTCAGTAACTAAATAGCCCATATAACAAGTTGAACAGGCAGTGAAGTCAAAAGAAACGGAAGTTGCTGTTCTTTCCGATAGAGGGCGTTCCCTTTGCTAAATTGTACATAAATAAACACGTGTTTGGGGATAACCGAAGATGACTGCGGCGCTGTTGGCCTTGGTAGATGATAGCTGCTAGAGATACATTATTTCTTCTTCCATCTTTTTCTTCCTCTTTTCATTATCGTCTGCAGCTTCTTTTCAACCTATCCCGAAAGGGATGCTCTGTAAACTAAAATAATGTTTATAAAGACCGAAATGCTTAGGTTTTTTTTTTTCTTTAGCGATAGAACGAAATTTTTTTTTGTTGATGAAATGTTATTAATATCTATTATGTATTTTGTCATATTCATTACAGAGAAATATAAATGTTATTATGTTTAGTTAAAATACAGTTCTAGACAATCATTAAGGTTCTATTACATTATATTTGATGAAAGAAATTTACCACACTGTAAAAAATTCCGGTATAAAGTACCGGTACTTTTGCAGCATCATCCGTAAAATCTATTTTTACGGAAAAATGTTATACAGTAGCTTAAACAGCACTATTCATTTAATTAGAATAATTCAGTGATTTTATGGTAATGATTAATGTAAAAATTATGGTATATCAGATTTTTGGTTTCCTAACATGTTACGGTAAAACTAGATTTTATGATGCAACAGAAATAGAGAGTGGGTAAAGTTGTACAGACATACATTTTTAAAAATAAATACAACCATTAAAAAAAACACGATGATTCAGTAAGAAATAGAAAGGAATAAACAGAAAAAATACAACATAATTATAATTGTATTGAGTATTAAATTTCAAAGCTTTGAAGTTATAATTCATAAGGTAATTTGGAATAAACCGGTTGTAAAAATCAGTATACGCTGTTTAAAATATTAATTCGTTCTTCCATTTGCTGCAATTACATGATGACATGACGTAAAATGCGACGATGTTAACGCGTAAGATTTGCTGCGTATTCATGTTTACACGATGATATGTTTCAATTTGAATGGCGACACGATTCAATACCATGTTAAAAGCTATGTCTACATTTAATATTGCAAGTGTTCAACTTTAATTTTATTGTGTTAACCAATTTTTTAAAGCTGCATAGATTTATAAGTTAACTGCGATAACAGCATTAGAAATATTAAGCGTAAATAAAAACATAGTCTAAAAAATCTTAAGAACTGGTTAATTTTAATTACTTTCGTGATAGAAATTCACAGTGAATAAAAATTATTCTCAGCATCATAAAACTCAAAATGTATTCAAATGTTAAGTTAGCTTAGTTAACTGTCAAGGTGATAATGTTTTCTGTCCAGCCGCATCAAAAAGTATTCAAATGTTAGGTAACCATAGTTAACTGTCAAGGTGATTTTGTTTTCAGACCAGCGGTATCGAAATGTATTCGAATGTTAAGTAAGCATAGTAAACTGCCAAGTTGATTATGTTTTCTGTTTAGCCGTGTAAAAAATTATTCAAATATTAAGTAAACTTAGTTAATTGTCAAGGTGATTATTTTCTATCCAGTCGTATAAAAAACAATTCAAGAGTTAAGTAAGCTTAGTTAGCTGTCAAGGTGATTATGTCTTCGCCCAATCGTATAAAAAGTATTCCAATGTTAAGTAAGCTTTGTTAATTGTCAACATTCGTATTTCTATATATTTCACCAATTAGAAACTAGAGGTAAAGGAATAAAGGGAAGACATAATCCTGACTTTATATTCTCAACGCATATAATTTAAAACTAATTCATTCTAATTCACTAAATCTTCACTTAGTTTTTTGATTTACTAGATATATATAAATAATAGATTTAAGGTATCTATTAGGAGTATTAGAAATCTATAGATTTTCCATTTATACGAATATTAGAGACTATAGATCTATTGTTTATCACCTATATTATTTCTTACTTAAGAAAACTTAAGAATACTAACAAATAACTGTATGTAAAATTTTATTACTCTCTGAGAATTACATGAAAATTGAACGGTAACTATAATCTATTATATGAATACTATGTCAAGAATGCAAAATGACCAAAAGTACAGAAAACGACAATCCAGAAATTCTTTTAAGTACATTCTTAGTATCCACTCAAATACTTGAATAACAAATTGAAAAAAAAAAGAGTTGTATACTTTTATTTTTAAGACAAAACCCAACAAACTTTAAAGTCTGAAAAACCTCAGACGCGCAATTTTTCCTTGAAAATGGATTATCCTTCATCCACAATCCCCAGTATTTTCTAACCTATAACAAGCCCATTACAATCCCTAAGCCTTCTCGTTAAAAATTAATCCAAAAGAACCTCCCTGGACGCAAAAAGTTTAGAAAAAATAGTTGGCAACAGCAGCAGCGATAGCGTGGTTTCTCGGACAAGGAGATTCCAACAGCTTTATAGTGAAGTAAACACAAAACACAAGTGGCATTGGTAAACAGAGATCCTCTTGCGGATTTGTTGCCAAGACAACACCAGTCGCTTGAATCCGCGGAGAAAGATGGCTACATACCACAATCTTTTTGTTTTATGTCGAGTATTTTTCTACGTGCTGTCAAGTATAAAAGGCCAATTCTGAAATGTCTGGTGTTGTTGGATTCTTTTTAGCTGTATTATTGTGACTTAGAGAAGGATTTACGGGGTTAAGAAAATGTCCGCAGCTGAGGTTGTTGCTATAGATTCTTTGCATCTCGAGTTAAATTTTTATTTTGTTGTAACTATAATAACAAACTGATTCAAAAGTTTTTCTTTTAATAGGATTGATTATAAATGATTGTTTTAAATGAAATATTAAATGAAAGATCAGAAATAAAATGTTTCTAATGTATCTAATCTAAATACCAAGAAAAGTTTTATAGTTACATAATTTTAGAAGTTTTTGTGGCATAAAACACTCTTTACTGTTTGCTAAATTCTTCAATCAGCAATATTTTAATGGTACATACTATTAGACAAATTATAGATATTTTTTATTGTAGATTTATATCATATTCATCTAGAATCCATTTCTCATTCATGTAGCATTATGGGTGCCAGTTTACCAAAGTGAAAATTCGTTAGCTTCCCGTGTCAAGTGCGTTAACTGCTGTTACTAAAATAAATATATTTCAAACGGTAATTAAGTCAAAAAAGCAAATTTTATTTTTCAATTTGAACTTTAAAACCTGAAATTTCTTTTTAAAAAAATATGGAATTGTTCTCACCAATTAAGTTTCGGTTCAAGGAAAAACTCATCATTCATAAACTAGACCTATATGCTTAACAATTAAAATAAAAAGATGTTCTTATAATAAACAACTGTTTACACTACTTATATAAATAAGAGAATTGTATCTTTGGCCAATTAAGCAGTGAAATGAAAAAAAGCTTATATAATACCCATACAGATGAAAACAAAATCTTTAAAAATTGTATTTTTTACAGTTAAATATTGTAATGAAGTAAAACTTAACGCTTCTGTATGTAAGGACTGAATCATTAACCAGTTTAATATTGTCATGAAGTAAAAAACACATAAGATAACTAAGAGCTAGGGATGAATATATGATGCACTTCTGTTGCTAAATGATGATACCAATCATTAATCAATTGTAGGTTATAATGAGAAAAAAAACCTATGTGCAGAATTGAATCATTAATTAGTTAAATATTGCTTTGAAGGGATGTTTGCAGAATAATCCAGTAAAAAAATTTAATCTTGAACCAATTAAACGCTATAATAAAAGAAAGCTTACATATTACTCATGCATAAGAACTTCACCAATTAAAACGCTTGATGAAAAAAATCTCACATACTACCAACATATGAGAAGTAAATCGTGAACTAACTAAACATATTAATGACAGAAAGCAGATATTTTTACAACTCGTAGAGCATGGGGATGTCATCCAGGTAGCATCCAAATATAAACGTTAAAATTGCTAGGACTAGGGATAACACCAAGGTTAATGGCAACCAAAGGCTTTCAGTTCAGAATCGTAAAAGATTATTTTTACCATTAAGAAATGTAATCAAGCTTTCAGTTCAGAATTGTTAAAGATTCTTTCCTATTACGAAATTTAATCAGGCTTTCAGTTCAGAATGGTAATATTTAATGTAATCAAGCTTTTAGTTCAGAATGATAATCTTTAATGTAATCAAGCTTTCAGTTCAGAATGGTAAAAAAATTATGTTTACGATTCGGAAAGCTTTTAGTTCAGAGTTGTAAAAAAAGATTATGTTTACCATTACGAAATGTAATCAGGCTTTCAGTTTAAAATTATAAAAGATTTAAAAAAAAAAAAAACTATGCTGGTATACATATCCATTTTATTTTTAATAACGAATCATGCTTTTTTATTTACGAAAGAGTGCTAGAGAGGCTATTTGAACTGAGAGGCATAAGATAGATATCGTTCAAGATCAGACTCCAGACATAGGAAAAAAGTCGAGTAAATATTTTTCTATAAAATACTTGAAAATATTTACATCTGCCAAGCAAATAAACTTCACCTCACCAACACTCATGTTCGAAAAGTAATAAAAAGTGAAACTTTATAGTACCGACATTAAACTTAGTCTAATTTTAAAATCCACCCTTACAGTGGCAAATTTATGGTCAATAAGACTACAGGCTGCAGCACTTAAAACTACCCCTTAGAACAAACAACTACAGAAAAGGGCCTAAGGAAACGCTTACTTCTGCGTCTTTTCACGGACCACCACCCCCTTGCCCTCGAACACTCAACCCACCCACTTCAAGCATACGGTCCGTTAAGTCCTAACAACGCACTCACGCGCACAAACACACATACACCCTAAAAACAACTTAATAAGAAACAAAGTTAAGAAAATAACTGTGGCAGCAGTGAGAACTTGGTAACCATGGTGATGGGTGCTGATCTTTCTCCCCTCGCCTATTCTAAAGTAAACAAGCTGGACAAACAAACATTAAGGGGCTTCAAGTATTTGTACGTAGCAAGGGGGTGGGAGAAGTAAGAAAAGAAAGTAAGCTGGACGAGACTGTGGCACATTGTGGTTGTCATAGCGACGGTTAGATAACACAAGGCAAGAATAAAGATAAGGGAGCTTTTATTGAAGCGCTTGATTAGGGATCTATCTTTTGATTACTTTGCAACCGTTTTTGCCATTTTCTCGAATAAAGGGTTCGAGGGAGGAGACATTTATAAACACGTACACACAAAACCAGAGAAGTATTAGAGCAGTTCTTGCATAACTAATACGATTTTTTATACTTGAGAAGAGTCTGCTGAGGGTTTATTTAAAAGTAATACACATTTTTGTGAAGAGAGTTTTGTGGATTTTACGACTTAGAAAATAAATTTCAGAAAATGTCATCGAATGAAATATCTTTCAAAATTTTACCTTTTGCGGATTTTGTTTTGGTAACCATCGATTAAACGTGTGAGGCTAATCACCTAACTTTTTTTTCTCTTGAGATCTATTATTTAAAGATCATGGTAGGAACTTTACGTTCTTTTGATCTTGGTCATATGACGTGCACAAAGTTACAGTTGAGGCCTATCGTCTTACCTCACCATGCCAATGGTCGAACTTTCAGTCATGACAAATAAAACGAGTAGTTTGATACCATTTAGTTACGACGTTTCAGAAGCTACCCACTTACATCCTCTAACAAATCGAAGAACTTCAAGTCGTGGCAGATTAAATTGATATTTTGATACCATTATTCAGTTTAAGCATTTCAGTAGGTACAGATTTATATAGTCACACCAATGGGAGGTCTTTAAGCGACGACAGTTAAAACGACAAATTTGATACCGCCATTCAGTTTCAGCGTTTCAGTAGGTACCCACTTACATCGTCATACCAATAGTAGGACTTTAAGTCATGGGAAATAAAACAAGTACTTTGATACCTCCTCCCAGTTTTGACGTTTCAGTCAGTAGCCGCTATTTTCCCTCTTGTCATACCAACACTTGCATATGAAACGAGTACTTTGAAGCACCTAGTACANTGGGTTTCGATGGAATTTTATTCCTGATGACGTACCCTAACTTCCCTAGAAGTTTGTCACAATATTTATGTAACTCCCTGTTATGCATGTGACGCTTTTAAACTTAGAAGTTTTCTAAACTAACGTTTTTAAAATTGGACCTTATTAAGTCTGCAGCAAATTTGAACCATAACAAGGTTCAATGCACTCCAAAATGTCTATATATATATATATATATATAGACATTTTGGAGTGCATTGAACCTTGTTATGGTTCAAATTTGCTGCAGACTTAATAAGGTCCAATTTTAAAAACGTTAGTTTAGAAAACTTCTAAGTTTAAAAGCGTCACATGCATAACAGGGAGTTACATAAATATTGTGACAAACTTCTAGGGAAGTTAGGGTACGTCATCAGGAATAAAATTCCATCGAAACCCACGCCTGGAAATGTCGTAGCATTTACGAGACTTCCTGTCATATACAACGTTTCTAAACTTGTACGTTTCGACAAAAGAATAGTCTATAAAATTGTCTTTTTAAAAAAGTCTAATTTCACACTAATTTCAGATTTGAAACCCCCAAACCTGAATTAGGCAAGTGCAAGTATTTGTACAAATGTAAAAAATAAATAAAAAAATCCTAGTGTAATTTATTTTCTATAAATATATATACACACATAAGAAGATCTAAAGTATATTTCTTGAAATAAAACTATCGCAAAGACTTCTCAAAATAATGGTAACTACTAAGAAATAATGCACAATACAGAGTTTCTGAATTTAGAGTAAGTGATAAAGCATAAAAAATGCTATCCCATTACACAAATTACAGGAATCAGTCCCTCCGCACTCAAAATATCACACCAATAATAATCAAAAACATCATTACTTAACTTGTTTCCAATAACACACCATAGATTTTTGGAATACTAGTTTTGGGATCAATACAAATACTAATTTGCATAACATTTTTTCTCAGTTCAGTTCTAAAGCATTTTGAATAATCCCAACAAATAGCACCAATACTGTAAAACAGTATGCTGCCACAAGAGGCATCGATAAATATTTACGATTGCAATTTTTCAAATTCCCGACAGGTGCAAATTTTAACTCTCCCCCATCAAGGAACATTCGATCATTTAGTCTGATACTCAACATTCGCAAGTGTTATTAAGGTATCAGTTTTTTTCCCCAGTAATGTTGTGTCCACTGTGGTGTAATTTTTTTTTCGCCAAATGAAAAAAAAATATTGGCTGCTCCCAGCGGCTTCAAAAAGATTACAAAAAATGACAATCATCATTGCTAAGTTCGCATCATAATTTGGCTCCATTATTGTCTTATACCTAATCAAGTTGTTATGTACACGGAGAAGGAAAAAAAAAACCACCATCGCTCCAAATTTCTCATTAATAAAAACGTTTTATATTTTTATGATTACTCAAAGCACTTTTTTTAGCACATCTCCCACCCTTTTTACATGCTTGGCTCGTTTATTTGTCTTTAATTTGAATACGTGAGTTTTTTTCTAACTTGGCTATTTTTTTTTTCATTGGAGGAATTATTTGCTTAATTCGGCAAACAATATGATGAACCTCTTAGCCGCATGCTTAAATAATGATGAAACTTCATGGTAATCATCATCCCAAACAAAATCATTTGTCTCACGGCGCGGAGAGGAAAATTATCATAATCGTTTGAACTTCATTTTGTTCTTCCCCACCCCCTACTAAATTCTATATATCCACATGGAGATTGTTATAGGTATTTATACTGTTATTATTAATGTCTGCAAACGATACCAAACATCGAGAATATTTTTAGCGTGTTTTAAATGGATTAAATATTTTTTCTAATTATTCAAATTAAGGATATTCACTATGAGCGTAACCAGTTTTAAGCAACGATAATTTAAAGAAAAATAACAAAATACAACATAGAAAAATTCCGTAACAGCAACTGAAGTGTTCAAAAATATTTTTAATTTTAATTTATTACTGACTCAATTAAACTTTATGAAAATGAATTTAACTAGATTTGGAATAAGTTAGAAAGTGCAGGTAAAATAATGCAATTAGCAAATATTTTACAATTAGATGGTCATATTTTTACAAAAAATACTTTAAAACTCAAGCAGCGTACATAAATTACGGCGACAGCAAAACTTTTGCAATTAGCAGATCAGTTGTATTAAAAAGATCCTAAACTTCAAATAGTAAAGACAAAATACAGTAACGCCAATAAATATATATATATATAAATATNTATAATATAAAGAAGTCAAATAGTGCAAACGTAGAACGTTAACTGCATTTTTATTTTTCTGCATTTAGCAGGTAAATTTTGTTTTGCATCATAAAACTTTTAACTGATACACCATCACAAAAATCTTAAATTTTGAGTGAAATTTTGGAAAACATTTCAGGAAGAATTTTATACAGCAGTAAATATTGTCATAGACGAAAGAAATATTTTACTTTAATTTTATACTTAAAAAAAATATCTATTTTCGTAACTTAGTAGGCATTAATTTGTTTTGACTTAATGTAAATTAGGGAATATACATTAGAACAGTTCACTTGAGTAATTTTACAGAAATTATTCCTTATGACATCAAAAAAGAAACGAATGTTTTTTTTTTAAAAATATTGATTAAAAATATTTATTAAAAATTTTCTTTTGATGTAATAAAAATGTAGCTAAAAACTCAAAGGCGTAAAAAACACCTTTGATTAATGATCAGACGAGAATTAATAACTAGGATATTAATATTTTATCTTTAAAATTTATTAAATGAAAATAAAAATCAATTCGAACTTTTCAAAAGCATACACGCCTGCGAACACCCATCCAAACGTTTGTTTAACGAACGCTTATTTGATAAAGTGTAAAATGAACAAGAATTTGTAACAAATCACCTTCACTGTAACAAAAGTAAAATTAATGTTTAATCAGATCGACAACTCTCAAAAAAATAATAATAATAAAAAGAGAAAAAAAGAAATATCAACTCTTTCCACCTAGCCATCCAATTTTGGAAATTAGATTTTTTCCCCGTTCGACCAAATCTTACAGCTAAACACATCCATTTCCATTTCTATCAGAGGCCACCCCTGTGTCCACCCCACGTTCAAAACACACATAGCACCCGATGAAACAAATAGTCGTACGAATTCTAAAAATAAAACAATAAAAACTTGTTCTCATTCCCTCTTCCTTTGTTTAAAACAACAGCTCTACTTTCCCCAACACCAAGAGACGCTTCTGAAAAGTGTATTTTTCCTATTTTCTCGCTGGGAAAAATCGACATCGGACTATTTGATTAATCGATGGAACATAGTGTTTATCGATATGTCGCCAGCTATTGTCCCGTCGTAGTTTACTAGTCGATGGCATGCCGATGGATTGCCTAATTCTTTTAACACCTTTTTGCCTTATGGGATATTCGATTAAACGATGAGATCGATTCTATGACGATGAATCGATGCTTCCAACCCTTAAGTGATTAATTGAGATTTCGGAAAAGTTTGTTCCCCATTTTATACATCTAACGCTGTAGAATCACCCTACTTAGGGCTCTGGACGTTCCTTTAGGTTGATTGTTTCGCTGAATGAATTAATTTTTCAAAATTCTCATAGCATTGAGATAAGATTAAAATACATGGTCTATATATCGAACTTATTTTTCTTTTTTTATTAACTTAATTATGAAATAAGAAATGCTGCGTCCATCCAGCCTTACCGAAACATATACTTGATTGTGCCGGACTATCCAGGGCGGACTTAACTTCCGATTCCCTTCCTGTCATCGACTGTCTGGCTGTCAACAACTTTTTGAAGTTGATCTGACTAATGTCAGATCTATGAGGATAAGCAACAACAACAACAGAAATAAGAACTATACATATACCAGAAGCTTCATTGCCAAACAATTTTACAAGAGAATCTTCTAAAAATTAAGTATTAAGAGTATCTATTAAGTATCTAGAGTATTTAAAACTGAAAGTGTCTGCAAAAATACAGAAAAACAATTACACGAGAATCAGTAATTTTATACTAATATATTAAGTCAAACTGAGTAAATTACTTCCATGTTTATAAATATTAGACTTTTTTTCACTCTGTAACCATCGAGAAATTATACAAAAGTATAATTCTAACGACTAAACACACGGATCAGAGAAGTTTAAATCCGATACCAGATATATAGAGTGTTAGCACGGAGAATTGAACTCCGATCGAAGCCAGGGACGCGACGACTCTATCCATCACATCGAATTGATGACTACTTACCTATAAAATGAATAACAATACTCTAAAAAAAGTTCTTTTAGAGAAATGCACAGGAAAAATGCGGTATTTTTCATAAGGCTGTTAACAAAAAATCCAGTTTTACGCATTTGCGTACGTAGTTTTACAGAAATTTCTGTTTTTTTTAAATATATTTAAAAAAAATATTTTTACAGTATAATTGAATAATCTGGCTCTTTGCAAACAGCCGTCCCCATTATTACAATACTCCAGATTTACTGGAAAAGCCTCCATAATTTTCTAAGTAGCCTGACACTTTTAGGCTTATTGAAGTGAAGTTAGTGAGTTTTAGCCTAATTCAACAATATATAATTTATTTCTCAATTAGTCTAATTCGTTTTAGGCTGAAACAAGAAGGCTTAGTTTAAATAGCTATTTTAAAGGTTTACTGCAATAATCCTAAGCAAATTCAGTCTGAGTAATTCTTCTAATTAGCTTAACCTTCTAATAAATCTAAATACACAAAGGCTGATTTTAATTAGCCGAAAAGTATTTCACTTATTCCAGCTATAAGCTACTTTTAAGCTTTTTTTATGTCACTGGCATTGCAAAATTCGAGTGACATTTGTAAACAACCAAATTTTTCAATTAGCCTATGGGCCTATGGGTTTCCGTTTTTTTATGAAAGTTTTACATTTTCTTGAAGATTAAGTCATTTGTGGAGCATGCCTGCGACTACAGGACTTAAAAATTAAACAGAATTTTTTCTTTGAGATGCTTAGTTTCACACATATTTTATTGAAGCTGTACAAATGATTTAATTTGTATTATGTTTATAGGTATTTTTTTTATTGTTTGTAGAGGGGATAGTAACAAGAAAAAAATTTATTTCATAGTCTCAGCGAATGATTCATTGAAAGTGAAAATATAGACATCAGTAAAAAGGAAAGAACAAGCCTTGGAACGATAAACTTAAGACTTGCAATGGTTGAGCAATGTTTTTTCTAAAACATCACGCGAGAAGAGGATTACATGACTTTTTATCCAATTTATTATTTTGTACCATACATATTATTTCGCTACACAAGAAATAAACTAAATGGTGCGTTTTGTTTACGAACGTTGGCTGTTTTGATTTGCTGATTTATTTCATTGCTGGTGCATTTATTCAAGACGAGAAATGTTTGGGAGTATGGTTCTTTTAATTAGCTAATATTTTTCCAAAGTTTGTTTCGTAGAACTATTTTCATTTTAACGGTTAATAATTAATTGATGCATTTCGACTCAAAACTAGCTTGAATATTTTTTTCATCAAATTAACTATTTCTGTTTTTCTAAAAAGTTTTACTGTTCTGATTTGGTTTTCCTTGAGAAATTCCGATTACAATATTACTTCAAATTTTATGAGAATTAAATTTAATTAGTTTTTGTTTAAAAAATAAACAGTTTAATGTTTTTTTAAGTTTACTTCTGGTTTTTGTTTCCTAAAGACCAATGTTTGCTTCAATATTTAGACTCCTCATATCAAATGATTGAAATCGTATTTTATGTCCTAGTGACGAATATTTACATTCTTATTTTGTCTTCCAATAGCCAATGTTTTCATTCATTTTTCATACCTTTAAAATCAATCATTGCATCGAAATTCCGTATCCTAACAATAAAATGGGTTGAATTTATATTTTGTTTCCTAATGATCAAAGTTTGCATTCATATTTCATACCTTTTTAACCAATGTTTGCATTCATATTTCATACCTTTATAACCAATGTTTGCATTCGTATTCCCAATTCTAATAACAAAAATAGTTGAATGTATATTTTGTCTCCTAATGATCAAAATTTGAATTCATATTTCATACCTTTATAACTAATGTTTGCATCCATATTTCATATTCTTAAACACTAAAAAGGTTGAATTTATATTTTGTCTATTTATGCATTCATTGTCACACTTATGCATTTATAAAGTTTGCATTGTACATTTAAATAAAATGTTTGATTTCATATTCCACATCATAATGACGAATAGGGTTAACTTTATTAGTTGCCTAATGATCAGTTTTCAATGACATTTCACACCTTTATAACCAATGATTGTATTCATATTTTTTTTATCGCAATGAAAAATGTTTCGAATATTTATATTTTTGTCCTAATGATCAAAATTAGCATTCATATTTTCTACCTTTATGATGTGTGTTTGCATTCATAATTTATATCCTAATGTCGAATGTTTTTAACTCGTATTTTGTCATCTAATGAATGTTTGAATTCAGAATATCCTTATGACTAATCTTTGCATTCATATTTTATATCCTAATGACGAATATTTTTAATTCGTATTTTGTCAACGAATGACTAAAGTTTTAATTCATTTTCAACCGCCTTATGACCAATGTTTAAATACATGTCTTTACTCCCAATGGTCAGAGTTTGCATTCATACTTAATACATTTGTAATCAATGTTTGCATTCAATTTTATGTCCTAATGTTTTGAATTTATACTTTTACTAATGTTTGAAGCTTGTATTTAGATTTTATATCCGAATATTTTATATTTACATTCATAATTTGTCTAATAATAGCTAATATTCGAGTTCATGTTTTGGTATCAAATAATCATTATTTGTATTCATATTTTGTCACCCAATAAACACTGTTTGCATTCATATTCAACCTCCTTATGATCAAAATTTGCAAGTATATTTTGTTCTCAATTGATGAAATTTGAGCAGAATTTTAGTGGTATCGTTATTGGGTAATGATATTTCAAAATCAATAGATTTTACATAATCTCAGAAGACCTCATTAAGAGTCTGCAACCCCTTTTACACAGCTCATTTTTCTTATTTAATCTAACAGCAATTTCTAACAAAGATTTCTTCTTTCTGTCAAAAATATTTGTCCATTTATATTTGATTTAGTTAAAAACAAAATCAAAAATAATTATTCTCTTTTGCATTAACAAAAAAATAAGCCACTCCCCGTTTTTGATTCACATTCTTCAAGCTGTAACTTAAACTCATTAACAAGACACGGATTCGACAACCAATACCGAAAGAGGGACCCTATAAATCAAATTTCGGTATGAAAACAAATTTTTTGAAACTGCAACAATCTGAGATAAATCACATAATAATGGGCGACTTAAACACTCAATATTGTCGCCAAACAATAGGGGGTGAAATCGTGACTGTTCTCACTCTTAAAGTGTGTTCCAAACAATGTTAAGGGGTAAGGGAAATCCTATTGTTTTCGATATCGCTCCGTGTTAGCCAATAAATCGGTGTGGGGGTTTGTACTAAACAAAAGGTGCAACTTACTGGAAATCTGTCGGAAAATTAGAAAATATTATTTGGCGAATTCTTTTGGTGTTGAAAGTCATTCCGATATTGAAATATAATGAATGCATCATTCATTATCTTGAAATGTGGGGCTATAAAGATTTTTTTTAAATAATTCTTCACTTGTATTTATTGACAATCGCCGATTCTAGAAATGTACTTGAGGTATTGTTGACTGTTAACGTAGTTAAATGTGTGCCTTTGGGGTAGTTAAGTGAGGATTTTTCTAAACTTGTTTGTTTTAAAACTCCTAAACTGGAGCATCAACACTCAGTTTTTGAAATTTACAGTTCGTTAAATTGATAAGGGTTATAATTCACTAACATTAATTTTGTTATTTGAGTTTTTCTCTCCTAACTGTCTAATTATCCAAACTTTTAAAGCAAAGAAGTGAAATTCATTCTTTGAAATAGAAGTTTGAGTATTTCTATCTTATTTTAAATCATCTATCTAAAAAGTTTTCTTTCTTCATATTTAATTTAGATATAATACATGCATTCTATTTCAATAGTAAGATGAGAAGATAATAAAGATATATTACCTTATCACAAAGAATAATTTTTATACAGTTGCTTCAACTTCATTTATAGTTAAAAGTTGTAAGTAAAATAGATTATTTGGCTTAGTTGCTATATATTTCTTAAGGTTACAGCGTTTTCTTTTGTTGAAGTATAACGTATATGCATTTAGTATATGTTATTTATTGTTTGTTAACGAAGATTATTAATTTATTAATTAAGATAATTAAGCTCAATTTTAATTATAGTAAATGAATACGTTAATGGAACAAGCATAGAAAAAGACATTGTAAATAACAATTGTTTTTGTATTACATTCAAAGTCATAAATTTTAAGTGAAATAAAATGTTTAGTTACTCAAATACAAATTTCTTAAGGTAACATTTTACGTATGAAATATGGTTAAATGTAGAAAATAGCCATTTTTGAGAGTTGAGTATATTATTTGGTTATTTTAATGTATATCTTTTAACATTATAGCCTTCTACTTCATCAAAAACATACAATATTTATTATTTAACATAACTCTTTCTCGTTTTGAGTTCGATTAAACTTGGCACGAATTATATTTTAAGATTAATCTAAATTAAATACAATTCCCAAATAAAGACCCCACAAATAATACTACTTTTATGTATTTGAAATAATTATCTTAATTGGGTAGGCTGTTCAGTGACAGTTATAAAATAAAATAATTATCTTAAAGCTATACCATTTGAATAAAATATCTGTTGCTGTTTTATTGGTTTTGTTAATAACCAATTAAAACTAGAAACCATCTTAAACCCCGAAATCACTCAAGAATTGCCAATTAGTACTTACAACTACTGAGATCTACGGAATTTAAAGATTTGGCAAAATAAATTTATTTGTTATAGTTAAATAAGACAAAAATTAAATCTTTTTTTAAAACTTTCAATTCTATTTTACAAACTTACATTCACAATTTTCTGGGTGAGGATATTCTAAAAGGGATTTTTTTTAAAAACTTTTGAAATGTTAGGGAATTTCTCAGCAGTTGTAAGAGAGTCTTGAGAACTAAAAATTTAAAATTACAACATTTCAAAAATGTTATATCTCATAAGCTATTTCACTGATTTCTCTCAAAATTTGCATATCACCCTTTACAAAGTTTAAAAAGATTTAAAAATTAACAGGGCCTCACTTTTTTAAATAAAACAATAAAAACTAACAAAATATTATTAAAAATTAATTTTTCTACGAAGTTATCAGTGTATAAATGAGTTACGCAAAAAAAGTCGAAATTTTTTAGATTTGCGCAATTGGCTTTAGAGATAGGATCAAAAATGTGAAAAAAAGAAGAAAAAAAAACATTAAGATAGCTTGACCATGGAGCCGGCCAAATTATTGAAATTATATTTTTCAGATAGTATTCTAACCCTTATATTTTGATGGTAAAAGACCTAAACCCATTGAAATATAGATGTGCTTATTCTGAGAAACTATGTTTTTGAGTCTGTGTTCGAAATTTAATTATTAGTTAGAATTATTTAGCAAATTTGAGGTTAACCTTTGAACAATTTAGAACGTAAAAATTCCATCACTGGAACAAAATTTATTCTAGGTGATATTGTTTTTTCTCACTGTACAACATTACGAAACTACGGCGTGATATCAGTTATTTTCTGGATTAACACCAATTTTTAGTTCCTTTCATGGATTATTAAAATTCCTACTATTATTATTTCTACTGAATATATTACTCACTTATCTCTAAGAAATTGCTATGTTCAGTAACAGGTAAAAGTTTTACAATTCAGTCTATCACCAAAGTGCAAACAAAACCAAAGAAACAGAAAATGAAATAAACGAAGAACGTCACCCCCTTAGATTAACAAATTCCAATTCCATACATCTTCGATGACGTAAAGGTTCGAAAACAAAATGAAATTCAAAGAAACGAACTGTGTTAAAAGAATTAACTAATCCATCAAGTTGCTCTGGAGAGGAGAGAGCAAAGAGCAATCGGTACCGACACATCGATAAACACCTTTTCTTATCGATTAATCAAGCGTGTCCGATTCAAACAAAACTTGAAAGTGAGGGTAAAAAAAATTAAGTGTCTCTCCTATCTGAAACAAAAGAAAAAGAATTATTTTTTATTAGTGAAAGCGAGAACTGGCAACTAAACAATTTGTTTTCTTCTTCACGCTGCAGTATTGGAAAAGGAAGTTTTTAAGTAAATTGGTTTGGGGTCCATCTTCAACACATACTGTAAGTGATCTGTCAAGTGAGCTGAAAGCTAGACAATAGAACAACAAAAGGATTGAAAATGCATGATCTTGTTGAAAAGTTTTTTGTAGAATTTGTCGTTTTTCCATGTGTTTTTGTTTTTGTCTTTAATTTCAGCAAACACTCCGACTTTTTTTCCTTAAATCAAGAGGGAGCCATTTCAATAAAAGTTATATCATTGAAAAAGAGCTTTAGAAAAAAAAGTAGCGTAACAATTTAAGAAAACTTTTTTCAATTTAATGCGCAGTTTTTCGTTAAGTATCTTTATATTTGTTGTTTAAAATATTTTTTTTTCTTATTTTTATTTGGTTCATAATACGATGGGAGGTATAAATTTGTTGGGATTCAATAGGCGCAACAAACTCAATGCACTGATTTGTTTGTATAGTTCAGGGGTGGCAAATCTTTATACACCAACGTGCCATTTTTTCTAAAAAAATTGTTTAATGAGGTCATAGACGTGCCGTCAAATAATTTTGACTTCGCGAATGTCTTTGCGCGATCATACGTGATACGTATTACGATTATACGCGTAATTAAACTTAAAGTAACATCAGTGTGACTTCTGTTGTTGCAGATTAGATGACAAATAACTAATCTTAGGTTGTAAAATGTTAGTTTAAGCAGAACTGTTAATTTTTTTTGCTAGTTGTTTATTGTGGCTTTTGTTTTTTATGGTTATTAATTGTCTTTTAAGAATTAATTGTTAATTTATTATTAATATTTAAGAATATTAATATTAAGAATTTATATAGAAAGCTAGACAATAGAACAGCAAAAGGTTATTTTTTTATTAATAATTGCTTATTATTTTGCTTGTTTTTTGTGAATTCTAATTTAATTGTAACATATGCTTCATAGTATAATAACATTTGTGATCATTTTATTTAATCATTTTATTTAACTCAGAGCTGAGCTTTTTTTCTACATCCCACTTATTAAAAAAATGTCAAAATTGAAAAACAAATCGATTGTTTACCAAAAGTTAAATAAAAACAGGACTACTTTTTTAATAGAAATTATCAAGAAAATTATTTTTAATTGACAGACAACCGTTTAAACCTGTCCATCTTAAAAAACCAAAATGGTATTTCAAATATAAGATAAGATTAATAGAAACTGAAGCTTCTTATTAATCTGTAAGCTTAGATTTAAGAAACAAACCAACGGGAAGATACCATTACCATTGTGAGAGTATTAACTAATGTAATAGTGATTTATCATATGAACTGATAGGAATTGAAGCTCCTTATTGATCTATAAGCTTTGATTAATAACTAATGGGATGATACCTATCTCATACTAGAGTACTCACTAATTTGATAGTGATATGATAGGAATTGAAGCTCCTCAATGATCTATAAGCTTTGTTTTAATAACTAGAGGGATAATACTTATAACTAGTGGGATAATAGCAATATGATATAAATTGAAGCTTTTCGTTGATTTATAAGCTTCGATTTACAAACCAATGGGATGATACCCATTTTATTGTGAGAGTATATTAACTAATATCATAGTGATTTGATACTTTTTTTTGAAGTTACTCGTTGATTTATGAGCATTGATTTACAAACTAATGGGGTGGTACCCATTTCATTGTAGGAGTGTCCACGAATTTGATAATGATATTATATGAATTGAAGCTTCTTGTGGATCTATAATTCTGATTTATAAACTAATGGAATGATACCCATCTCATATTAAGAGTATTAACTAATTTGATAGTGATATGATATATTAACTGATATTAGGAATTGAAGCTCTTCGTTGATCTGTAAGCTTTGATTTACTGATCAAACCAAAAGGATGATGTCTTTCTAACTGTGAGAGTACTCACTAATTTGATATGATATAATTCAATTGATATGATATAAACCTGGATTTAATGTTCAGTCATTGTTCTACATTGGTAGATTGTTATAGTAAACCACTTTATTTAATTAAGAGTTTTTTTTTCAACTTATGATAAACCATAAAAAATATTAAAAATGTAAAACAAATAATTTTTTAATAAAAGTTTGACACAAGTGAGGCTTATTTTTTGAGACAGGGTTCTAACAAAATATTTATGATTAAAATGATAAAAATTCAAGAAATTATTAATAAAGTTTTGTCTTCTTATATGTGAGAAACCACTAATTAAAAATTGAAGATATTATTATATTATTCATCATGGTCAGAACAAGAGTTTTAAAAAGCGAAGTTTTCTAAATAGACTGAATTTTATAGATAAAACTACGACCAAGATTTGATTAGTTTCGGTTTTAGGAAATAATTTTGAGAAGAGAATACAAAACTATATAAAAATAAATAAAATAATTCTATTTAGAATGTATTATAATATCAAAGTTTTTAAAACTTTTATAAACTTTTCGGTGATAATCTTTGACATGTGAAAAATGCAAGCAATTTTAAACAAAAATGCTTAACACCATTTAATAAGTATATATATAATTATGAGACAAAACCGAAATACCTATATATTATATTATATTTCATTATTTATTATATTATATTATATATAAATATAATAACTAATAAAATGCGTCATTATATGAAAAAAAATATTTTAAATTAAAAATCTAAAGTGAAATTTTTCTATTTTAAAAACACTCTTTAAAATAGGTTTTACATATTTTTTTAAATATAGTTTAAAAATATAATAATTACAACAAACTCTTTTTTTATATCCTCCATCAAGCACAATGCCTAAAACTAAATAACAAATTTCCAGCTTTTCGGAAATTTCTTATTTCAGTAACTAATGAAATAAGAACTCAGTTTCCAATAACTTAAAACTTTTTTTTAACAATTCTACTTTTTTTCAATCAATCAAATTCGACTTCGAAATATTCTCGAACATTTACTAGCACATTCAATTCTGTCTTAAAATACAAACCTCCCGATTTCCGCCGGAGCAATTTAATTGCGCTCTCCTTCCCCTCAACTCCCCCTTTCTAAAACTCTTTAATCTCTGCCTTCAATTCATCGATTTAAAGTCTTTTTCCCCTTAGACCCCCAATCCACTTTAAGCCCCCTACATATAATGTCTGCAATCAGTTTACTGGCAATATTGCGACACTACGATTCGTACCTTTACCCCACCTACAACTCTTTCCCTGCAAGCCTTGTTTAGAACTAAATGCCCCTCCCCGCAATTCTTCATCATTTTCCCAATCCTTTCAATTCCAGGATACCTCCAACCCCCCAGATTCCCAACTTAACTAAGGAAACCGAAGAAATTTTGTGCAGAGTTCAGCAGGTTTGCTTACGGTACTTCTATCTCCGCTTTCCAAGAGTTGTTAGACATTCTTTGGCTTTCTGCTCTTTGCAAGGGAAAGTGTAGTTATTGACTTGGCGCTACTCTTAAAGTCAAACAAGGAAAGGGAAGTTTTTTTCTTCATGTTTACATAAATTTTTTAAAGAGAGAAAATAGCTTTTCTTCAGTAATTAGTCTTTAAAAGTCTTTTTTTTTCGGGTGTAAAAAATACTAAGTCTAATTAAAATTGTCTCACATTTTTTTCCCCGGAAGAATTTCAGTATCATCTATCACTTTTTAAACACTAGTGTAAATTAATATTTGATAAACTTAGGAAAAATAAGTTAAGATATATTATTCCAAAAACTATTTAAAACAATGTAATAGTTATAGTGCTACATTTTTTTTCTCTGCAAAAACGAATAATTAAATGAAGTTACGCATAAGATCATAGAATAAAGTTTAGCTATGCTATTAGGAAATAGAATTTATACGACTCACTTAATTATAAATAAGAAATCACAATGGAATTTCACTGGTCACTTACCTAAAAAGAAAAAAAATACACTTTAGATTTCAACAAAAGCAATTCATGAATTTAAGTTATATGCATTCAAAAATAAATTTAACAAATAATATTACTTTAATACTAATTAAAAATGCTGATAATAACATTAAAAACTATTGACTATTGCAATATACTATATGCCCCTAAATTTTATTCTTGTTTCGTGAAACTTTTTTAAAATTAAACTTTAAATGAACTTTGACATCAAAGCAACTACACTGTAAAAATTGGATACAAAATAAATAATATCACGAAACTTTCTTCGTTTTCGACGTAACGGTTTCCCGTTCTAAGAGCTTCGAGCAAACATTTTGCCAAATCAACTATTGAAACGAACTATTTGAAACTCTCAAAATATACAAAATAACTAAATAACTATCTGTGACATATATANATAACCAAGTATTTTATATCCGTCGTTAAGCAGCCGACCCAATATTGGGTTTACGACTTTGACACTTTGACTTCGAAGAGGACTTTTTGATGAAACTAACCCGTATTTGCGCAAAAACCCCACCCCTCCCACGGTTAGCCTGGCGGCAAGAGAACTCTAACACGAGATCCGTCTACCACTGAGAATATTTTACGCAAGCATTATGGTCGGTGCGAGCCGGGTGCGGAATTTGTATCGACTAGCCATCGCTGCGATTCGAATCCAATTCACCTCATTGGAAAGCGAACACTATATCCTCTGAGCCATCAGGACTCAAATACGAACTTTTATTCATATAATATCCTTGAAAATTCCATTCAATTTATTTTTCTTTCTTAAACTGTAACTCTCCAAATTAAGGATTACAGCTCCCCGCCACCCTTTCACGGAATCTAATTTCCATATTTTCGTATAATAATTTTGAATTTTTGTTTTTACTATTAATATGTTATACCAAAAATGTATAAAATATAAACGATCACGGAAAATTGTACAATGAAAAGACATTTTAGAAATTTTAAAATTACAGTTGTTGTACCAAGCGATCTAGTGCATGTCTTCGGGTGCCCATTACTACTCAGACAATCATCAAAAGCAAAATTAACTAAAAGCCACAATGTTTAAGAAACAATTTATTTATAAATGGTAAAATGAAAGTTCACCCATCTAGGCAATATTTTGGGAACCTCAACAGAAGGGGGAAGTTTAAAGCAGGTATGGGAAAAGGGTGGAGAAAACGAAATCCACATTCATTGCCATTTTTTCCACTCTAAATCCACAGAAGCGAAAGGGTTATTGCGTCATGGCCCATAAGTGTAGAAAAGAAAAAGTACACCCTCACCCCTCGAAAGGAGAGTAAAATATGAAAATCCAGGATACAAAGTTCACGGAAAATCGGGTTTTGATCCGGGGGACTCTTTTCTTTCTTAGCTGCGGAAGGATACAGCGTTATCGTTATGGGGCACCTCCAATAGCCCAATAGGCACATGGGTGTGATTTCGTCCAATTTCCCTTCCCCTATTTTTTTTTATCCCGAAACCTTCCACTACCAGGTGATGAATGTGTGGCATTAAGATCGCGTCGTTTGGTTTTTCCTGATTTTTCCGGGAGTCCGATTTTAAGTGGAAGCGATTTTAATATTCAAACGCCCGGTTAGAAGAAGATTTGAGTCTCTCCCTTTTCTCCCTATACTCCACCATCCCCATATATTGGAGTCATTAGGTATAACATTTCTTATCCCGTTTTCTTATTTTCCTTTTTCCGAGATTTCCGCCTCTCCTTTTTTTTGGATCTCCTTGTGCTAGAAAATTTATTTGCCCTCTGTTTCAGCGCTATCATTCAAACAGGCTAAAACCATATGAGAGAGAAGCAAAGCGAGAAATAGAATTTCTTGAAATTTTTCCTGATTTTTTTTTTCCTTTTTAGGAAGCCTCATTGTTTTTTCGTTATTTTTCAAATAAGTTTTTGTACGCTTTCTTTTTAAATCCCTTATTCCTTATTTGAGCTATTTGTCTCGCTCGTTTTGTCACTTCTAAAGGGGGGGGGGAGAAAGATGCGGCACACCAGAGAGCGGATGCCTTGTGGAATAATCTTGGTTCCGATAAGTTACGTCCGGCAGTCAGGTTTTCAGTTATCCGGGAAGAAACAAATAGCAATGCAAATGGCAACAGACGTTTCAATTATGTGGAGTTTCTTAAGGTCTTAGATTTATTTATGAAGATATCAAGTAGCGGTTTCTAAAGAGAGTGAAATGAGACAGTTAGAATTAGTACCATTAAAAACACTAAAAACAAATGCAGTTGAAGCAAGCAACTTGTTTCTATTGCTCAAGTCATTTAATATTCTCTTTCATAAATTATGACTCGTATTCCGATCTCCATTTTTATTTTTATGTTTTTCTTTCATTTTTGAAAATTCTTTTAATATTTTTAACAGTTTTTCCATTTTTTTTCATTTTTTATTATTTCAGTTTTGTAGTTAAATTATGTGATGTTTTCAAGAATCTTAAAATTATTTACGAAGCTATCAAGAAGTAATTTTAAACAGAGTGTAATGAGATAGTTAGAAATAGTACCGTTAAAAATATCAAAAAATAAATGCAGTTGAAACAATTTCTTTTTATTGTTTAAGCCATTTAATATTCTTTGTAATATATTGTGACTCATATTCCAATCTTATTTTGAATTTTTTTTGTTTCATGTTGACATTTTTTTATTGCTTTTAACAATTTTTTCATTTTTAACTTTTTTTTAATATTTTTTCATTTTTAACATTTTGAAGGAGTAATTATGCGGAGTTTCTAAGGATCTTAAAATTATTTATGAAGTTATCAAATAGCAATTAATAATGAGACAGAATTTGTACCATTAAATATCCTAAAACTAAATGCAGTTGAAGCAATTTGTTTTTATTGTTTGAGTTATTTAACATTCTCTGTAATGAATTATGACTCATATACCACTTTCCAATCTTATTTTGAATTTTTTGTTTCAATTTTTACCTTTGTATTTTTTATTCATTTTTTATTAAATGCAGTTGAAGCAATTTGTTTTTATTGTTTGAGCTATTTAACATTCTCTGTAATGAATTATGACTCATATTCCACTCTTCAATTTTATTTAGAATTTTTTGTTTCATTTTTTAAATTTTTTCTATTATCTTACGTTTTTTTTAATTTTTAACTCTTTTAAAAACATCTATATTTTTAACATTTTCATAAATTTTTTATTTTAAATTTTGTAGTTGAAATTAAGTGAAGTTTTAAGGATCCTAAAATTATTTATGAAGCTATCAAATAGCTGTTTCAAAGAGATGAAGGAACAAAACAGAATAATGAGGCACAACTAGTAATACTAAATTATATTAAAAATACTAAATATATATATAACNCAATATATAGTTCAAGCAAAAATATTTTGATTGTTTAAGCCATTTAATATTCTCGGTAATAAATTATGACTCAACTTCCTTGAATTGAGTTTTTTGTTTCCTTTTTGATAAGTTTTTTTATTGTTTTTCACATTTTTTTCGTTTTATTTTTTTATATTTTTTTCGTTACATTTTAGATGGCATTGTGCAGAGTTTCTAAAGACCTTAAAATTATTTATGAAGATATAAAGTAGCAGTTTCAAAAAGAGTGTATAAGAAAGATAGAATTTGTGCTATTAAAAACACTAAAAGTAAATGCAGTTGAAGCAACTTGTTTTTATTGCTTTAACCATTTAATATTCTCAGTACTAAATTATGACCCAGCAAACTTTCTATAACTTTCTAAATTGAATTATACCTCCGTTCAAGTCAAATCACCATTGTTTAATTAAGATTAAAGTGGCTTAATTTGCTGAAAAATATGGTTCAACTTGGTCCCGGGATAAAGTGTTCACCTTCCAATGGGGTAAGCAGGGTTCGAATCCTAGAGATGGGCTGGTTGATACGAATTCCGTACCCGGCTCGCACTGACTACAGTGCTTACGTGAAATATCCTCAGTAGTAGTCGGATCATGGGTTAGGGTTTCTTTTGCCGTAAGGTTAACCATGAAGGTTTCAGCGGGTTTTTCAATCTCCAAGTAACGCAAATGCGGGTTAGTTTCATCAAAAAGTCCCCCACGGAAGCCAATTTCTCCCAACACTTGATCCGAGAGTTCCCTTGTCTTCTAGATTGCGTCCAAAATTACAGGTCTACGGAGTTGAACAATGGTAATAGTAAACCCAGAAATGAGTCGGCTGTTCAACGACGGTTATAAAATAAGGTTGTATCAAATTTTTGCTACTTTGAGGTTCAAAGAGCTGCAAAATTCCCTTCTATGTATAAGTATTGTAAAAGGCCAGACGAATTTTCTATTTTGATTTTTATTTGTTTTATATTAACAAAATTTGGAAAAGATTATAAGTACACAATCGGAACTTTTGAAGATATTGAACCATAAGATCGTTCAAATTTGCTTTAAACTTAATGTGCGCTAAGGTGAACCCTATAATCGTACATCTAAAAATAGTTTATTTGATAATATAGTTCAACTTAAACAGACACATGGTTTAATTTAATATCTTATTAAGTTCATAGCGAATTCGCTTGGTATTATGGCACAACAGATCGATATTATGGCTCAATTTTAACCATGTTTTCTGAAAAAGTGCTTAAAATATACCAAATTGTAACCAATGAAAACATCATATTGTGGGTGGGGTTAACGTTATCAAATGTATAAGATGCTCTTAAATTAATTTGCTTCCGACTTGCGTAATCATCAAAATGATCGGTGAAAAATTATTGGATGCCTGCTAAATAATAGAGGAAAAGAAGAAAAAGAAAGAAAGAAAAAAGATAAGCTGCGTTTATCATCTGTAAGTACCCAATTCTTCATTTGTTCTATTTTCACGACAGCGAAATTAGAAGGTTACGATGGCATCAACACATTTTAAAAGTTACGACGTTTAGGAGAAACACATTATAAAATAACTTTTTTTTAAACCTTTTTCCCTGTAGGGAAAAAAATCTTTTTTTAATGTACTTCTTTAGCATCTAGTTAATAAATGACACCTTCGACCACCTTTTGTCACTGTCCCCCCACTAAAAGACAAGAAGGGATTAAAATAAAAAAAAGGAGAAAAAAAAGACAAAGAAAAGGTAAGTAGGGAAAAAAAGGCAGGGAAAAAAATTGGCGATGTAGCGCGTGGGGATAGAAGTATAGCACCGAAATTGCTGAGTTAGCATTTTTGCTAAAGATTCAGGGGTGTCGGGCCTCTTTTTTTTTTAAATTCTTTTTTTATTTTTTAACCTTCTCGAAGGGTGGGGGAGGACAGATGAAGAGACGTCCTTCATTATGCAAACGACGCAATTTCACGCCCCGTTGAGTCCCTTTAAAAGGATAAGGGGTGAAGGGAAAAAGAGGAGTTACTGAAGATTTAAAAAGGGAATTTTGTATAGAGGACGAAAAAATATACATAAACTGAAGGTGTACGATCTTCCGAGCTGAATTGTAAATTCGAAAACTATAGAGATGTACCGAAATTTCATCGCAAGTTCCTTTGTAAAAAGCAAATTAATTATCGAATAATTAAAGATTAAATGTAGATTATTTCCCCATAAAAAATCTAATTTATTAAGTAGTGTTCATTCAGAACTTGAAAGCAACTTATTAAAAAAGGAACAACTAAAATATTAACAGCTTAAAATACCAATATTTAATAAAATCTTAATTAAAAACAGGTTTATAATTCTGTTACCAGATTTTGTAGAAGCTCCTTCGCCAAGAAAACTGTAAAAGCCACACACTGTAAAAAATTCCGGCAAAAAATACCGGCATTCAGGGTGCTGGTATTTCTTACAGTAAAATCTATTTTTAGCGGAACATGTTAATTAATAAAAAATATGATATACTGTAATTTTTACAGCAATAATTACGCTAAAATCACGGAATTACTCTAATTAAATAGATACAACTCTATAAATTACGGTATAATATTTTACGGATGATGAACATGAAGTGCCAGTACTTTATACCATACTTTGATCCGGAATTTCACAAAGCAGTTTAAAAGTGCCTTTCTATAGAGAATTATATCGTAGAGAATTATCTGGAGTTTAGAACAGACATAAATTAAATATTTTAAAGAAGGTTACGCGCAACAAAGTTAACAACAGGCTTATGATGTTGAACTAAATTAACAACAGGTTTATGATGCTGTTACCAGTCTTTTTTTGAACCTCTTTTTTTAAAAAAAAATATATATAAGCCACAAACTGTAAGAAATACTGGATCAAATTAGGATAAAAATAACCGGCAGTCAGGATGCCAGTAATTTTTACCATAAAATCCATGTTACGGAATCTATATTATGGAACAAAGAATATGGTATAAAATATGAGTAACTTTTACCTGCTCTCTAAACATTGCGGTGAAAAATTTTACGGTAAAATGTATTTTACGGATGATGCACCTGACGTGCAGGTATTTTTACCGTAATTTGATCTGGAATTATAGTTTAAATGGTTTTTAAATGCTATAATTTTAAGCGGCATATTTCCTCTTGCCGTGAAGAAATATCTAGGCTTGAATACAAAGGAATAATTTAAATATTTTAAAATATTGTTTATTTATACCTCGACCCGCCCTATTCAGGGCACACGCAAACTTTTATAAAAATCGGCAATTTCGAAAGAATTTTTTACCTATCGAAATTATTAAAATTAAAGAATAATTTTCGATCTCCGCAAGTTTTTATGAGCTAAAATAGAGCAACGTTTAAGTAAATTTTTGAACATTAAAAATTAGATCACAAATGTTTTTCTTTTTCACAAAACTATGGTTTTTCTTCATAATGATGGTTTTTACTATTTTCAGAATTAGCATAAATGATGTTGATTAAGGGTGGGCTTAACATCAGTTATGAAAATAGCATATAATTCGCAAAATTACATCAGTTATGAAAACAGCATATTATTTGCAAATTGATCACAGTTATGAAAACAGCATATTATTTGCAAATTGATCATAGTTATGAAAACAGCATATTATTTGCAAATTGATCACAGTTATGAAAACAGCATATTATTTGCAAATTGATCAAAGTTATGAAAACAGCATATTATTTGCAAATTGATCACAGTTATGAAAACAGCATATTATTCGCAAATTGTCACAGTTATGAAAACAGCATATTATTTGCAAATTGATCACAGTTATGAAAACAGCATATTATTTGCAAATTGATCACAGTTATGAAAATAGCATATTATTTGCAGAAAAGTGTTATTTCATTTGACGGCAGAGCCTGCGGAAAATATCCTTAAGAGTGCTCAAAACTATTTTGCCAAAAAAAGAGACAGAAGCTACAATTTAAGTCCTTCAACTCTAAGTAAAACTTAAATTTCAAATTATGTATACTTTCAAGCCAAAAAGAATTATCTGGTCTTGAAAATTGATAAATAGTTTGAATATTAAAGCAAAACATATTAAACAATCATCAAATTTGGCGAGATTTTTCCACTTCGAAGAAAATAATTGCAATCAATGAATTCTTCATTTTTACCCAATGAGTTCTGCAAAGTACTTTCGATAAATGATTGAACACTGTTCGAAATTTTAGAGCAAATTGAACCATAGTACGGTTCAAACTTACTGGAATCTTAAGATGAAGGTATATCGAACCATATTACTGCACTTGTTAAATAATTACACGATGCCATATTTAATTTTGAATGGAAATATAGCCAATATTATCACCGTGTTAGGCATACGTACTGATATTATGGTGCAATTTTGCTTTGCTTTAATAAGAACTTATTCTAAGGAATAATTTTTTTAAGAGTGTATGCTATTATTGATGGTAAGAATGATAAATTTTATGGTGCAATTTTGCTTACCTTTAATAAGTACTTATTATAAGTTATTATTATATGTTAGCGATTACGGATTACAACGAACTATGACAATAACACCGATTTCACTCGAACAGTAACGAAAACATCAATGTTTTTTTTTTTTTTTTTTTTTTTTTTTTTTTTTTTTTTTTTTTTTTTTATGNTTTTTTTTTTTTGATGCAACGAATTCGTTAGTAAATCAATACCGAGTGAGAAATATAGCATTAAGCACAAAAAAGACAGAAAAACATAGAAAAGCATTTGCGACTTTTTTTACGAATTTGCAAAAAGAATTAAAAATGAGACAGGAAAAAAAAAAGCTATGATCCTCAAAGCAAAAACTATAAAACAGGAGGCATATGGGTAAAGAAGCCAAAAAAATACATTTCAGTAAATTTGATAGGGGTTGGAGAAAATACAGGCTAAGCCTGACGTGAAATAACAACCCCTTTGCAAAGAGAGGATAAGAAGAAAGAGGTACATTGTCGGCAAGTATTGCGTTTAATTTTGTTTTACATTTTTTCTAATTCAAATATGCGGAACTTTTTTAGAAAAGCCAAGCTTAAATAAAGGTAACATTAATCAAGGCATGCTCTTTCTAGTAACTTGACATATAAAACAGATTTGAGATAAATAAATCCATTTTAAATTAGCGTAGCAAAAACTAAACCTTGTTTTATTTAAATACGATGTATTATAGTTTATTAACTACAAATTAGTAAAAAAGTGAATACAAATGCAGTAAAATAATTTAAGAAAACACGTTCTTACTGAGTTTTTTATATCATTTTACTTTTTGCAATATTTATGTCATTAAATTAAGTATTGCAAATATAACTGATTTAAGGAATAAACCTTGGAAATAACTAAGTTAAGATTATAAAAGGGGGAGATGAACAGACCACGGGTTAAGAATGTCAAGAGAGGAATTAACACACGCTTTTGTTCTCTTGGGCACCTGGTGGCAGAGGAAAAAGAGGGAGTTTTTTTAAATAATATTTTTATGCTTATTATAAAAAATTAGGTGTCTTTAAAAAAAGAGTATTTTCAATAAAAAGCACCCAATATATTACCTCATCTCTCAAATAACAATTAGCAGTCAGCAAAATAAAACTTATAAAAAATCCTTTACTAACGAAAAATTGCTATTAATAATATTATTTCTTTTTTAGGTTTATTAAAGGAAACTAGAGGTTATTAAAGACCGAGAGTTTTTTGTAAAATGTTGTTTAAGTAGCGTTAATAATAAACTTTAAAAAAAACTATTTGTTATGAAAAATTAAATTTTTCGCTTATTATAAGAAATAAGATATTTAAAAAAAAACGATTATTTTCTGTAAACAGCATCAAAAAATGTTCTTACGAAAAAAAAAACGAATAACACATTGTAAATTAACACAGCAAAATATTTATCAGGCGTGAAAACTATTATGTTGTACATTTTCACTCAAATATCAATTAGAAAGTTTTTTTTAATTAGTAATAACTTTAAAAAATTTCTTGCTAAAAATTTTTTTTTTGTTTATAATAAGAATTAGATATTTTTAAAAACCGCTTTTTTTCTGCAAAAGGCACCAAAAATGTTTTGAAAAATCATCTTTTAGCAAAGCAAAAGGATTTGTCAGGCGTAAAAACTATAATCTAAAAAAAAAAATTCTCAAAAGACAAAAAGATTTTATGTTTTTTATCAACGTTAATTATAACTTTAAAAAAATCCATTTATTATGAAAAATTAAATTTTTTGCTTCTTATAAGAAATTAGATATTATTAAAAACCGAGTATTTTCTGTAAAGGGCGCCAAAAGATGATTTTACAACTAAAACAAAATCGCCAATTAACACAGCAAAAGGATTCATCAGGCGTGAAAACTATAATCTTATAGAATTCTCTCAAATTAACATAACTATGAACTCTGAAATTTACATTACCATATAAATGAAGGCTCTGTTGTGTTTTCTTTGTTATAGGAAAGAATGCGATTTATTAAAATTAGGAGAAAAAAAGAAAGATTTGCTATTAAAAATCACAAAAATGTTTACGTCAACATGACACATCAATTTTATTTTCTTTACACTCCAATAAATACGGTTTAGAAACGGAGAGAGAGAATGATAACTTTTTTCTTCCATTTAGCCGTCATCAGGCCTTGGAGCTATTCAAATGCAGATGTAATTTAAAAATAAAAGAAAGGAAGAAAACGAATAATTTCTATGAAAAGGAATTATAATAAGAAAAAAAAGATAAACGCTTTAAAAACGAAAAAGAAAAGCTATCGGTTCTTCCTCCAACAAGATAAACAATTCCGTCATTATAAAAATTAATTTCAAAAAAGCCCCCTCCGCATAAAGAAAAAATTTTATCAAAAAACAACAAATGCATTTTTATGCGAGTGTCGTTTTAAAAGACACAAAATAAGAAAAAAAAACATATAATAATAATTTTGAACAATAAAACGGAGAAAAAATATTTAAGTAAAAAAAATAAAATAATATATCGTCCTATTTACACAGTTATCAAAACTAAAATTTAATAAAAGATTCCGAGTTATCCGTAAGATGGTGGAATATGAAAAGAAATTTGGAGGATAAATTTCTTCCTGTCTTCCACTTCGATGCCTTAAATAAGCAATTTCCATTGAACAATTAAAAAGATCCAATAATAATGAAATCTTTTCTCGTAGAGGTAAAGGTAAAATAGACAGATGAAAAGTGATTCAAGTCATTTAAAAAATCATTCTCTGATTGTTGAATTTCTGGATTTTTTTTTAATTGGAGAATTTTTTTTCAGGAATTAGCTTTTAATTTAATAACATATTTGAGTTTCTTATAATCTCAATATCTTACCTAAACCGGTACACCATTATGTGATTAACTTTTAATTCAACAACATATTTGATTTTGCAATAATTCTTGCATTATATCTTCACTTAAAATGGTACACTACTGAATTTTTCCGGAATGAACTTTTAATTTAATAACATATTTGAGTATCTTATAATCTGAATGCTTCACTAAAGGCGGAACATCAATTTTGGATTAACTTTTGATTCAACAACATATTTGAATTTGCTATAATTTCAGAAGATATATGCTATAAGATATATTTTATAAGATATAATTTCATTCGTACAAAACACTGCTGGAGTATGGAACTTTTAATAACATATTTGATTTTAATTAAAGTTATATATTTTCACTTACAATGGAACGCTACTGAATTTTTCAGGAATTAATTTTTAATTTAATAATATATTTGAGTTTTTTTATAATCCCAATACTTAGGCGGAAAACAAATCTGTGATAAATTTTTAATTCAACTTATTCGATTTTGCTACAATTCCTGCGTTATATCTGCCAGTAGGATTACTGATGGAGCTGATTTTGAATAACATATTTGATTTTATTACAATTCCAGTTATATAACTTCATTTAAAATGGAACACTATTGAATTTATCCGGAATTAACTTTTAATTTAATAACATATGAGTCTCTTATAATCTCAAAGCTTCACTTAAGGTGTAACACCGTTATGTGGTTAACTTTTATTTCAATAACATATTTGATTTAATTATAATATATATATATATTGAATTTTGTTGTAATTCCTGCGCTATATCCCATGTAGTATGGAGCACTACAGGTTATAATTCCAGTAACATATCTTCACTCAAAATGGAACACTACTGTATAATCAATTTTTAATTACACAAATCACTTAATTTCTTTAAAAACTCTAGTATTGTATCTTCAGTTAAAGTGGAACACTATTGTGTAATTAACTGTTAAATCAATATCATATTTGATTAGTTATAATTACTGTATTTATTAAAGCAGAAAACAATTGTGATTGCATTAAAAATTGCCATCTTTTAAGTAAATTTAATGATTATATAATAAATATTATGATATATATTTTCATGTTTGTACTTTTTTACAGATTTCAAACAAGTAAAAAAGTAGTTAATATGAGAAATTCTGAAAAGGTGTGATTGAAGAAGACTCATACTTTCAGTTAAATATTTTCTAATGTGCATCTTAACAAATTTGCAAATAATTACTTTTAAATAAGCAAACGAACTTTTAAAAAAATTTCAAATGAGCGTATTAGCAAAAGCTATTTTTTAATATGAATGAATTAGTAAAAATCACATTTAAAAAAACATTAAGAATATCTTTGCAAAATATTTGTTCAACATATAAGAAAAAACATCTTATTTTAAAATTCGCATCAAAACCACGAAAAGTTGATAAATCTTTTAAATATTGTTTTGTTTATAAGGAATTGTTTACGTTATAAACACCATATATTCAATAAACATTTCCACACAATTCATAAACTAATCAAATTACTTACTGAATCGTGAACCTCTTAAATTCAAAAGAAAGTATTTATATAAAAATATCGCAATAATCTAACAGGTAGTAATTATTTCAAACTCATCAAATCATTTTTATTTAATAATTCAGTCATCCTACGGATGTCCAAAAATAATTAAAAGAAATAAATAAAAAAAAATTTAAAAAAATATGAGTTTTTGTGAACGTTCGTTTCGTCTTTTTTTTATACTTTTTTTTACTTCGTATTGAGCTGTTAAATTTCTGTTTAAATTAAAATAATTTTTTTTTACAAAAAAAAAAAAATTAAAAAATATTTAATCATCCTAACAAAAAAGGTTTTTAAATAAAAAAAAACCTTATGTTTTAATATAACGAGAAAAAAATTACATTAATAGACACTAATGATAAAAAAATATTCTTTTTCAAAATACAATATTTTCTATAAAAATGATTACCACTTTAATAAAAAAAAGCTACTAATAACATTATTAAATCGATAAAATAAACAACATACAAGCGTTAATTATAATTATGGTATCATATATGTTTATCGTTACATAAACATAGTCAATTCATTTACTGCCTAATCATGTGATGTCCTAACCTTTTAATATTGTGGTATGATCAATTTTAAAATGACAGATAACAAAACTATGCATTTATTTGGTAATAGTGCTAGTTTATTTGTATTTTTTGAATTATTTATTGTTATTTTTATAAATTTTATACTCACGTGTATCACGTACTTTATATGGTTTTTAAAACAATTATTATGTAGTGAATAAATATTTACTTGTTTTCTACTCTTTTTGTTGTATTGTACAACTTTGATTCAAATAAGAATTATTGTTAGTAAATTTTATGAATAGATCCAAAAAAAGAAAGAAAAATAACTGAAAAATACAATTTTCATATGAGTTTAATCTTTAGAAAGCTATTAGCTTTTTAAAAGTGTATTTAGCATTTATTCAATACATGAAATTTATGTACACATAACCATAGATTAAACAGAAAACGCAGCGTAGAATATGTAATTAAAATGAAGAACTTTACAAAACACTGAAATTCCCATTAATTGGATGATTTTTAAAAACTACACCACTTTAGATCGAAACGATGAATAGAAGCACTAAAGAAAATGCCACGCACAAAAATTATTAAAACACAAAACAAAGCAAAAAACAGACACATAGATATGGAATAATAAACAAAAAGAAACAAAAAATGAGTAAAAATTTAAAATAAATTTATTCATCTAACTATCGAACCTTAAGTAATACGGATTACTCCAAAGATTGTTTTCTATATTTAATGAGATATTTTAATAAACCTGGAAGAGGGGTAGGGGAACAGGGGGGATTGAAAGGGAGGGGGAAAGCATAGTTTGAATGGGTAACATAATTTATTTATTTGTTCTTAACTTTATATCTCTTTTTATTAAAATTTCTTTTTAATTTTAGGAATATTCTTTTTCGTATTGTTATTAAGAGCTTCGAAAAATACTCGATGGGGACTGGAGATCGATAGACATCTTATTAATATTTGTTATTAACATTGTTTATTTAAACTTGTTCGAAAATGAAGAATTGGAGGATAATAACATCAATAACGAGACTGCTGATTTCATTGTGAGGGTTTTTTTCTTCCTAGTTTTTTTTTTTTTTCAACGTAATTATTTTATTTCGTTTGCCTTAGCGGAAGGAGGGAGAGCAAAGAAAAATAAAATATATTACGCACTTAGCGTAAAAATAATAATAAAAAAAAAGAAAAAATTTGAGTTCTTCAAAATTAATAATATTGGGAAAAAGATGAAAAAAAGGGGAAACTGGGGTAAACCGAAACCCGATTTTTATTTCGTAAATTGGTGTCCTCATTATCACAGTGAAATGCTCAAACTTGGTGCTTATTTCATACCTTATTTTGGCAACAAGAATATATTTTATCCTAGAATACTCAATCGTATTAAAAACATTCATAACCAACATTAATGAAAGACTTATTTTAAATAAACTTCAATTTTTAATTGCATTTTCCAGAATAAAAGTATTGTTTTTTTAAATATGCCGAACGAATAAAATGTATAACAAAAGGTATTTGTTGTTTTAAACATGCTTGTTAGTTTTTCATTGTTTGAATATAAAATCCTTTTTAGATTTTTTTAAAAATAACTACATAAAAAACAGTAAATTTCGTTTTAAAGTTGTTATTGTAATTGGTCATAGTAAGTGATTTTCTTATGACTTAAAATATGGCCGCATATTTTATATTATTCATTCAATGAGATAGAAATAAAAAAACGAAACAATGTTAATTTTCTAGAGCATCATTATCACACATCAAGCCCATTTTTTGGAGGCTTTATATTTTATAAGAACCATGGTTAGAATGACAGATTATTTGATAGCAGTCAGACAACGAGGACAGTACCTGAAATGGTACCCTCTCTCAAACTTCTACACCACAAGTAACGAATTTATTTGAGCTTTATTGATTAATTTATTTATCAGAACCAGAACCCCGATTTGGATCGTGTTTTTTCCCTACAGTTTTCAAATTTTCAAGGCGTGGTTTGTTATCAATCACCGCTTTCCAGCGTCATTTGGTTTGGTCGCAGCATCGAAATAGTAAATTTTTTTTTTTGAATCTCATTGTTACAGATCAAACTTTCCTTAATATTTTTTGAACGGCTTCACAGATTGGCACGATGTACTTGTTACAGATTGCTCATATTTTTAGAATCGTTTTGCGACATTCTCCATCGTTCTAGTTGTTCGCTTGCAATAGTGAAAAAAAAATTTGTCCTTTTTTTCATAGTTTCAACGTTGTGCTGCTATGGAACAACTTCGTTACAAAATGTTTAAAAAACGCGAAGCAGGCAAAATCTTGAGAAAAAATAAAATACCAAATTAAAGCTTGATAAGCTCATAGTTTAAATGCTCAAAAGGAAAAAAAAATAACGCGAACTACGGACAAATTTTATAATTATTACCGTCGTTGAAGAGCTGACCGAATTTTCAGTTTATGACTACCAATGTTCAACTCCGTATCCTTATAATTTTGAACACAACCCAGAAAACAAAGGAACTCCTTGATCAAGTATTGGTAGAAATTTTGCCTTCGTGGAGGTCTTTTTGATGGAATTAACACACATTTGCATTACATGGAGAGGAAAACCACTAAAACCATCCACAGTTAGCCTGCCGGTAAGGGGACTTTAACCCATAATCTGTCTACCACTGAGGATATTTTGCGTCAGCACTGTGATCGATGCGAGCCGGGTGCGGAATTCGAATCAACCATCCATTACCGGGATTCGAACCCAGTTAACCTCATTGGGAAGCGAGCACTTTTCCCCATAGCCACCATGTCTCAGGAACAAAAATTAAAAATTAAAGAAAAAGAAGATTATAAAAAATACTATATTTAAATATTACAGGTAAGCTTAAACATATATATGGTCATTCTTATTCACTCAAACGCACTTCAATTTCAATCAATTAAAAAACTTTAAAAAAATTCGCAAATTTGCTTTTTAAGATGAACTAAATTTATGTGTGCAAAAATTAGCTAGGAGCAATACAAACAGTGGAAAAAACGAACGATAAGTAAAGAATTCTGAACCATAACATTAGTACCTTGAACAATAACATTAGTTATGGTTCAAGGTTTTAACATTAGTTATTACATCAGTTATTACATAAGTTATAACATTAGTTATGGTTCAAGGTCAAGGTAGTACCTTTAACCATAATATTAATATTTTGAATCATGATGCAAATGTGCTTCAATTAAAATATGATTTTAAATTACTTATAATGTTTCGTTTAAAAGTTACTATAGCATCGCATAATTGAGTTAAAGAATAATATGGTTCCACGTAGAATGATATTAAGGTTGCATTATATTTGCACTCAAAATTTCTAACAAAGAAGGTTAACTATTCTTTTAAAGATTCAAATTTTAAAACTAAATAAAATTTTTAGGAAATATGTAACATTTAAGCTAAGTACTCACGGTACAAAACAAACATAAGATAGAAATTTCAAGCCAAAGTAGAAAAAGAAATGTTTTAATAATACTTATCACAAGAGTATTTTGCAATTATGTAATAGATACACTTTCAAAACAATGGGCACAACGTTAATTCAAAACATTAATAACTTGAATCATAATAAGGTGCAAATTTTAGTACGGTGTTAAATAGAACCAAATTACGCCCAAGTTGCAACGAATAATCATTCAATGAAATTAAAAAAATACGATAATATGGTTCAACTTAGCACCATATTCATTGTTGTATCAATATCAACGGATATTTCAACGCATTCCAACTTTTTCAACAATGTATAATTGAGGTGGAACTATTTTCATTAGAGTATGTTACTAACACAAAATGGTTTATTTAACGGTTTTTCAATCAAATTGTCATCCAAAACAGTTTAATATATTTAAAACAACCCTCAACATTTTTTTCCAATGATAGCCACGTCAACAAATCTAACAAGTTTTGTATTTAATCTTTTAATAAAAGAAATAATTTCTATTTTCTCAAACGATTTCATTTTCATTTTGCAAATGGCATTTCAAAAATTGTACATTCCCAAAGATTAAGTTTTCTCCCGCAAAGAAGTTTTAAGGCATTAATTCTAGCATTTTGCAATGTGGACCGGGAAAAATATGATTAATTCTCTTAAAATAGAATCAAGTTATTCCTTTTATTTCCCTTTCAAAATTTCTGAATCGAATTGCAAGAAAACTTTTTTTTTTGTTTAAATAACAATCACATTTTTTTCTTAGCAATTTCTTCCCCACTAATACTCCCTTTTTCTTTCTTTATTATTAAACAATCCCAATTGCAAAACAGCGTGGCAGGCCTTTAAAAACCGATACCAATTATAAAACTTGTCAGAAAATTTTTCGTCCATGCCACTGCGTATATAAACTTGTCTGTATCTGCAAATCTGTATTAACGGCGTGTTTATCTATTGTTCAATTTAAATTACGTCTGTCAATTCTCGCGGTTTTAAGGAGAATAACACCCTGTAAATTATTATTATTTTTTCCTTTTTTCTTTTTCCATCTACACACCAGTACAAATATTTGTCATAAATTTTTTGTTTTGTTTTTCGCCGGTGAAACACCCTTTAGCGAATATTTTTATTAATTTACTCAGAAAGAGGATAATTCCCCTCGCCCCTTTGCGACTCCCCGTGGTCGCTATGGTGATGAACCATCAACGTCGGACATTTTACGTGGAAAATGCGTTAATTTTTCCGGGGGAATAACAATAAAAAAGAAGAAAAAATAGAAGAAATAGAACATTGGAATGCGTCTCTCTTTACTTTAACATAATATTTTGCTGTGCTGTCTTTAACAGTTCTTCATATTCAATTAATTTCACGAATTACGGCGCTTTTCCCGTAATTCTTTTTTTTCATCGTTTGTTATTTCTCCGTAGTTTAATATTGTTTTTTGATCCTTCAATGCTTTACCCGCATCTGTACATACTCTCGATTGCTGGAGGGCTAAAGCGGGTCCACAAATGTCGAAAATTAGTTGGTGATGCTAGTTTTGGAATAGAGGAGGGGGAGTTGAAAAAGGATGGACCAGTCTTTTTCATGCTCAAGCGATAATAATTTCCTGTTTTCTCCCCAATTTTTCCTGTTTTTAGTTTTTGCTTCGTCCTGAAAAGGGGGTGTACTATTAGCGAAGTGATATTTATAAGTTGATGATGGAAGATTAACTGAGAAATATCAACCAGAAGCTATTTATTGAAGAATTACAACAAAAAAATGAAGAAAAAATTCGATTACAATTCACCGGTTCGTTTGACTTGGAGATTATAAATAAATAAGAAATATTGAAATAAATTATTTGATATGAGGAGAAAAAAACATAATAAAGTAATGGAACGGAGAAATTTTATCTTAGTGTTTTAGCTTGCGATATTTAATCCATATACACTCCTTAAAATTATTTACTTTTAAAAATAGCTAACATTTAAAGTTTAGCCAATAAACTAGTATTTTATAAAAAAAATGCACAGGAGTGTAAAAAAAATAACATCGAGTTTGTTCTAAGATAAGAAGATATCTTTAAAAACAGCAATTCAAGCGTTTTTTAAGTTTAGCTAAAGATGTCACAATATATATCTGAACAAATATTTAATTCAATTAAGAAATCTAATTTTCAAACCATTCATTTGTTAATTTTTCCATTCACATGGAAATGGTTTATCGGAAATTATGGTTTTAAAAATTAAAGTTCTTATTACCAAACCTTAAGTAAGAAATGCAAATCTAAAAAGCAATTTAAAACGAGTAAAAAGTTTTTATGCTGTACTCTGATGAAACTACCAAATTTTACCACACATTTTAAAACAATATTTTATAGTTTATTTTACCAAAACCATTACTAAAGCACATCGGTAAAAATTACCAACATTTTGGTGTTCGCATAGAGCCAGAAATATGGTACATTTTACCATATTCTGGTAATTTTGATCACACATTTTTTCTCATTGTATTCATAAAACGTTTTGTGCTGATAATATTAAGTAGCAAACCTTTTATAACAAAATATTTCTGAACAAGAAGATTTTTAAAGATTAATGCTATTTATTTTTAGAATGAAACGAAATAACGTTTAAAAGCACTGTTAAATTCAATTCCTAATACTTATTATTAAAATGACGTCACGTGATCAAAAATAAGAGTTTAATCACGGAAAATGCTAATGGTGGTTGAAAAGATTAAGCATTCAATAATTGATTTCAACTAAAAAAGTAATAAATTGAATTAAAATAGAAGAAAATATGAGAAATTTTGAAAAATACTATTAGTGTAAAATTGTACAAAGAAAAAGCAATAAAAAATCTACGCAAAAACTGAGTAAAGAGTGTACAAACTTTTTTTCATGTCTTTCGACTTTCATAAAAATTAATTTTTATAAGAGTTGCACTTCCAAAGCTTAGATAAAAACGCTTTTAATGTTATAAAAAAAGCTTTGGTGATAGATATGAATATAATTTTGTAACAAAGTACGATATATAGCATTTTACTTACAGTAGCAAAAAGTTTTCCTTTTTTTTCCCGCTTTTATAAAAACATTATTTAAATAACTATTCACTTTCATGAAATTTGTGTAGTAATTTTTAATTATTTTTCACAATTTTTTCTTTTTTTTTATTTATACTTATTTTTATGATTTTATTTTATACTTCATGATTTTTATTCTATAGGGGAGAGTGGGGTCAATTGTAACAGGGTACAATTGTAACAGAGCAAAAATTACGAGTGTCGGGTTCTAGATGTGGTTCCTAGGTGGCGCACAAGGTGTATTTAATAAATCTACATGTACACCTCTGCTGGCAACCATTTTTAAGTACTTTTGAAAGAGTTACATCACAAAAGATATTTTCATGCTACCTAAGTACTTTTTTTGGTATTAGAATATTATATTGTATCAAAGTAATTTTGTTTAAACAAATAAAAATTATTAACCGAATATGTAAGTGGACACCTTAATTAACATTTCAAAAAAAAAAAGATTAGTTTTGTTAATTAACTAGCATTGTTTTAATCAAATGAAGCTGAAATGGTGTCTTGGGGACGATTGTAACAATAAGTAAAGGGACGATTGTAACAGCTGAAAATAAATAATCTTATGTTTACAAACCATTACTTAACTCTTTAAGAACCCCCAATAGTTTTCTGTATCATTTATATTATGTTGCATGTGCATTATTTTATTTGTCACCTTTCACAGCATAAATTAAATTTTTAACCCCTTAAAGTTAAAAGGTGATTATTATTTTTACTCCTAAAATATCACCACTATTTTGATCTACTATTTGAAAATATATATCACAACTATGATAATATGTACAATTAACTATGTTTTAGTTGAATTTATGAACTGTTACAATTGACCCCGTAAATGGGGACAATTGTAACAAGTGCACGACTGTCAAAAATTGTTAATAACTGATATAATAACATTTAAAATAAGGTATTTATTTTTTTTTTCTAGTAGAAGATAGTCTACTTTACTCGTCTGTCAGTTAATACTAATAATATGTTGGATTTTTTGTTAGTTAAAAATAGTTAAGTAAAAAATGTTTCAATTGACCCCACTCTCCCCTACTTAATACTTATATAATGTAAAATCATTAACTTTTAAAATATTATGAATCGAATTTTTCGTGTTTAAATTTTTTTTAAAAATTTTTTAATTAAACGTGAGTGCATTAAATAATACAGCTCAGTCCTACTTGAAGCAGTAAAATGTTTATATCTGGTCCCCAATCATTTGCAAAACTTTCGGGAAAACCAATCGGAAAAGCAAAAGTTCGGTACTTTTTTTGTCACTTATTTTTATTCATTTCTCAATCAGAACATCTCCGGTTTTAGCTGCTGCCACACAACCAAACGATAATTTCTATCCTAAAACCCTTCCCACCAAACGGAAAACTAACAACCCCACCCAGCTCCGCTTCTCTCCTGTTTTCCGGAAAACAAAACAACAGGATACTGGAACTTTAATTATTCCTCGAAAAATCTTTTTCGGGGCGACGCTCACTGATTGGCCTATCCAACTTCCGACTGAAAATCTCGTCTCGAGACGTCATGGTCACGTGTACCAATATGGCCGCTAGTTTCCATAGTAACTATTGTTTTGTAAGAGTTTTAAAAACTAATCCTGGCGAGTTTGTTTCTCCTGCAAGTTGTATTTTTGGCGCGATCGCTTTTTTGAAGTGATTAATTTATTCTATGCGTTCAGTTACATTCAGACAGCTTTTCTATATTTTTTTTTCTTTTTAAATTAGCAAAAGTCTAAACGCTAGAAAAATGTTAAACGGAAAAAATTTGCTCCATGAATCTAATGAAATAAATTTATATGATTTTACACAGACGGGAGAAATGGAGACGGATTTCCGTTAAAATATTTGATAAAGTGCTATTTTATCGTTCACGCACAAATCAAAAACTTTCAACTCTTTGGAGTTCGCGCTAAAAAAATAATCCAGTTTTTAAAATTAACCTAATACAATGGTGATTTAGGGTCAATCAAATTCGTAAAATGAAATTGAGTAGTACAACTAGAAAACAATGTCCTTATCTTTAAGGAATAAAGGAAATAGATACCCATTAAATTATACCCACAATGTGAATTGTGAAGTAAATGACAGCTAATAATGGATGGACTTATAAAATATGATTTTTTTGTAGTTTTTATAAAATGTCAGAAAAACTCAAGCATGAGAAAAAGATATGAAAAAAAAGATTTTTTTTTGTTTGACATAATAGGTGAGTATGAATTAAAAAACATATTAAAATTAACTGCACGGAGTATGTAAACGAAATTAATTTTGTGCAATTAGTTTTAGCTTCAAATTGTGAATATAAAGGAATTAGTTCGATTATAATTTTTTTTTATTTAAATGAAGAAAAATTCAAGTTATAGTAAATATGAAAAAAAAAGAACTAAAACAAGAATAAACTTTAAATTGTGACTGAAAGAATTAGTTCCTATTAAAAAATTTTGATTTTAAAAAAGAAAAAAAAAACATACTGAATTTGTAAAAGGACTAAATCAAAACTAAACGTAAAATTGAAAATGAAAGAATTAGTTTGCACTAAACTTTCTTCATTTAAAACAAGAATTCTTAAATATAGTAAACAAAGAAATAAAAGACTTTTAATAAGAATGAACTAAAAATCATAAATGAAAGAATTTGTTTCATTTTAAAAACTTTTTATTAAAAAAAATAATTTGAACTGCAGTTGATACAAAAAGAAAGACTGTTTAAACTATAGTAAATAAAGAAAGAATATTTTCCGAATAGCGGCTAACCCCACATTTAGAGTGTCAAAAATAAAAATCCGTCTTAAAAAACTATGTTATGCAGCGAAAGTACGTTTTTGTGTCAGAGTTTTTAACTTAAAATAACGTCTGAACTAATTAGTTAGCATACTTAAATTTAAGCCCTTGTGCCATAAAGATGGAATCCTAGTTCGCGATAATCGAATCATTGGATCAAAAGTTATTCAGGTTGTTCCCTTTTTACTTACGCATTGTACATTGGCGACATTATTGTTACGTTTATGAAGATATGTACATTTTTTTTGTTTATAAAATATTTTTTTTATAAGAATGCGATGAATATTTACTGCAATGAAAAATTGGCGACATTATAGTCGAAAGACGTTTATGAAGATCTGTACAACTTTTTTATTTTTAAAATATTTTCTTTTATTGTAAGAATGCGTTATATATTTACTTAACTGAAAAATTGGCGACATTATTGGCGAAAGAAGTTTATGAAGATATGTACATTTTTTTTATTTATAAAATATGTTTTTTGTAAGAATGCGTTAAATATTTACTTAACTGTGGCGACATTATTGGCGAAAGATGTTTATGAAGATAAGTACAATTTTCTATATTTTATTCATAAAATATGTTTTTAATAAGAATGCGTTAAATATTTACTTAACTAAAAAATTGGCGACATTATTGGCAAAAGACGTTTATGAAGATAAGTACAATTTTTTATTTTATTTATAAAATATGTTTTTAATAAGAATGCTTTAAATATTTAATTAACTGAAAAATTGGCGACATTATTGGCGAAAGACGTTTATGAAGATATGTATATTTTTTTTATTTATAAAATACTTTTTTTGTAAGAATGCGTTAAATATTTACTTAACTGAAAAATTGCATATCTATTATAACGCCCATTTTTTTCATGAAGCTGGCGATAAAATGTCACTCACGGCACGGAAAAAAAAAAAACTTTCCGTTATTTTCCACTTAGACGCATTCCGTGACGGTTGTTTCTTATTACTCCCTTAGTCACCCATCAAAGCTCCTCACACACCCGATCTTCACACATGTGTGAAAAGCACGCGCATGCATCTCATTCAGGTCGAGATGATGATGATGATGACCAGCCAGCATTACCCGATTTTCGGGGCATTAATTTATCGATCAGCCTCTTTTAAGTCATGTGATTAAAAGTCGATATCATCAACGACCTTCTTCTACTAAAGAATATATATATACACACACTGTACCCAACAATTTTTTGGAATTTTTATTATTTTGATCCTTCCCACCCCCTACATTTTTTTTTCATTCCCGTCTTTCTCTAGAGTTATTTTGATTAAGGGCGGGGTTGGTTTTTGGGTGTGGGGCAGAGCTTAGGGTAAGTTACTTTTAGGCGTGTGTGTTTTGGGTATTTAAGAGAGTGATTTTTAAACAGAGCCTTTTAAAGAAGTAGGCGGCCGGCCAATTATGATGTAATTATTTGACGTTGTTAATCAGGGGCTTTTGTTTCATTAGCTGAGCTTATAGGCATGCTTTGGAGTTGTGATAGATCGCGGATCTATGAATTTTTCAAGACCTTACTAACTTAGCTTACGGTTTTATTAGCCGTGTTTTAGTAAACTTGCTTTTACTGTTGCATAATTAGTGGGAAAAATGGTTCAAACATTGTAATAGGAGTCTAGAATTAGAGTCATTAACGGGACTTTTCTTTCTTTGCTTGTCAATTATAGTTTTGTTTTTGCTAAGGTGAGAATTAAAATAGAGATTACTTAATTTATTATCCTTAAAGTGATTTAAAAATAAATCATTTAAGGACAAACACAGGCTATTATCCTTTTCCGCAATTTCCAAATATATCCTAATCACTTTATTGATAGTTTTAGATTCTCTACAGGGAATTAGTAATTCCCCCATAATAATATTATTACTAATAAACGACCATTTCATTTTTACGATTTTTATTTACTTATTTATTGAGTTCAGAGTATTTCTGATTTCTTATATTTCATTTATATCAATACGAATTAACAGTGCGTAAATAAATAAAAAATCGGACCATCCTGAATAACATTTGATCGAATGATCGGATCTTCACATGGCTCTATCGGCTCATCAGATCTTCATCTTCACAGGATTCAAACTTAATGGTTCGAGGAAATGACCTCAAATATGCTAAATAGTTACGAAATCAGATACAAAATGTACTTTCTCTGAATAAACATATATTTTTTACAACGGATTTGGGTCTCTGACGGCCAAGATATGGGGGGTAGATGCAGTGTGGGAATTATGGTCCCCATAGGTTGGTCGGGAAGTTTGAACTTATTGCGTATTTCGCCATATCTCGAGAAATAAAATTACGCATAATTATAAAATTCGTTTATCTGAAGATAATACCATGCTAACAATAATTTTTAAGAAATATTTATTACTTTATTTAATAATAGTCGAAAAATTATGAATTGTTAAGTACACAATTTTTATATCAATTTAAAGAAGGTAAATTTTCATAGCAAAATGCAAAATTTTAGTGAAATAGGTCTGATAGTTCCTTTAAAAATGCGACTTTTTTAAATAATTTTCTTAAACAAATGTATATAAACTTATATTATTTTTTATTATTATAAACCTATATATTCTTACCTATTGTTATAAAACTTTATTTATTATTTACCTCTTCAGTAAGAATTCAACAATATTATTTTTCAAAGCATCGTTTACTCGTCTCACAGAGAACTGATGTAAACCCACGTATAAATGAAAAACGTATAACTGAAAATTAAATAAATTATCGCTAATTATGATAATTATTAATATTAATTATGATAATTATTATTAATTATGATAATTATTAATAATTATAATAACCCTAATTGTTAATTATAATAGTCATAATTATTAATTATAATCATTATTATTAATTATGATACTTTTTATGACATAATAGCATTGTTAATTTGGGATTTAAAATTATTGATATAGAAAACAATAGAGTTAGTAACATACATAGTTTATATAAATCAAAAGTTTCGCAGGATGCATAAATTTCATATTTCTAGAACTTTATTTTTAAAATTAAACCAGCAAATGAAGTTATACCAAAATACACAATTAACAAAAAACAAATAATTTGCCTATCATCGTAGCATTTTTTCAACACATACAATCCTAAACGCATAGTAGTAATTTTAACCCCGACTCAAAAGACAAACTAACCCATGTTAAGATTCAAATTTATTACATAACTCATTAAATTTTTATTAACACTAAAAGAAAAATAATAAAATTATTTTGAATATATAATGATTTTTGGTTAATTAGATTTGACACTAATTACTTAATTGTAACTGTAATTAGTCAGTTGTACAATAGTAAAAAATAATAGACATGTAGTTCACCTTAGCGTTTTCTGACAAATTTTTTTTTCGGGAGGAGCCATTCAGGATAATATGATTTCGATTAATCGAGATTCTAATGTACAAGCAATAAATACCGATAATGTTACTTTAATGCTCATTGCTTGTAAATAACTGAAGATTGCACAAAAACGAGGGCCACAATTATGTTACATCTGGTCGGACGCACATCAATACAAACAAAACTGAACAACTTTTAAACAACTAATAAGAGCAACAATAAGCAATCAATAATGATACGATACAATCAATAAATTCTTATAACGTTACCTTAATGTTAAACACTTGCAAATAACTGAAGATTGCATGAAAAGGCGTAAAACAATTATGTTACATCTGGATAGACGCACATCAATGCAAACAATACTGAACAACTTCTAAGCAACTTCTAACAGTCGAGTTGTTAAGGTAAGAAAAATAGTAATTTAAACACTTTTGTATAATGATCATAGTATGAGGACATTCACATTTATTATAAATAGAAAGAAATAAAAAAAACGTAAACTTTTTTAATAAAATGATCGATTTTAATGAATATGTTTTCTGTGCAGTCTTGGGAAAAATATCTTAGTTAAAATACTATAAAAACAAATGCAATCACGAAAAATAACAAAACGCACGAAACAAATTTAATAAATTATTTTTTTCGTGTGAAGTGATGATTGTTTTTCCTTCACAGGTGCTATAAAAACGCTTTATTGTTTTGTGGGTATCTGACCACCTACAATTCTGAGAAAAGTTCAGAAAAAATAAATCTTTGTTCACAGGTGATATTAAGATATCATATTTACTCATTATACGAACGCTGAAAAAAAAATTTAAAATTTCTCACAGGGTTTATGACACCGGTTTGCGAACTTCTATTGTTAGCTATTAAAATGTATTGTAAATGCAGTAAATAAAAATACAATAACTATTAACTTAAACTTCAACGATCCATATCGAATGAAGATTTCAAACGCTAATTTCTTACATTTAAAAGATATTAAAACTAAATAAGATATCAAGTTTTAACTAAATAGTATGATTTAAATAATAAAAATCGTAGGTATTGAGTTTTTTTTGTTTCAGTTCAATATTTGAAAAGGCTATTGTTTCGTCTGGGGAATATGCGTAAAATATGTTATAGACCATTTTTTTTATTTCCAAATTCGAAAAAAAAAAAGATTGAAAGGAACAAATTCAGGAGAATAGTTTTGAAAACAATTCAATTAAATGCGATGTTTTTGTTGTATCGAGTTTTTACCACTTTATCGTTTGTTAAAGCATAAAAAAACATATAGCTCTTCTTTTTAATCTGGAACCCCAAAAAGCATTTAAAAATTAATTATTCAGTAATTATAAATTATTAACAGGTAATGGAATATCAAACAGATTCTATTATCTTTTAATATTAAAAATTATTATTTTTAATAAAATTAAATCAATGGTTCGTATTATTATTAATTTTTTTATTGAAGATGATCGAGATAAATGTTTTTATAAACTATAATTTAAATCTAATACGTAATAGATTTATTTAAAGGTATAAAATGTAACATGCCCTCTTCATAAATTTTTTTTCCTACTCACAACTAAAAATTTTTGTATCAAATGAATTACATACTTATAATTAAAAAATATCATCATTAGCTATTTCAATTTTACTGTCTAATTAGCTTACAAGTAGCTTTGTTAACCCTTTTACTCGTTAGTACAACAGAAACAGAGCCGGTCCCTTAATAACTGAAACTAACCTTTCATTTTATAAACTACATGAGAGGAATTTTTTAATGTTTTTTAATGTATTTAATTCAAACATTTTTATACCGTTACCTTCGATTGAGATATAGAAAAAGTTTTAAAAACAATTCAATCAAATGAGATGTATTTTTACGCATTCAATACATTTACTTCCAATTTTATTTAACCACACTAGCTTTTAATAAATCATGGAAAATTTAGAGAATTTTTCTAACCATTTAAACAAACCCTTTTTGAATAAAATATGTCAGACTTAAATATTTATTTTCAAATAAAAATCTCAAATAGATAACACTGGGGAACAATTTTTTTGTTGTTTTTATACAAACACTTGATCTTGCCTAATTCAGGGGGGGGGATTTTAGGAGCAGTCTAAAATTAGTTTTCCTAAAGCTACAATTTTTTAAATAGCTTTTTTAGTATATTTTTTGCAGAAATGTATAAGTTTAAATAAGTTATACAATGCATAATTATTATAAGAGGTTACGTAAATGTTTCGTCAAACTACCAGGAGTGTTAGGACACAGAATCAGGATTAAAATTGCATAAAAATCCATGCCCGGAAATGTCATCGTACGCGGATAGGGTCGCTTCTCTATTACGATCTGTCCAAAAGCAATCTTCATGATAAGGAAGCGATCTTAGCGGCGTATGACGACGTTACCGAGCATGGGATCTAATGCAATTTTATTGCTGACGAGGGGCCGAAACTTACCTAGAAGTTTGTCGCAATAATTATGCAAACCCCTGTTACATATTACGTTTTTAAACTTTCGACACATTTCGATTACATTTCGACAAAAAATGGACTGAAAATGTCCTCCCAAAACTGTTTCAAAGGAGAAATCTACAGCAGATTTGAAATCAGAGACGTGAAGCAATCCAAAAAAAAATACCCAAAATCTCATGCAATAGAAAAAATATTGTTTTCCAGTGTAATTGAATATGGTTAGTTTAAAAAATGGAAAACAAAATGTTATGCTATATCTGTATCATCTTTCAATATTCATCATCTTCAACTGTTTCAAAAGAGAAGTCTACAGCAGATTTGAAATCAGTGACGTGAAGCAATCAAAAAAAAAATATCCAAAATCTCATGCAATAGAAAAAATATTGTTTTCCAGTGTAATTGAATATGGTTAGTTTAAAAAATGGAAAACAAAATGTTATGCTATATCTCCATCATCTTTCAATATTCATCATCTTCAACTGTTTCAAAAGAGAAATCTACAGCAGATTTGAAATCAGTGACGTGAAGCAATCCAAAAAAAAAAATACCCAAAATCTCATGCAATAGAAAAAATATTGTTTTCCAGTGTAATTGAATATGGTTAGTTTAAAAAATGGAAAACAAAATGTTATGCTGTATCTCCATCATCTTTCATTCTTATTACTGAAGTTAATTGTGAAAAAATGTCATTATGAACAAAATGTCATATTTATACAAAAATGTCATATATATTTTATACTTATTAAAAATAGTTCAAGGTACAAAATACAGCAGGACGTCTTAACTTATTTTATGTTCTACTCAAAACTCAAATATCTGTGTAAAATAACTTATAGGTTCGGTACTAAATAAAATAGAAACACAAATTGTTCGAAAATATCAAGATTAATTTCGATTTCATTGTCTCATTAGCTTACAAGTAGCCTTGTTAACTCTTTCACACTTCAGTTCGATAGAAATAGAGCCGGTCACGTAATAACATTAACTAAACGTTTGTCATACGTTCAGTAAATTATTTATGCGCAATGCCTAATAATCGCAGCCTCTTGAATGCACAAATGAGATTCCAAATTATTATTCCAAATTCGTTTCGTACTTGTTACCTGTTTGATGTTTAATAAGTAACTACTTTTCGCTTAACACGTTGCATCTATGTTTTAATATTTATTCTAGCAAACAGTGTTTATTCATTTAATGGGTGTTTTCAGAGTAAATCCAATCGATTTCCAAATTCAGATTAGGATCTCCGAAAAATCAAGCTTATTAAATAAATTCTTAGATGATATATAAGGACAACAAAAATAAAAGTTTATGAAGTTTAAGAAAAATACTCACAAAAATATACAGCAACAATAATAATCAATACTTTATTGAGAAATTTTTGATTATTTGCAAGGATGCAGAGAAATGAAAAGTATGAAGGTTTCATTTATTTGCAATGATATATAGGAACAACAAGGATAAATTGCTCACGAAATGAAATTTTAGAATATTTTTTAGAAAATATATGAGAACAATAAGGATAAATGCTTATGAAATGTAAACTAAAAATATTCACAAAGAGTAACAGGAACAATACGAAACAATATTTATAAAATAATTTTTTCAATATTTGCAAGGATATATAAAAATTAAATATATAATTAATTTTCCTTGATTTTCCATGATACATCGAAACAACAAGAATAAATGCTCATGAAGTGTAATTTTAGGATAGTTAAATTAAGCTTATTAAATATTTTTAGAAGATATATGAGAAAAACAAGGACAAATGCTTATGAAATTAAGTCTTAGAATATTGGCAAAGAGTAACAGCAACAACAAGGATAAATACTTTCAAGCCGTCCGTTGCATTTACTAAGACAAATAATAATTATCACTACCTCATAAGAATTGGATAAAACAGTATAATATATCTTGAGTTTAGTATCTTTAAAACAATTTAATTAAACATTTGAAGACATCATTTTTGCCCCTTTAACCCTTATTTTAATTTAGAAATTATATTAGAATAAGAAATATTTAACAGTCATCCAACTCCTATCAACCATTTAAATAAACCACAGAAGTGTAAACAGATTATTAACACTTCTTTTTCGTAATATTCAAAGACATCAAAAGATTAAATTTCCTAAATAAATCGTAAAATGATTCATAGTTCTGAATATAATTTTGGTAATTTTATTTTAAGAGCATTGCATAAAAACCATATATTTGGTTACATTTACTTTTGAGATTCGTATTTGTTACTAAATGTCTTATATTAAGAAGTATACTTTTGGAAAGCAGAATTTCCTGTAAACAATAACAGCAGCAAACGGTAAAATTATCATATAAATAATTTAAATAGAGTATACTTTGGTTTAATTTTTAGAATTGTGCTTTCACTCACTAGAAATGCCTTTACCGTCCAAATTTGGTGATTTTATCAGATTTATTTTTCCGTGTAGTATGATGCTGAACGCAAGTAGTAGTAAATTATAGAATGCAAGTAGTAACAGTAGCAATAAAAAGTACAACGCAAGTAGTAGCAAACAAATTAATTTTTCCGAGCCATGATTTAATTGAAAATTGCTTTTTCAAAGTAACTTTTGCACACTATTTTTCAGTAGTAAAATCAATGTACCGAAAAAAATGTAGCGAAACGTACGTAATAGTATGTAGCTAAATGCAAATAATTTTAAACTGTAGAACGTAGTTGTATGTGGTAATAGTAAACAGAAAATGCAAAGAGTAGTATGTAGTAGAGCATAAGTAGTAGCAATTAGGATATCTTAAGTAGTAATAAGTAGTAGCAAGTAATAGAAAGCTCCAAAAAAAATAAGTTTTTGCAAGGCAGACATCAAATGAAATGTTTAATTATTATTCTTTTTTCCATAAAATTTTTTACTGAGAAAAAAGAAACTGGTACATTTTTTTTTACTATGCAAACTTGTTATTCATAAATTTGTACAAAACAATCAATTACGCATTCTTTGCACATAATTATAAAAGATATATTGTTGCTTTTCTAGAATTGGAAAGCTAAGTGAAAAGAAAAAAAAATGAACGCAAATAAAAAAAAAAAAGTTGTAGGAAAAAAACAGGAAAATTAGTATTCATACATTGTTCCTTATTTCACTTTTCCTATACTGTATTATATCACGCGAACTTAAAAAAAAAAGCAGAAAATATTTGAAAAGGAAAAGTTAGAGGAAAAATAATAGTTGCACAAACAATAATTCAAGTGCGACTTCATGAAAAAAAATTAAGAGGCATTATATCTCAATCTGTTTTAGAGTTGTTACATCCGAGGACCGAGGTTAAGGTCACAGTGAAAAAGAATGCATTTTAATAATATCTATGTTCTTTTGTAATTATTTTTTCAGTCTTTTGCTAATGAGTTTTTTCCAGCATATTTCCGTAAACTGAATGGCAACGGAAGGTCTTGTTTTGATGCGCATAAAAAAAGATGGGAAAAATGTAAAGAGTTTATTATTTAAACGAAAGAATTCAGAGATAATTTGTTCAGAATATCTCGGAAGAGGTTTTTATAATTGAGTATTTCTTTTATATTCGCTTTAAGTGGTGGAAAAATATTTTGTGTCATTTAGGAACAAAATAAATAAAAAAATAAATCATTTAATAAAGTAATGAATAGCATTAAAATAAGCAATAGTTATAATTCTTTAAAATAAACTTTTCTATTTATAAATATTTAGGTAATGATGATTAAAATGACAATGGAAATGATTAAATAATTTGAATAATATTTGGAATATTTTTTTCATTAAAAGATATTCTTTGTTTGCTTGAAATTTTCTTGACACCATACCTTTTTACATTATTTTATTTTTTAAATGTTCGTAAAAAACATTACTAAGCTGTTAAATTAATAAATTTTCAATATTAAACTGAGAAAAAAAAGTATAGTCGAAACTATCAGGATGTGGTAAATTTTATCATGTTTCTGGCTCTATGGGAACACCAAACACTCGATAATTTTTACTGATGAGCTTTTGTAATGATTTTGGTAAAATTAACCACAAAATATGGTTTTATCATAGGAGATAAAATTAGGAAAATGTGGTAAAATTTGATAATTTTATAATGATATCCCAGAGATTTTAAATTTATTTTTTAGTTTTGCATTTTTTACTAAATGTGTAGTAATAAGAACTGTGATTTTGATAACCAAAATTTACGGTAGACCGTTACCATATGAAAGGAAAAATGAACAAATGAATGATTTAAATATTGTAGATTTCGGTTTTATTACTCAGAATTAAGTTATTATTTTTTTATTAGAAATAAAAGCCATTACGATACAGGATGGTACTTTTTTGATAGAATTTTATTCTACGTGTAACTTTGATTAGAAAGAAAATATTTTTTTTTATAAATTTAAAACATAATGTTGCATAAATAGGTTTTAATGCCTCTTTAATATTATTAAATCGAAAAACATTAACGTGTTCATAACATGTGTAAAGGAAATAAATATGTGTGCGACAGATAAATATGAACTGTACATAAATTTTAAAAATTATTTGTAATAATTCTGAAAATTATAGATTTTATAATTTTTTAAATTAATTTTGTAAATTATGTATTTAAATTTCTAGTAAATTAAATACGCATTGTAAATTTTTAAATTTACAATAATTGTATTTCACTACACAAACTGAAATTTTTTGATTGTTGTAGTTGTTGTAGTTCATTTACGTCGCACTAGAGCTGCACAATGGGCTATTGGCGACGGTCTGGGAAACATCCCTGAGGATGATCCGAAGACATGCCATGCCATCACAATTTTGATCCTCTGCAGAGGGAAAGGTACCCCCGCTTCGGTAGCCCGACAACCTGCACGCGAAGTCGAGCACTTTACGGTAGAACAGTTTAACGAGGACCAATACCGCACACCCTCGGTCTCTACGTCGACTGATCCAAGTGGTCACCCACCCGCACACTGACCGCAGCCAGTGATGCTTGACTTCGGTGATCTGTTGGGAACCGTGTTTTAATGATCAGTTCACTGCGGGACGAAATTTTTTGATCTCTAGCATAAAATGCAACTTTGTTATGCAGTGTATTTGTAGATTTTATAGCTAAATATCTCATTTCGAGTTAATGAAGTAAATTTATTTAAAACGTTTGAAAACTTTCTTGAAAGAGAGGAATGAAAAGAATCGAAAAGTAAAACAGTGAGTTATTAAAAAGTTATATAATAGCAATAATTATAGATAAAAAGCTCACGAAATAATATGAGTACTTAAGAGTCTTTGAGAATCGAATAAACTTTACAAATATCTAACTAACTTAATTATTTGAAAAAATTTGCAAGATATGTGACTAATCAGCTTAAGTTGTTGTTTGTCGTTGCCAATCCTTCGTTAACCAGCACCAGCAACCAAATTCATGAGTTCGTGAATCCCAGTCAAATCAAGCCGCGAAGCTACATTTTAGTGATTAACTTAACGTCGAACTGATGCCACATACGTAAAATTTACTAAGACCTTTAAGAGTGTGAAACTCTGACGCATTTTATCACTGAATTTCTTTTATTGCCTGGTCGGAGAATAAGCCTGATAAACTCAATTTATCTCATTTTTGAATTAGCACAGAGAGAGTAAGATTTTAAAGACTGAGAAATAATAAGAAATTATTCATTAGCTTAATACTTATTATTTATATCCAAGTGGATACAATATCGCTTATTTTATAAGTAACTTTAAAAGTGTTTGATACAGTTGACATTATCATTTTTTTCTTCATCAATTATCAGATAAGTAGAAGATTTTATTTTATTTAGTACACTAATTCCTAAAAAAAGTTAGCATGAAATCTTTCGCATCAAAAAATAGAACACATGATCTCAAATCACATAAATTAATCTTTTTATTTATATAAAAAATAACGATTTGGCATTTGAATGAATTGTGCTAGTTTTATTTTTATTTGGTGATAAAAAATATGTTTAAAATTTTCTTTAGAAAAAAAAAACCCGCTAATTATTTTTCCTAAAAAGAACTAAAAAGAATATCTTTGGTGGACCAAAGTATACTTTTCGTCAAGAACCTGTAAATAAGGGTACGCTTTAATTTTCAACTAAAACAATTATCACGTGCACACAAAGCTGTATAAGACACAAGCTTCAAGCAGAAAAAAATTAAGTGAATACTGATAAAAAAAAAGTTCTACCTCTAAAACAAACGAAGAGATTCTTTTCTAAAAACACCTAATGTTCAAATGTGGGCTCACAAACACACAAACCTTCAACGGAAATTCAAATAAAACACACCAAAACCGTTGTGTAAAAAGGTGGTGGGGCAGCGGTGGTTTTTGAGAACCATTGAAAGTAAAGTATAGGGGGTGTAAAAAGGCTGTCATGCCTTGGCGACGGTGTAAAAGAATTTTTTTTTATCGCCAAAGAAAAAAAAACACAGCTTCAAGATGAGAATTTTCTTTATGTTTACTTTAGAAGATCTTTTAATTAAGGAATCTGGTGAGCCGCAAGGCGGGAATGCAGGCGGTTTTCGTTTTTGTGTCTCTTATTTTGATGGCTGATTTCAGTCGTTAATTTTTTTAGCACTACTCAAGTTAATTTTTTTAAAGATTTTTTTTAAAAAAGAAAAAGACAGGTTGAACATTTTATAAAGAGAAAAAAAACATCAGTTATTCGGAGATTTAAAAGATATTTTAGTCAATTTTTGATAATTGATGTGATATTTACAGTATATACTAGAAATCTGCGTTAGACATGAGTTCAAACAGGAAAAGCAATATAATTTTATTTTTGAATTAAAATCACTGTTAGATTGAATAATAAATCTAGACTTAGCATTTTCATTTTAAGAGTCAAGTTATTATTCTATAATTTTTGAAAAGTGATTTCTTTCTCTCTCCTTAAAACAGGGCAGGAAAGTTTAGTTCTAAAGGTACTAGCAAAACTTGAGCTCACCACTATTTTCACAAAAAAAATAAGAACAATTTTTAAATTGTGAAGTGTAAAATATTCAGGAAAAAATTATTTTACCACTGTTGCAATATCCGTAAAATCAACATTTTTACAGTAAGATACCGTAATTTTTACAGTAATATTTGTTTAATTCCAGTGATTCAACGATTTTACAATAATAATTACTTTAAAAATTATGAAATATCATATTTTTTTTATTCCGCAACTAGTTCCGGTAAATATGGATTTTGCGGTATAAAATACCGGCACCTTTTTTACAGTAATTTGTAAATTTCACCGTAATTTACAGTGTATAAAGAACTCTTTGGAGTCCAAACCATGAAAGAAATTACGTGAATGTAAAAAGGACTGTAAAATTCCAGACAGTAGAAGCCCTAGAAATAATTATCCATCTACGGCACTTTTCACTTTCAGAGCACACTGCTATTTGATACGGAGGTCTATTAAAACATCATCAAAGGGCCACTGGCGGTACGTCTAAAAATCCCAAAATGAGACTAATTGAAAGCATCCTCATTGGGAGCTCATCTCAAGATTGCCAGACACCAGAATCATCAGAAATACTTATCAATTTACGACCTTTTTCACTTTTTTTTATCAAATTACTTTCTAAAGCAGAATTATATGATACGATATAGCCCTTAAAGCATCATCAAAGGGCCACTGGTGGTCTGTCTGGCAGCCCTAAAATGAGGTTATAACTGAATACAACCTCACTGAGAGCTCATCTCTTGATTGCCAAACAATAGAATGATCGGAAATAATTATCAATTTGCGGCTCTTTTCGCTTTCTAATCAAACTACTATTTCATACACAAACGGAATTCAGATGATACGGGGAGCTATTAAAACATCATCAAAGGGCTACTGGTAATCCGTCTCGCAATCCCAAAATGAGAGTATAGGTGAAAGAAACCTTACTGAGAGCTCATCTCGTGATTACCACACAGTAAAATCATCGGAAATAATTATCATTTTACGGCTCCTTTCACATTCTTTTAAATTGCTTTTTTAAATAGAGTAAGTTGATCCGGTGGGTAATTAAAAGAACGTCATCAAAGGGCCACTGGTGGCCCACAAACTACGCGTTGAAGACCCCTAATCTTAACAAACAATGAAAGCACCCCTAATATCTCAATTCTAATCTGAAAAGTTAAATTTCGCGTAAAAACTAACTTCCTACTTCGCTGGTTGTTCCAGCTCTTAGCTCATTTTTTTAACGATGAAACTTTATGAACTAACAAGCAGGTGAGAACAATAATCCATTACTACCCTCAACTTAATGAGAACATTATGATGTCTTTAAATAAACTTAGCTTCATTTATATCGCATCCTTAGATCTAATATTAGAGATATCTTATTTAGTTCAACGCCAAAAGGAACTTACGCACGCCAAATGTTTGGCAATCAAACTAACAAACAACAATTTTAAAGGGAGGCTGAACAATATTCCGTATCCAAGCGTTGCGAATAACAAAAATGGCAATCTTTCAAATTGCACTCTCCGCTTTCTGTTTGAATTAGCGTGCACATACGTTGTGCCAAAGTAAGAAATAGGAGCTGTATTGTAATGCAGGTTTTTCAATATAGTTTTCAGTTCTAAAATATTAGTAATTATATTGTTCAGTTTTATTTATTTACTTAAATACATTTACTCAATAAAGAAGTAAAGCTATAAAAATTTATACTATAATTATTGTTTTAATATTAACGAATGTTTTTAAAAAAAAGTCGTCTTTATTTAATAGCGATTTTTTCTTCTCACGCAATTCAATACCAATTAATGTATGTTGTTTTTGTTCTCGAATACATAATTTGTTAGAAAATTAATGTGAAAAAACACACGTTTTGTTAAGTAAATATACATAAATAAAATTTAGCGAAAACTGTTTACGTCAAAATACTTTGTTGGTTTACAAATCCTTCATAAAGCGCCAAACGTTTGACAAAATATATATTTATCTCTCCCTTGAGACATTTGGACAAATATTTGTTATTTTCCAAACGTATGTGCAGAAAGCAAGCTTATTTATTATTCATAATTAGTAAATGCTTACTTTAGTCTTTCTAAATTATTTACTAATATTATTTATCCTGGTTTGACGAAAATAAAACATTTCAAGTCAGGTAATTCAAAACAAAATCATAAAAAAAACAATTTTTATTTTCCAAGACAACAGCTATCTTGAATTTAAAACAAAATTAAGTGAAGATCTTAAATGTACACAATATTGTAAGACATTTTTAAAACCAAGAGACATTTGAGTTATATTACCTTGTTTCTCAGATGTTTTTCAGATTCTATGTACTGCTCTCAAATGCAAGCAAAAACGCTTTCAGTAAATAGTATTCATCTATTTGACTGAATGTTCAGTTTCACTATTCGGTGCATTCCTAACTATGACTTTGTAGAATATAAACTTTATTTGTCAGTGATTTAAAAGAATAACATTAAGGACTAGTACGAAAACATGATATTGGACAAAATTTTCGAAATTGAGTTTAATTTAAATTTAGAATCGTAGCGGTATAAAAATACTTTACTTTTGCTTGTATTCCAATTATTTATAAAGTTATAGCAGTTTTTGTGCAAGGTGATAACAGTGGATAGACTAGTGATTTTAAGTCTTTAAATATTTATCTCGAAATCAGGTTTTTTCACATTTTATACCACCTTAAACACGATATCTCATAATCTTTAAAAAATAATTGTCTACAATTTTTCATGAGTGTTAATGATTATAGCACTCATGTTTTGAACTACAAACTAAGAGAATTAAGTAGAATTTCATTTTTTATTCATGTTTTTTCGCAAAGACGCGTGGGAAATTTTTAAAAGTTTCCTTTTTTAACTACATTGATCCCTAACTCAGTAGTATATGCACTTGCTTTTAAGATAATAGTTTGAAACATAGTTGATAGCTCTCTAAATAAAATTCTTAAAGGTTTTTTTGTTTTTGTTTGAAGCTATAGAATATTTTTTTAGTGTTTAGCGTGTATGCAAAAACTGCCTTATTTTTTCCTAAAAATGGCTATTTATAAAAAATATTAATAATGATTTTTTTGCTAGTATTATAATTTTTACACCTAAAACATACGAACTAGTTTTTTAAAATTTAGTAATAATATTAAAAAAAAGTTGTCAAAATTAGTGGGATACCTTAAGTAGACACTTCAGTGGAAAACTATGTAAATCTTTGAACAAAATGTAATAAAAATTCTAAACTTTATTGTTAAATTTTTTTAAGTATCTTAATCAGATAGTTATATTTTCTGTCTTTAAATTTTGCAATCCTATTTTTTTTTGTATTTCTATTTAATTCAAAATATCAAATGAATATTTTTCAGAAGTCGTCTAAATATTATCTGACCATATTTTTGGCAATTTTTAAAAAATACTCTTATTCCCTTCTCATCAAACATAAGCAAATCATGAGCCCCCACCCTTGCTTACGCAAGTCGTTACATCCCCTCTCGTTTTTTCTTCAACTACAACTATTGCAATAGTAATATCATTTTAAGAATTTTACAATTAACCTTAAATTACTTTACAATAAAACAATTTTACAGTTAAAGGGATGCAATTTTCTCTGAAACAAAATTCACACTTCATTTCCTTTTATAAAATTTTTAATTCTTTGAAGAAATTGTTTATTTTTTTTTCTAAATTTGACATTTACGTCAAATTTGAATTTTTAAAGTGTAATTTTTTTTGTTACATTATTTTTGCATTTAAAAAAATAAATCCTTTCTAAAACTGCTGTCCCTCACGAGCAAGTCAAGAACGTCTTCCTCTCATAGGAGCTTACATAACACTTGTAGAGTCAGAACACAGTACCTTTATAGATGAGCTATACCTAAACAATATAGTGCAAGCTTCACATAAATTAAATGTTTGTAAAATTTTCTAGGAAAGGTGCGTTTTTTTTCTTCTTTTACTTATCTTTATTAGTAGGCCGACCGGCCTGTGTAGGGGGCAGGGAACTGTCCTTGCATCAAAAAGGTTCTGCGTTCGAATCCCGGGCAAGACATGAAAGTTCTTTCCTTCTCTGTATTATCTTTCCTCACTGTGGGAGCGACATTGGCCCACCTAATATGGTGCCCCTGAAAGAGAGGCCAACAAAATCGCCCTGTTTATGCCTGAATTGACGGATGTTAACTCAGGTGGGCATTGGGAAAAAAATCTTTATTAGTAGTAATACTGAGCCACGTTGACTCAGTGGTTAAGACACTGAACTACCATTGTGAAGAACTGGGGTTCGATCCCCGGTGGCGGCTTAAAGCTCATTCAACTACAAAATTATGGGTATCAGCTTATATAGGAAGCAAAGGTGGTCGGTGTCCGATTCTGACCACATAGCCACCATTATGCCGTTGGTTACGAAATTAAGCCTTAATCTCTATGATCCCTTCGGCCCAAAACTGGCTTTATATTATTGTCAGTATTATTATTTTTGAGATACCACAGTTCTTTTAAATAGAACACATTCCTTTTCTAAGTTAGACAAATAAACGTGTAAAATATAACAATAAAATAGAAACATCAACCCTTCAAGAGAAAGGAACTTGAAATTGAAGCGTGTTTTTAACCTTTACGAAAAGCCACATTTGTAACATGTAAGTTATATATAAATCACGAAAAACAAAAATTACAATAAGTGAGGAGTGTTGGAAGAAAAGAAACGATCAAAAAATATTCGTCGAATGCATTATGCACATCAATTTACCTGCCAAGCATTTAAAAATAGATGCAAATATAAAAAAAAGAAGAAAGATTCTATTTATTTATAGCAGGAATAAATGCACAAATAAAAGATGTAAGAAAACAACTGCTTTACAAACTCTCTTCTTTTAAAAATTGTATGACATCTCAAATAGAAAATTTGGTTAGATTCCAATTATATGTGTTTTTTCTGTTCCGAAGCAAACACAGCCTTGTTTAGGTGGCGTAGTTTATTCTAGAATAATCTTGGCCGAATGTCATTTTTGTTCACAAAAATTTCTTCTTACCCCCAGGAGGGGGTTGAGCATTTAAGATGCTTTTTTGAAGCACTAGAATCTTGGATTGTGGAGGCTCAGACAAATGATAACAATCAGTTCTTTCAATGTAATAGTAAGGACGAAGATAACTTTGAAATGAAACATATATTTTTAAAAATCACAATATAAACGTTTTTCTTAAACGAACAACTCAAGAAGCTTTTTTTATAACAAGTAATCACCTCTCCTTCTAAAAAAAATATGAAGATTTTTTGCATTGCTGAAAAGTTTGAAATAAATTTTCGCGACTGACCTAGATTTATAGGAATCATTTCCCACTTTGAAAATATATCAACAATTCTAATAATTTAGTTTTAATAAATTTAATAAAAACTCTTTCTTAATATTAAAAAATGTATTTTATTTTACAGTCTACATCTTACACCTCTTTCTCTTTAAGTTCTAATTACCCTACTCCATTACATCTATTTAAAGTCTTTCATCTTTTATTTGGTTACTTTATTTAGGATCATCTTGTAATGGTCAAATATCGGTTTTTTTCCTTGTAGCAATTTGTTTGTCATTCTCTTTTGAATCTCTGTGTTTCTCTTACATTCTGTGTTTAAGAAGAACTCTAAAGAAGGTTCTTCTTTATAAGACTAAAACAATGGTATGTCCGTTTATGAGGCCTCACAAGTGTTCCGTTTAAGTTGTTTACCTTTATTCATGTATAGCACAAAATGAAACCTCCCTTTACCTCGAAAAGTACATTTCAATTTCATTAACATCTATCCTATATTTATGGTTAAGTTGTTACATGAAAATATGCACAAATAATTATGTAAAGAATAATGCATATTAATTCACTGTTAAGTGTAAGATAATGCAGTCGGGCTAATTTTTAATTATCAAAGCTCACTAGGATCATAACTTAACACTTTTAAACCGAGTCAATCTGATTAAAAGATTAATAGGATAGCTTTATTCTTTCAGGCATGTCATGTAAGATAATCGCCAAGATAGTAGTCCACATATTTCAGATAGTCGACCACAGGCGTCAGATATAGCCAACCTAGTCAGAACAGATATAGCCAACCTAGTCAGAAAATAGCTTACATAGTCTGATACTAGCTCACATATGTCAGATAATGGTCAAAATTTGAAAAGAAAAGGTCGAATAAGGTATATTTGTAGAGATTATCTACTTCTAATCCAGGATGTAACACTTCTTAATTTTATATATTTAATAATTTTAAATACTTAATAATTTTTTATGCTTATTGCCTGTACAAAACGGATTTTTGTGCACTTTTTTTTAAACTTTAAAGTAATGTTAACATTCATAATAGGAAATTCAATCAAGAAATCGAGGCCGATAAATTCTTTCAGCTTCGATAAGAGCTCAATTTCATAACGAATTCCGGCTCAGACGGAGCCCATCTTATCTTCAAAATCCATATTCTATTTAAAACAGTAGTGTATTTACGGAGATTAGTCAATCTGTATGTAAGCCTGTTTTTGGAACTATTAAAACTATTAATTTATGATATGAGAACTATTAATTTATAATATAAAAACGAACTTATTGTTGAAATTAAACCAAAATTTTTTTCAAAGTATTATCTTAGTAAAATATAAATTTAGTTATTAATCTAACGATGTTAATAAAAACATAAAATATAATTTTAAACGTCGTTTTACTTTTTCTTTTAAGGAAACTATTCTTTCACTACTTTTTTTAAAAAAAAAAATTTTTCTTCACTTTATTGTTTTTAAACTTGCAATCTTTTTGACCAAGATTTTTTTGTAAATAACTGTTTATGCATTATAACGAATTCATTCATATAAATGCTCATTTAATTGTTATAATAACATTTTTTAAAGAAGAGCAATTAAGTAATAATATTTCTGGAAATATTGGAATAAAATAAAACTTATATTCATAAAACTTCAAAGGAAACGCTCACAAAAAAATTTATACGCACTTTGCCTAATAAAGAACAAGTATAGTGCATACAAAATTTCCATCAATTAAAAAATGTTTATTTAGAATAGTTAAAGTGAATTAATATATTAGAAATATATTTTATAATTTTGTGTTACTTACTTAAATATATATAAAACTCTTAAATTATAAGTTTCTAATAAAAGGGAAATTTTATTAACTGTCAACTACAACAGGCTTTAACAACAAAAATTATTAAGAAGATCATTAAAAATAACTATAAAAATAGTTAAGAAGTTAGATATCCATTTTAAGAATTTAAAATTTCAAAATATTTTTTTAAATTAATTAATAATTTAAACATTAAACCTATGGTAAAACAGACATAAGACACCGTCTTTCGCTTTCATATACAGTTTAAACTTAAAATAGAAATTAACTACAAATACATACTAATTTTACAATAATGTTTTACTACATAGAATTTATGTTAATTATACTATTTACTTTAAAAAGATGCTACAAACAAACATTTAGTGGTAAAGAATTTTTAAATATTGATTTAGAATTCCTCGAAATACTTAAAACTGCATTGCAGATGCTTCCTTTTTTTTCAAAAGTAAGTCCGATACAGTGTAAAAAAATTTGGATCAAATCACGGTGAAAAGTACTGACAGCCTGGATGTAACATCCGTAAAATCTAGTTCACACTAAAATCCATTTTTACCATAAAATTCTATACCGTAATTTTTACAGTGATATTAATTTAATTACATTGATTCATTGATTTTACAATAAAAATTACGGTATATCATACTTTTTGTTCCGTAAAAAAGGATTTAATGGTAAAATGTACCCGAGAGTCGGAACTTTTCACCGGGTATTAGCAACTGGGGTGCAACAGCCGCAAAATCCAGTTTACCGTAAAATCCATTTCTACCATAAAATTTTATACTGTAATTTTTACAGTTATATTTATTTAATTATAGTGATTTATTGATTTTACAGTAAAAATTACGGTACATCGCTTTTTTGTACAGAAAATTCTTACGGTAAAAATGAATTTAATGGTAAAATAAACCAAGTGTCGGAACTTTTTACAGTAACTTTTTACGGTACAAAAAAGTTTGGATCAAATTACGTTAAAAAGTACTGGCAGCCTAGGTGCAACATCCGTAAAATTCATTTTTACTGTAAATATAATGAATACCAGAATATTTTTACAGTGATATTTATTTAATTACAGTGAGTCATTGACTTTGCAGTAAAAATTACGGTTTATCACTTTTTTTGTTCCGAAAAATTTTACGGTAAAAATTGATTAAATGTTAAAATGTACCTTAGTGTCGGAACTTTTTACAGAGTAATAAAGTAACTTGACTAAATGTTTAATGAAATTAATCTTTACTGGAACGGTTCTCAACTGAGTATTGGCTAGTGTTCAGTAACGAAAAAGTGTAAGAGGTCCTAAAATGAAAGATACAATCGCGCACGGCTAATTAAACTCATCAATCAATCTCACAAATTCACAAAGAGCCTGGGTTCGCATTCAAAATTAAAAATAATAATAAGCTGAGATTTGATTCGTTTTTTATTTTTTTACTCTCATTGATATTACTCACAAAAAGCATTCTGGCATAACCGAGGAGTTTATATTTAGTTTTGGTTGTCGACGGCATTACAAAATAAAGAACTGCTAGGATTTAGAAATGAGTAGGGGGTTTCGAGAGAAGAAGAGGAAAAATTAATAGCGGGTATAATTTCAAGATGAGCAAATCCAAAAAAGTCACCCCCACTCACGAAGTCATCAAACAGAATAATATATATATCCTTGGCTACAATTGTCTCTGGATTTTTAATGCCGTTCTGCTTAATGCGCCAAAAGCTTTGCCAAAAGGATGCCGACAAATTTGTGGATTGAAAGTGATGTAGGATTATCTAAAAGCATTCATTTTAAGGATGTTTACTAAGGAAGGAGAGCAGGATGCTGCTCGCTATTCATCAGAGATGTCAGTAAAAAAGAACGAAACTTAAGAAATTTTTTGGATAACAATAGAGAAAAATAATGTGATGAAGGAAGCTCGTGATTTATTAAAGCAACTAAGTATAGATTGAAGTAGACTAACATAAATAAAAAGGAAAGTACTAACAATATAAAACAAAGTTATTGAACTCAAATGTTATTATTTTTTAAGTATACGTATTATAAAACTTAATAATATTTTTTACTTAATAATACTTGTTACTTAATATTAAATTATCGGATATTAAATGGAAAATTAATATTTATTATTAAAATATTCTAGTAAGTAGACTATACTTGTGTTGTTAAATTTAAGGTTAGCATTCAAAATATGAATTTGTAAAATTTTGAATGTTTCTATGGTTTAGTTTTAAAAATAATTCTTATATAAATTGTATGGCTGGCGTTCCGACCGAACACTGAGTTTTTAAAAAAAAATCATTGAAACAAGACATTGGTTATTTGAAGAAGATTAAATAACTTAAGGATCTTAGTTATCTAATGCTCTTTTATAACTCAATTTTCAATACTTTAAAAAAAAAAACTCAGATTTTAGAATTGAGAACAGAAACTTATAAAAAAATATGTATTTTTAAATAAAAACATTCCCCAGAGAACAATAATTTAATTTGTTACTAATAAACTTTATAATTGTCTAAATAAAAGTAAATAACACTTTAACTCGGAAAAATGACAAACACAAACTGGAGTTACATAATTAAAGCATTTATATCTCTCGAAATGTCTGAACACTGAATGTATGAAGAATGTAAAAATTTGAAAAATATTTCAAGAGCAACATTATCAGCATTTAAAAAACAAACAAAAAATAATTCTTGAGAACACTTTTAAACGCCCGTTGGTTGAGGGGTAGCGTTTCACGCTAGCGTGCCAAAGGTCCTAGGTTCGATCCTCGGGCCGGGCAAGATTGACTCAGCCTTTCATCCCTTCAGTGGGTCGATAAATGAGTACCAAGCATGCTTGGGAACTAAATAATGGGGGTTTCGCGTTCGGCTGACCACCTGACCAGAACATCTGCTCCTCCACCCCAGAGCCCAGGGTCAAGAAAACTGAGATGGGCACAGTAGGTCTTGGCTCACTATAGGCTGTCGTGCCACTAAGTTTAGTTTAGAGAATACTTTTAAAGAAAAGACATTGTGCAATAAAAGGCTAAGAGTGTTTGAAGAATACTAGTAATAACAAGACATTTTAAGTTTTAAGTTCTATTTATTTGTACATGTAATAAGAAGAATTGTGTTTGCTTACACTTCCCACGTCGAAGCATTTTCCTTACGATTGTTTTAAGATCAATTGGTGTACATAATTTTTTGCTCAGTAATAAGTTTTTCAATAGAATTTTAACTTAAAGATTTATTGTTATAACAAATATTTCTGAGTTCAACACCGTCATTAAATATTTTAAATTACACAACAGGCTGATATATATCAAAATATAATTTTGCATACATCATCACAATGAGCGCGAAGCTGATCGTTAAGTTCTACATCATTTAACGAATCTCTTTAACGGTAATTTAAAATTGCATATTTATATATTCTATATCAAAAAATAATACAAACAGTAAAACGATTCATAAGTTTAGACGCCCATTAAAATAATTTTATCTTAAAATGTAGCACAATAAGGTAATATCAAAGAATTTCGTTAGTTTTGAAAAGAAAAAACTCTATAGTAAAGAAAAAACTCTTAATTTAGAAAATAATAAACATTTAAAAAAAATAATATCACAGTAGAGTAAGAAAATAAATATTACATGCCTTTAAATTAAGGATACAAAAATGTTTTAAAGGAAAATAATAATTTAATGACTTTTACTAATTTAATACTGGTGACAAGCAAAAAAATATAAGAGAAAATTGGATTCTAACATGTGATCTTTCAGCCAAGAAAAACGTCTACAAAACGGCCTGACAATAGTCTGAAACAGCTTAGTTTTTATTATAAATAGAGAAATTGAGTATTTTTAAGGCACTTTTAAAATACTCAGATTCGTAAGCATTAATAAAAAAAAAAAGTCGAAACTGTCTAAATTAAAATTAATTAACTCATCAAGCATTTCATAAATTTACCCAGCGAAACGAATTCAATACCTGAAAACGAAATGACATTAATTAATGAAAGGCATATAAAGAAATAAATGTCCCCACAACACACAAGAAAAATGAATCTAGAAAAAGAATACATAGTTTTGTTTTATAAATAAACCTCACAGCAGTTGTTTTGGCTTGTGTTTTGAAAGCGCGCTAAGACGAATGATGATGAAGTTGACGAGGCTTGTTCTTAAGATCATTATTTTTTTCCTTCCATTTTCCCCTCTTTAATAGTTGCTGTTTTTGCTTTCATGTTTTCACTCCGTCTGCTTGAGATTTGTCTCGCTGATAGCTCTACACGAATGTATTATTAGAAAGGACGAAGGAGCCGAATAGACCATTTATTAAAATTGAGCATAATACTCATTTTTTGAAGAAAAAAAAATCTTATTCAGGCACACTAACTGGCTGTCTTCAAGGGAGTTGTCACTCAAAGATTTTCTGGACCGTTACCCCCACCTCCAACATTATTCCCGCAAAATTAGAGAAGGTTTTGGTTTTTTATTTTTATTTTCACCTTGTTTTCGTATCATTATCGAATGAGTTTTATATTTTATTTCGTCGGAACATTATATTTGATGAAATGTCAAAACTAAAGGAAATATAAAACCGGTTCACTCAAAGATTTTCTGGATAGTTTCGGTTTCTTTTTATTTTCACCATGCTTACATATCATTTATTGGGTGAGATTATTTTGTTTCAAAATGTTATAGTTGATGAAATATTAAAACTACACTGGTTCATGCCGCAGAATTACTGAAGAGCATTGGTGCTTACGTAAATATTATCCCAAAAATTGGTACTTTTTTGTACCGAAATTTGTTATTGATCTAAAATATATTTCTTAAGCTACCGCAATATTAAAAGCATTAAAGTATATAATTTTACATTTCACTAGTAATAAAAGATGTTTGACCGTTTTCAATTCATACACGTGAATTTTTTTTCTCTTAATTACTTTCACTTTTTTATATTAAATCATCCTACACAACATTAACATAAATTTTGGTATAAATATTAATTTTCATATTAATAATAACAAACGGATGCCCTGATTCGATATAATTTAATTATTGCAAAAACTCCACTTTACAAATTTTTTTTAACAAGACCTAGTGTATAGATAAATCTTCAAACAATTATGTATTAACAACCGAAGGATAGAAAAAAAGAGACACAAATTCACTAAATATGATTTTGTCAGTAGTTTGGCAAACGAGTCTGAGAAAAAAAAAATATATTGTTTAGATTTTGGAGTAGATGCACCAATTCCTATTTCATTGTAAGTTTGTTGCATCTTTAAGGAAACAATCGTCGTATATTTTAAGTCGGAGCTGTAACACTGCAGTTGAAAGAAGCCACTTAGTAAAGACTTAGAACGCGCTCTTTCAATGCCTGGGGGAGGAAGAGGCAAGACGGCTTCCTTGACAATATAACTTATTTTCTATCAGGGGTGGTTTCCAAATCATGCCATGACCAGGATAACTATTTGGTGATCAACGTTTAAATTTAATTCCATTTTTTATTTCTAAACGCCACACAAGTTCTGAGTTATAGATCAGAATTTTTTTTTCAATATCCTAAAAAAAATTTGAGAATTTTTCATGATCGCAAATAAGGATTTTTTATTTTTCTTAGAAATAGTGTCTCAAAATTATTTTACTAGCTTTGACACACTTTGATACTTTTTATAAATAAGGTAAACAAGTTCTGAAGCGAACATGTCTTAATGCACATTCGAAATTTTTTAAACAAGAATCTATTAAGTCTCACGTAAAAATTACAGAGAACTGATTAGAATTTTTTTTTCCAATGCCCACCCAGAGAATGACCTTTCGTCATGCAAGGCATCTGAAGGGCAGATTTGTTGGCCAATCTTTCAGAGGCATCCTATTAGGTGGGCCAACGTTGCCCCCACAGTAAGCACAGATAGTACAGAGAATGAAAGAACATCCATGCCTTGCCCGGGATTCGAGGCCAGAACCTTTCTGATGCAAGGTCAGTTCACTGACCCTTACCCTGGCCGGTCGGCAACTGGTTAGAATTAAACTACGGTTTTGATAGTTTGCTAGCGAATAACATTAAAACTGAGTTAAAAATTTTAATGTGATGATGGAACATATACAAGGAACAACATTTAATTATTACTAGCGGTCTTTGGCGACGAGCTTGGTAACCTTTCAAAATTATCTTGTACTTCATATAAACTTTAATTGCAACCAATCCGAATGCACAACTCAAATGTAATTCGAATATTCTAATTTTTCAACCCCTCTTCCAATCCTAACAACTAATTAGTTTTAAACAATATATTAATCAAATTTTTTTCCACCCTCTAGCTGTTCTGGAATGATGATCAGCCAAACGCGGAACCCCCGTGTTTAGTCCCCTATCATGTTTGGTAGCCATTTTAACGATCCACTGCATTGATAAAAAGCTGAGTGTACCTTCCTCGGTCCGGGGATAGAACCCCGGATCTGCGGCACAGAATCACACTACACGAATTCGTATCAAAATACCATAAAAAACAAACTTAACTACTGTCAATTTATTATTTGATGCACAATAATACTGCTATTTCAATATGACATTTATTAATATTTGATTTATGAAAAACGAAAACGAAAACATTTCTTTTTTTTTCCTATAATAAACACCTTGAAACACCATCCTAATAGCTACTAATAAAAAGCTAGCTATTTCTAAAATGAGAATTGCTCTTAGTATTTAATATGTTTCGTAAAAAACAATTATACACAGAGAAAAGAAATACTATTTTTTCTATAAAACAACTCCATAAATATCACTGATTTTCAATTATTAATTATATTTTAATATTCATCGAAAATGTTTCTACTTTTAAAAAAATGTATCAAAGCTCTTTTCAAAAATAAAAATAATTTTATTGCAATGTATAGTTATTGATATAAAACTTTAAACTTTAATATAATGATTTCTGTATTGAAATAAAGACTTAAAATATGTTGACACATCAGAGAACAACACTCTTACATCGCAGGAAAAAAAATGCAATTAACACACCTTTACAAAATTCTAAAAGAACAATTTCCATATAAATTTAAGCACCTTATTATCTTTAGTCACTACAACTTTACATCATTTTTTTTTCTATTCCTTTTCACTACAGTTTCGTTGGCGATATTTTGTCCTTTTATTTCCCTCAACGACGCATTCGAATGCGGAGATCTTGAGGTTTAAAGATGCAGCATTCTTGACAAATCGCCTCGTTTGCTGATGCCAGCGATTTCTTTTGTGTCGAAAAGTGTGAGAGTAATACAAGTGGCAGCGCAAGTTCTCTTTTCAAGATTCCGATGCTGACTTCTTTCTTCAGTTTTCAACTCCTCCCCCCTCCTCGTTTCACTTCATATAATCCTTACTGAGTTACTTCGGCGATTATTAGCAACTCTTTTTAATTTCTTTCTCACTTAATCGCAATAATTTGTTTTTCCGCTGGCGCTTTGGCGTGAATGTGATAAAGCGGGTGATTTTTGTGGCGAGTTTTCTTTCCACTATCAAAGGGTTGTCTCATACCGTTTCAGCTTTTTTTTTTTTTGTCCTCCCAGTTTTCTTTTCTCCGAGGGGTATTCTTTTATTCTTTGACGCTGAGGTCACGGTATTTCAGGCATTATCTCTCATTTCAAGGAGTTACGAAACACGAGTGTCAGGAAGCTTGGCGGAGAAGAAAAAAAATGAATAAATGAACAAATTGGATAGGTTTGGCGCGAAGATGACAAGAAGCGCTCTCTCCCTGAAGAGCCGTAAAAAAGAAAGGATTTTGCCGAAGTGGACAGTGGTCAATAGATAAGAAGGAAGATTAGAGTTAGCTTTCTCAGCTATTTCAACAAACATTCCCTCACCTAAAAACACTCTAAAAGGTCGCATTGGAATGTTTTTGGCAAACATAATGAGTCAGCACAATGAAATGTAAGTTCTTGGAGTTTCTAAAATTGAAGATAGATTATCACCTACTTAGCGACGAAGGTTAAGAGTTCTTCGGAGAATATGAGATTTAACTGAGTAATGGTTTTGTGAAGTACAGAGAGTGCTTTGGTACTTTTACAATGTATTTGCTGCTGTTTCGGGATTCTTTTTTTCAAGAACTATTAAGTCAATAGTTATCTTTCCAAGCCTATTTAACAAACAGTTTTCAGAAAATTAAAAAATATAAACGTAATATATAGCGTTCATAGAAATTAAAAACCGTATAGTCCAGAGAGTAAGTCAGCCTTTTATTTATTTTCTCACCCCTAATAATCGTATTGAAATTGAATACCCACAAGTGATGTCATCGTAGGTACATCGTGGCATTTGTTGATACAGTAGCTAATCAGGTTCGACACACACGTGTGACGTCGCTTACAGATAACCAATTAAATCTGATTTAAAGCATAATCATGCTTCTTCTCGAGTTACAAGTAACCAATTGCAGATTCATGAAATTATCTACAATCGGGTACTTGCATAAAATTTCACATTTCAAATTATAAATAAAAATGGCTTTTTTTTTATTTATTTTTAAACTTTAATTTTAAAAAAAAACGTAAGTTTCAAAATGAGGTAAGTTGTAATAAATGTGGCACGTTCATATATTCCCTTCATTACGCATATTTCAATCATTTGTATTTGGATTAGTTGTTGTTTTAAATGACAGGTAGAATTATAATTCAATTTCTTACACAGAATAGTTTCAAATTTTTTTTTTGAACCTCGTGCTCTTAGCTTGAAATTTTTTCTTTGAACCATCGCGCAGAAACAAACTTTTGACAATTAATAAGTTACTTGGTATTTTTCAATGCCTTTGAGGCCTTCTTGTTGCCAGCGGGTAGAAACAAATTCAAGTTTTCTTTTTATAAGATCACGTTAGCCTCTTACATATATAAGTTGTTTTAGAATTCATAATTTAATTAAATATTTATTATCTGAAAGTAATTTATTATTGTTTTTTCTCATGAAACAATTTTTTTTTTAAAATACGAAAAATTTTAAATAAAAAGGTTATTTTTTTAAATTAAAATTCAATTTAATTATGAAAAAGTGTATTTACTCTTAACTCCAATTTTTCAATTCTACCTAGGTAGTAAAATTAATTCTAAGAAAACGAGTAAAAGAATAAAAATAACTCGCAATGACTTTAAAATACCATTATTCGTTTGAAAACGAGGTAAATTATCAGCTCCAGATGCAGAAAAAGGCAATATCTATTTAGATACTAATAAACCTAGCACTTTCTATGTTATTTCTACGACAGAGAAGTTTGTATTGGATATTTTACAGCAAATATGGCACTGAAAATATCGCCAATAAACGACCCTCAAAAATTTGCTAACAGCCAAGGAAGCGGCGACACAATTAAAACAGACACGGCTATGACCTTATTAAAAATAACCCACGAGGCGCATTTCCTACAAATTGCGGCGATTAAAATTTTCCCTAACAACTTTTACACCGAGATTTTATTGGAATTCGGAAATAGGGGCTCATATCAATAAAAATCAAAATATACTTTATTGCTTTAATAGTTTTTAGAAAAAGAGAAAATTTTCGACCTCTTTTAAAAATACCGCCAATGCAACCCCTAGGTACATAGAAGCGCCGAGCAAAAGCGAAAATTGTTATTAATACTACATGACCTAGGTTTTAACCTTAAGAGAAAACCCTGTTTGATATTTCATTAAGTTTAATGTTTAATTTTAATACCCTGCACGACAATATCAACAGAGATTTTCCAAACCGACCCGGAGAAGTTAATCGATAAACAGAGGCGGCGGAGTATGCTAGTGTTGCCTTCATTAGTAAATGCAAACTTGGAACTAATTAACAAATTAAATAATAGGCATTATGGATAAAACTCGGTAATTAAATATTGTTGATTAATCCATACTTTTATACTTAATTAATTTTACGCGCGGTGAAGTTAAGGGGTTTGTGTATAGTATTAGGCAGTGGCTTAGGGGAAAGCAAATCGAATGTTTTTCAGAAATATCAGGATACCCCCTCCCCCTTTAAAAGAAGGGATTTTAATTACACACTCTAAGGGAGGGAGAGATTGGATATGGTATATGATGCATTTTAAATTTTGGCGTAATTGTTTAATCACTATGATTCATAAATAGATAAATGGTCGTTGCGGATAAAGTTACAAAAATAAGGAAAGGTAAAAATTACAGAAATATATATTTACGGCGCATAAGTAATAAGTTCGCTTTAAACCGAACTGTTTGCTTTCAGTTTAAATCTATTTTAGTGGTATTGACGACAGGACTATTTTGCGAAATATTTAAAGAGAAGGTTATAAAAAAATTATACTTAATTAAATATAATTCCTTTAAATCCATATTTATTTAGCTTGAATTACATTTTTCGAATAACGAAATTGAACTGGCAAATATTCGCCATCAATTACACACAATCATAAGTAAATATAAAGTTTTACTATTTTTGCAACAATGTTTAAACGTTTTTATAGTAATGATTAAATATGCGATTTATATGATTGCAAAACAAGAAGTATGTGGTCAGACGGGCTGATTAAGATTTACAAATCTCTATCAGTATTACTCAATAAATGAAATAGTTCAAACATAGTTTTCTGAATCAAGAGTAATTAAAATTAATGTAAAATCAAGTGCAAAAAGTACTTAAGAGTCATTTTAAATTAGCAAAATGTAACAAACGAAACGAACTTACCCTTAAGCAAATTTTAAAATTATATAGAGAAGATAAACATTTTAATATTTTGCTATGATCAATTCAAATTTTCATTAAACTAATATGTATATTTCTAAAAGTCATTAGCAATGAAGAAAAGAATAAGAAATACTTCAAAAGTCGAGTAAAAATGTTTGAAAGATTAATCATAGTATTATATTTGACAAACTGGTAATTTGTATTTACTTGTATCGGTACTAAAGTAAAAACTAAATTTCTCATAAATTAAAACAAAGTAAATGAGAATAAAATATATCAATTGAGAAACGTAATAACACTTACTCAACTACCATAAATATAAATAAGTTACAATTATTACTCTAAAATAAACTTTCAATAATTTTATGACGAAACATATTAAATAAATGTTTTGTAGTTTTTTTGTCAATAAAAATATAAGACATATTCAGAATAACAGAAGCTTTAAATGTAAAATGCATTTAAGTATAAGTTTTCGTTAAGTTAAAGGTGAAATACATTGTTGTATTATATCCAATTTTAATTAAAAATTACTATCTGAGAAACTGATAAAAATCTCTATTGATATTTTCATTTTAAAAAATAATATTTTGATTATTATGTGTCGAACTTCCTATATATTTGGAAAGAAAAGAAACTCTTTTTGATCAGATGTGAAAAAAGCTACATATCAAGTAAGGGATCTGATTTAAAATAGTATATAAAAGACGACAACCTTTAAATTCAGTTTTGAATCAAGAATTCGAACTCAGATGTTCATATTAAAAATCAGCTAGGATTTCAGGATTCGAAATCGGGACGTTTAGATTCAAAATTAGCTTAGATTCAAGGATTCGAAAACCAAAACTATTCAAGGAAGATAAGGATTAGGCATAAAACTTTCAAATAAATTTAAAAAATAAAAAAAACTGTTGAAGTATTAATTAAAAGTGTTGCTATTGCAATAATCCTTGTATGAAATGCATAGAAAATAGGGGAGAATTTTCTTAAAAACGGGAATTATTAAATAATATTAAGTAACTAAACAGCCTTTATTCTATGGCCTGCACTTAAGATACGCTTGTCATTGTCTAGACCTCTTATTAACGTAAGTTAAGAAACATATAGTAAAGCGACTTCAGTTTAAAAAATATTGCATTAAGTTAGTTTTAAAACAAAATGCTTTTGCACTCTCAGAAATAAAACTCTCTTTTGACAATTCAGCAATCCTTGAGTAGTATTTCGCTAATTTAGAGAATCATTTCGTCACGAAATCACGTCACTTGTGACGAAGCACGTACTATCGAATACATGACGAAAATGTTTCCTCAACTCGATATTTCTTTACAGTGTATTGTGGGAGATTGTTAACTAGAATGATGAAACTGGAAGAATGACTAGACGATAAAAAATAAAATATAGAATTAAGCCGACCTGATTGTATGGTGGTCATGGAATCGGCCCCCGTATCCGGGTTTCGAACCCTTTTTCGGGCATGGGTGTAATTTATCTCTCTGTTCTATCTGTTTTTGTTGTGTTGTGCCATCTATATGGTGCCTATGTTTAAGTATTAATTAGAAAAGTTAGAAACATAACGCTTAGCTTTTATTTCTTTCGTTTAAATAGAATTACGAAATATTTTTTTCATTTTGACGAAATTCGTTTCCTCGAAGAAGTGATAGTTATCTCGTCAAAGACGAAGAAACTTTCGTAATATTTAGGTATCAATTTTCAGAGAGTTAAAATACTCGTTATATATAAAAAAAATCAAAAGTAATTCATCAAATCGAAAAGTAATTCATCAATCGAATTTTGAATTAACCGAAATTTCAAAATAGTGTAATTTTTGTATTATACATACATAATAGCAAAGAATAATTAAAAAAAATATTAGTATTTAATAAAAATGTACTGCAACCTAATTTAAAAATGTCACGATAGAACCCTTTAACATAACTGTAACCGAGTCATCAATGTCGCGTCTTGCATTCTTTTTTCCTTCCCCCTCATAATCACTGGCCAACAAAAATAACATGCGTGCGACGACGACAAACACAACACGCAGATGGACACACCCGGCAACTGTGATTTACAGACATTTGTATACAGCAACACCAGATGAAAATGTATAAGAAAGTTCTCAATAAACTTCGAATGCTGCAAGAACAAAAACAAAACGAAAAATTTTGGATTTTTTTTCTTCTTACATATATTTTTTTTTTCTATTTTGTTTTGTAGTTCCCACTGTAAGGATTATAAAAGGTGGTGTGGGAAAAGCATGGTTTGCGTGTTTGTTGGTGTTGATGTCATATGATGGAATTTCACCCTCCCCCCTCCTCCCATCTGCGTCCTCAAAAAGGAGGAATTGTGAGTGCTATTACGGAGAAAATATTCACGGGAGTGATAAAAAATTGCAATTTATCAACAAAATATGAATCAAAACAATCTCACTTATATTCAATCAAATGCTCTTTAACATATTCTTTTTATTATGAACCCAACTCAGAAGACGCGGTGGTATATTAAATCAAAAGTGGGGCACTCACACTCCTTGTGAGGAACTTTATTAACGAAGCCCCGTTTGAGTTAAAAAGTTTAGAAAATCTGTAGAGAAAAAAATTTCGAATCTAATTGGGAATTATTTTATGATCTATATGACACGTAGGGTATATTTTTACATAGGTATTGTATATTCATCGTTGCACGGGATCGGGTATATTAAACCCAGGAGCAATAGGCGTGATTGAAACAAGAGTCACTTATCGAAATGTTTCAAGGGCTCAAAAGTAAACACCCATTTTCAAGACTTTCCATACGCGAATGAGAGGAAACAAATGTAATTTGAATTATAAAACGCAAAGTTGCCAACGATTAATGGGAAGATAAAAGCGAGGGGAAAAAATTTATAGCTGAGAGAGAAAAAAGATGAAAACAGAACATGAAAAATAACAGTGGCCGAGAGGAGTAAATCAGGATAAAACAGAGTTCATCTCAACAGAAACAATCAGAGTTTACCCTGATATGATTCTCTCGGCTGCTGTGGTTTTTCTTGTTCATCTTTTGATCTTTTTCTCTCTAGGTTTCCACGGTTTTCTTAGCTTAGTTTCTCACTTTTATTTTACCACATTACATTTTACAATAAATAATTTTATGTACAGAGATAAGTAGATCACAAGGAGAAAAAATTATATTAATATTTCGGTTAATAAAGCCAAAATATACGGTATTTAAACCTTTCGTTTGGTAGTTTTTCCATTCTTGGATAACAAAATGATAGCGGCTATTTTACAAAGTAATGTAAAAGAACATAGGGTCAGTTCCCTGGCACGGAATTTTCGGAATCCGCTCCAAACTGTTCTAACGATGCCGTTCGTAAACAAACTGAAAAGTTTAATCGGTTTTCATCTTGAGAAAAGAATCAAGATACTTCTTTTCTTCTCTTTTTTGTTATAAATAAAAAAAATTGTGTAGAACTCAGATGTTTTGAAAACAAACATTTCATTACAAAATATTTTCCAACGCTCCACGGACAATATTTTTTGAACTTTTTAATTCAAATAAGAAATTCATATTAAACATATATTTAGAAATCGAGCATTTGATTAGTGCTAGGGCATTTAAAGCAGAACAATCAAACTACACGGTGAAAGAAATTTTACCGTACTGTCTGGTAAAAATATTTTCGGGAGAAAAATCGCAATTCTGGTCAATAAAACGTAAGTAATACAGTATTTAAACCATTATTTTGGTAATTCTCCTTTCATATAGTAACGGTTGCCGAAAATTCTGGTTTCTAAAATTATCGTTCTCATTACCAAACATTAGGTAAAAATAACATAACTGAAAAATACATTTAACCGAATAAATGGTTTTTATTCCATACTCTAAAGTATCACGAAAAAATACAACATTTTACAACATTTACCAAATGTTATCACACATTATAAAACCATATTTTATTGTTAATGGAGACGAAATAATTACCAACCGCATCATTATCAAAAAGCTTCAGTTAAAATTATTGAACTTTTTGGTGTTCTCATAGAGCCAGAAACACAGTAAATTTTACCATATTCTGGTAGGATTTTTCTTGCCATACTTTTTTTAGTGCAAAGCTTTAGAAATTCGGCAATTCTTTAACGCTTAAAATATCGCTCCAGAGAAAAACGCTGTTAAAATGAATCAAATTTAAACAAAATCAAAATATATACAATTATTAAATCAGGGTGCGTAGCCAAATTATTCAACAAAAAATAAGCACCGTTTAAGCACTTTTCAAGCACTCCAAGATATTTTAAAGCACTTTAAAAAAATATCATAATTCGACAGGGTTGGAGAATTTTTGACAATTGTCGGTTTTATCTTGTTTTAACCATCATGTCAAAAAAAGAAAACCTTTTGGCATTGTTTTTGAAAATTCTCAAAAATCATGAAATTTTGAATTATGTAAAAGGAATGACTTTTTCGTATCCTACTGACTGACAATACGCCGAAATAGATTGGGATTGAATTAATTGTAAAAACGTTGAATATAACAATGTGAACTGCGTCTTTTTGCATAATTCGAAGAGAAAATCAACATAGTGAAGGAAAAATCTCATTTCGAAATAGGGAAAATTAAGCACTTTTTAAAAATACCCAATGAAAAAAGCACCTTTAAGGGCTTTTAAAAAACGAAAATCGAAAGTAAGCACCTTTATACACTTTTTAAAAACGCTACGCATCCTGTAAATGCAATCGTTATTGTTTTAACTTACAACCCTCGCGTTAAAAAAAAAATGCAAGGATTTTTTTCGACTTAATGCAGTAATTTAACATCTATACGTTCCCTCATTTTATACACTTCAATAGTAAAGGCTATGTGCTGTCCTTTTCTAAAAATTTGTTTGCGTGGACTTACCGGAAAGTTACACGTACAGGAGGGAGGGGCTGCGGCGGTGAACAGGGCCCAAAAAAAGATCAAGTACAAGTATTGGGTTGGGTGAGGGGGAGTCGAAACAACAGACTTCTAGTCTGTAATTACCTGGGTGGGGACCAGACCCTGCTGGACCCCAAAGTGTCAACCAGGCACGACAATCACGCGACAAATTCGAGCTCTGTGTATTTCGTGTGAATCGCCTCAGTATGTTTTTTTCTTCTTTTTTTTCGCTCATGCTGGTATAGAATAGAGTTTGTGTTTTTTGGTGTGTGGTCTCGTAATTGATAGTGGCTGCGGCGTGACCTATTGGAGATGCAAGTAATTGGTAGGAAAAGACGGGCCGTGTTTTCACTTGTTGTGTTAAGGCTGGTGAACAACTGGAAATAATGACAAAAGGCTTAAAATAAATACTGATATAGTTGGAAATGTAGAATATGTCTTAGCGTCATGTTTAGAAAATGTAATTAATGTTAAAGTTAAATACTAGGAAATACATTAATGTTTAAGTTTAACATTTTCATAAATATATAATTGAAGGGCTGGTAGCAGTAAAGTGATGTGCACAATTTTGCCGAGAATAAAATTTTTGCATCAAACGCTTTATTAGTATTGTTTTCAGATTGTTACTTCACGAATTTCTGGTATTTCCACTAGATAACAACACACTGAGATAAAAAGGTATGGTCTAAACTACCAGAACATGATAAAATGTACCGCTTTATGGGAACATCAAAATGCTCGGTAACTTTTGCCGAAGTGCTTTGGTAATGATTTTGATAAAGTTAACAATAAAATACGGTTTTATAATGTGTAATAAAATTCGTAAATGTGGTTAAATTAGGTAATTTTATCATGATATCTTAGAGTATAACATACAAGCAGCCATTTATTCTGTTAAATTTACTTTTCAACTTTGTAAGTTTTTTTTTTTTTTAATTTAAACCTGTGCTAATAAGAGCTTTAATTTTGAAAACCAGAATTTCCTGTAAACCGTTATTACATGAAAGAGAAAATTATCAAATGAATGTTTTAAATGCCGCATATTTTTTTTATTATTAGAATTATGCTTTTCTTTCATTAAAAATTTTTGTTACCAAACGGTAAGGTAAGTTTACGAAAAAAAATTTCCTCGTTTAGAACTGAGCACGAACAAAAATTTGCTTACCAAATTACATGTATTACATTAAATTAAACAATTTAGTCTTTAAAAGTTTATCGAAACGGTATAACACTTTTCAACACGGTAAAAGTATCAGTGTATTCAAATTTAATACATAATATATGATTAATGAACTTATGTTTGCCGTAATTACAAAAATTATACGTATATTTACCCGTTTACCTTTTTATTGAAATTAATGCTTTCTCATTCATTAATGCGTTGTGAATTCTCATTCGTGGAAAAAACACGAAACATTTAACTACTTTTTTCTACTCCGTAAATAGATAAAATATGTTCAACCCTAATTTATTATTTTTGTTGGCGAAATTTAATTTAATAAAGAAAACGAAATTAATTGCGCACTATTGTTAGTTTACACAGTAAAAACTGTCCGCCTATTTCTCAGGTTTTTACTTATTATTTGTTGAAAATAATGGCACAGCTAACAAGTCTTTATTAAGCAGTTAAAAAAATAAAAGTTTGGTTAACGTATTATTATTTATTTGTATTTCAGATTTTATTTATTAACTAAGGCTAAATAAATTGCATCTTAATGTTTTTGTACACATAAAAAAAATACCTGCTTTTTTTACCCATCCTTTCAAAATTTATATTAGTTGAAAAAAAGAATCAGCTCACAAGCTTTTCTATTCGTTACATTTTTATGAACCAAATTTTATTAATTAACCATGGCAAAATAAACTACCCACAACTATTTTCGTAAACACCGAAAATATATGTAAATTTAAGCATTTTTTCAACACCTTTTATTTTTGGAAATAATGAAACTGTTAAGAAAACTTTTTCTACGCCATAAAAAAAATATATTCTTATATTCATAATACTTTTCAGAAATTCACCTGAACTCATTCATTTTAACACATGAATTGATGACATAATATGGAAAATGTGGGGGGGAAATGTGAAAAATGTATAAATGAAAAAAGGGCTAATTCCGTCAATGTTATGACATTTTGAAAAGGAATGGAAAAAAACGATCATCTTAAAAAATAACGAAGGTAATATCTTCGATGAAAACTGACAAAATATATAATAAAAAAGGGCTATATATAGAATAAAATATAGTTCCATTATTCTTTTGACGAAAAGAAAGAACTTGCCCTAACTATTATTATTTTCCCCTGAAGTCTAATTCCATATAAATAGCGAAGTTATTATAAAATAAGCTCCTCGATCATCAAGCAATTTATTAAATCATCTTTCCTAATTTACTCTCCATCTTCATTCCAGCATTTATTTCCCCATCTCCGGAAAATTTTTCCGGAAAAACTGGAGAGTAATAAGTGTCGTAGGTACTAAGCCTATATGTATAGCATAAAGTGCAAAAAAAAAAAGTCTTCAAAAATTACTGCATTAGTGCCGTTCTAAGCAACTTTACTTAGTTAAAGCGAGGAATAATTTCCAGTTTTTTTAGGGCATCGTTTCCTTTTCCTCATCCTGGCTTTATTTTTTAATCGCCAAAGATTGAGTTTTTACCTCTTTTCAAGTACCTACGATAGATTTTTGTCGATTTCTTTTTGAGCGATGGAATTTGAGCTCCATCGTTAACTGAAGCTATATATATATTTGTGTGCTTTTTAGAAACTTCTATTACCAAACTACCCTCCTACCCCTATTGTTTTAAAACTAAATGAGGGAATGGTACTTTTGTTTTAAAAAAAAATGGGGGAAAATAATCCCCATCCCTCACATAAAAGGGAAAAAAATCTTATTTTTCATATCTCATTCGCGCCAAGTTATGATGAGCCCGTAAATTGTTCTTCCCCGCTAAGCAATAAAAGGGAAGACCATTAGTTCCTTCGATATAGCCCTTCTATTTCCTTTATCCGAAGTATAGCCGTATTTAAGAGAAGTAACTAAAAGAGATAAACACGGTCTTTCAATGAGTTAATGCCGCCAATATTAAAGATTTATCTTTTAGTGCTTCTTGGTTTTCTCAAGTTCTTTATTTCTAGAGCAATCAGTCAGATATACGTGCTTCTTGAAGTAACACCACCGACGATATCTTCTAGAATATCCCGGCACCCCCTTTCTTTCATTTCATTTCATTTTTTTCCCCCACACCGGTTTTGATAATGCATGTAAGAGTTGATAATTGTGCTCTCGGCTTTTCCAAGAGAAGTTGCAATATTATCGGTTTTGTGAAACGTTAGTTGGAAATTTATTGGCGATGATTTGCTTTTTGAGAACTCTTATCTGAGCTGCAATTATATGTCACATTTCATTCGAAATGTGCTGATTTGGTTTTAAGAAAAATTCCACTTGTAGTGTATTTTATAATAGAAACATATTTGAAATAGATATAGAAATGGGTAAATAAACTGAGTAGTACATCGTATTTTAGTATCATTATCTGATTTATAGAGTTAAAGTACTTTTAGCAATAATTAAAACTGACTGATACAGAGAAAAGATTTTAGTAGTAAAGTCACGTCATAAACAATAAATGTTTTTTTTTAACGGTAAGTGTGCTTTTTTTGTATCTGTTTTATCGTAAATAAAAAAGTTAAATAGTTTATGTCGAACCAGTAAGAAAAACAGAAATTTAAAAAGGAAACATATTTAAAATGGATATAGGAATGAGCAAATAAGCTGAAATATGTGTCGTATTTTTGATTCATTATCTGGCTTGTACAGTGAAAGTACTTTTAACAATAATTAAAACCAACTGATATAGAGAAAATATTTTAATAGTAAAGTCACGTAATATAGCGGTAAACTGAACCATAAATGTTTGTTTTTTTAACTGTAAAAGTGTTTGCCTTAAATTTTTGTTTTTATCGTAAATAAGTCAACAAAATATTTTATCTAAAACCGGTTGGGGAAAAAAACAAACTCCACGTGTAGTGCATTTCACAATGGAAATATATTTGAAATAGACATAGAAATCAGTAAATAAACATTAAAGTTTATCGTGTTTTAGAATCATTATCTGACTTATAGCGTAAAAGTAATCTTAGCAATTATTAAAACTAACTGATATAGAGAAAAGATTTTAATAGTAAAGTCACGTAATATTGCAGTGAACTTAACTGTAAGTGTTTTTTTTAAACCGTTAGTGTATTTTATGTATTAATTTTATTTTTTGGTTTATGTTTTAATTATAAATAAGTCAATGAAATATTTTCTAAGAAATCGGAGAAAATTAGTGATTTTTTCATAATTATTCTGAGAAATTTATTTGTCGTTCAGCACATTAAAATCCACTTTTTACTTCAAAATTATTAATTGTAGTATTTTTTACATCAGATCTCACTTTCTTTAATTATAGATACAATTTCATAATTAAAAAGATATAGTCTCCATTTTCATAACAAATTTATTCAACTATAATGAAACATTAATCTATACATCTTGTACAGTGTTCTAAAAGGCTGTTTTATAGCGCTGAAAGTTTTTCTCACTTAAGATGTGAGGAAAAAATCTAAAAGTTTTTTTCCTTATCATTTATACATAGTTTAATTATTTTTTAAAATTTCTTTAAACACAATAACTGTTTAAATTTCTAAAAAAATATACTTGTGAAAGATATTATTACATCGTAAAAACACATCTGACAATTCAAATATTAACTGCAGTTTCTTTTCCTTCAAAAATACATTTTAGTTGTCATTCCTTAACATTGAGTAATTCCTTTCAATAGTTTATGAAATCATATTTACATTCAAATTATTATACGTTTAGAATACCAAATTTTATATTACTATTTATTCTAATAGTACTATTAGAATAACTAAATTTCAGTTCAGCTTATAATGACATCAAAAGTATTGAAGAAATTTCATAGTGAATTAAGATATTGGATGCCATTTTGGTGTAATCTTCAATGGTGAAATTTATATTTATATATTTTGCAGCTTCGTTTATTCATTTTTTGTTCTTATAAAATATCCCACGTGCAAAAATAAAACCGTTTCCTTGTATATGCTCCAAGCAAACATTTCGGCAAAGTGACGACATAACTATCATCATTTCCTAGAAGAAACGAATTTCGTCAAAAATAAAAAAATATTTCGTTATTCTTTTTTTTTCCTCGAAAAAAAAACTCTCACAGTGCTTAATGTACTGAACTTGAAGCATCATATAGGTGGATCAATATCATCCCAACACAAGACGAACAGCTAGAACAGAGATAATTTTCACCCATGCCAGAAGCGGAATTCGAACTCCGGATATGGTGCCAACTCCTTGACCACTATACAGCCGGTCTGCTTAATTCGACACTTCATTTTCGATTGTCCAGTCTTCATTCCAGTTTCATCATTCTAATTAACAATCTCCCACAATGTACTATGATGAGGTTTCGAGTTGAGAAAACATTTTCTTCACTTATTTGAAAGTTCTCGTATCGTCACAAATCACGTGATTTCGTGACGAAACGATTCTAAAAACTAACGAAATAGAACTCAAAAATTGCCGAATCGTCAAAAGTGAGAGTTACATTTCTAAGAGTGAGTCTCAGTGCAAAACTTGCACACAATACACAATATTATCATATGACACATCATTTAATAAAGAATCATTTGAAATACATTTTGCATACAAAAAATTTCCGCAAATTTTAGTTCGGTTTGAAAAACAAAACTGTAATAACTTTACCGTTCGTCAAATTCACCTTAAAATACTTAACTTATCATTAAAAACTTCTAAAAAATTAAAAATGTAAAACAATAAATGAACATACCTGTAAAGACGGGGAAATGGGTGGTTTCGGTGAGTCGAAGATTTTGATGATTGGTGTGGAAACTACTCGAGAAGAATATTGACAAGTAAAATGAACTTACGGGAAGAGCAGGTTTGATGAAGAAATGATTGTAGGGGTGTGATGGATTTTAAATCGTCTATGATTATATTTAGTGACTTTCAACGGGTGGCAATGGTATTCTCACCTAGAAAGACAAATATACACTCTGTAAATAACTGAAAGATAATAGTGTTAAACAAGCATTTTTAGTAAGCAACATAGACTACAACTATAAGTTAACTATAAATTAAAGTTTTAGACAGTATAAAACTTTCTCTTAATGAAACACACAGAAAATGACGTATTTTTAGTGAGCAACATAGACTACAACTATAAGTTAAAGTTTTAGACAATATAAAACTTTCTCTCAATGAAACACACAGAAAATGACGCATTTTTAGAGAGCAACATAGACTACAACTGTAAGTTTAAGTTTTAGACAATATAAAAATTTCTCTCAATGAAACACACAGAAAATGAAGTATTTTTAGTGAGCAACATAAACATAGACTACAACGATAAGTTAACTATGAGTTAAAATTTTAGACGATATAAAACTTTCTATCAATGCAACACACAGAAAATGAAGTATTTTTAGTAAGCAACAGGGACAAACTAAAAATTCACATTTTTGGTTTATATAAAAACCTCTCTTGGAGTGACATTTTGATAATAGTTTAAGAAAAGTATTATTAAGGACAATACAGAAAAACTATAAGTTTAAATTTTAAACAGGTATTTTTAGTAAGCATTTTAGTAAGCATAATTTTTAGTCTTTTTCTTTTAATCGTAATATAAAAAAGAAGACTAATAAAAATCATTACGCAAAATTGTAAGAAAATATACATAAATTAGTTCACGGAATATTTCCCATGTGTTTTTGGATTGGGTGCAGCCAGAAACAGTTCAAATTCAAACGTTTATAAAATCTATAGTTTCAACTAAACTTAAACTTGAAATCTGTTCCATGAAACAAGAATTTTCATTTTTTGACAAAATTACAAAGTTTCTAACAAACTGTATGAGATTCTATAATAGCTTAGGTTATGATTTGGAAAATGTAATTCATTCACCATGGTAATCGTGAATTGAGAAAAATTAACGAAATCAAATGATGGAGAAAAACTAATATGGGTCATTTTTACCAAGACTGAAATTATTTCACTGAATATTTTCGATGTGATCTTGGATTGGGTGCAGCCAGAGACAGTTTAAATTCAAGAGTTCATAAAGTCTACCGGTTGCACAAATAAATTGATCCGTTTTGGTAGAAATGATTGAAGGTGACCTCCAAGTTTCTTGTTCATAAACTAACCCACTGTAAAAAATGGTTAAGGCAACTCAATTTCCGAGATTTCTCTACAGTTTCAACTAAACTTAAACTTGAAATCTGTTTTGTCATGAAACAAGAGTTTTCATTTCTTGACAAAATTACAAAGTTTCTGAATATGTGACTCTATAATTGCTTAGGTTATGAGCTGGAAAATGTAATTCTTTCACCATGGTTATGGTGAATTGAGAAAAATTAACGAAATCAAATGAAGGAGGACAACTTATATGGGTCATGATGGTGACGAAATGGATGTTTGTAAAGATGCGTTTTAATAGGTAATGTATATTTTCACCAATCTCGTGAGTTACACGTCCAGTTTTTGAGCATGAATCTCTCAATGTTTGAAAGAATGAGTAAACAATGGACACGTTTAAAAATTCATAAAATATTTGCACAGATCTAATTTCAGCATACAAAAAAACATCCAGTTTTAAAAATTTAAAATATTTTCCATTCAGTCCATTCTCCGAAAAAATTAACAGTAACTATTACTATAACTAAAACTAGTTGACTTTAAGAAAAATAGCAGTCATATTAATTTTCAAATATCGTTCAGTAGTTAAATAGCAGAAGGGAAAAAAAAGTTTTTCAAGCTCAAAATAAAACCGGGCCGCGTCCAAAATGTCGAAGTTCAGACTGCAATAAATCAGAAGATGCGTTGTTCTTGTTTCAAACAAATTGAGGGTTTCAAAAATGTGTAACATATATTAGATGATAAAAAAGAAAAGGCGTAATATACATTTTTTTTCTTCCCAAAGGCCGATGTTGTACGATGTTATGTTGTTTGTAATTTAGAAATACCATGGAAACTGGATGTACATCAATATAGAACTAGAGGACCTGAAAAATAGCTGGCCGCCTCGATAGTCATTTGGTACGTGATCCGGTTACGGTTGTGACGACATTTTATTTATTTACTGACTAGTTTTAATACCAACTCTCTTACCTTGCATTCCAATATTATGTTGCATAAACTGGAACACTTTTTTTTTATTGATTCGATCATAATCCGAAATAGTCCTAGAACAGTAGACCATAGTTTTTTATTCCTTCATGGAAAGCACTTAGTTAATTAAGTTTAAGATAAATGTGCTTTTATTTGACGAAGTATTTAAAATTTTCTAAAAACATTATTGTCCTTAACTTAAAGAAAAAAGTGAGAATTTTAATTCGCGAAAAAAATTCAGTATTCGTCATAATTTCCATGTATATTTGATAAATGTCTAATGTAGCTTTTGAATCTTAAGGAAATAACTAAGAAATTTAATTCTGGTAACTAATTCAATACTCGTCATAATGTCATTATATAATTTGTAAATGTCTAATACAGATTTTTAATATCTTTAACTTTAGAAAAGTACTGAGAATTTTAATTCTGGTAACAGATGCAATATTCATCGTATTGTAGTTGTACATTTAGTAAATGTCTAAATGTCTAATACAACTTTTGAATATCCTTAACTTAAAGAAAATACTGAGAATTTTAATTCTGGAAACCGATGCAATATTCGTCATAATGTCCTTGTAAATTTCGCAAATTTATAACCTAGCTTTTAAAAATCCTTAACTTCTAAGAAAATAACTAAGAATTTTAATTCTGGTGAAAAATGCAATATTCGTCATAATGTCATTATGTAATTTATAAATGTCTAATACAGCTATTAAATATCTTCAACTTAAGGAAAGTACTGAGAATTTTAATTCTGGAAACAGATGCAATATTAATCATAATGTAGTTGTATATTTTGTGAATGTCTAATATAGCTTTGATTATCTAACATTGTTCGAAATATTTAAAATAAATTTTGCCAATAAATTTAAATCAAAATAAATTGCACCTATACATTTTAACTGGTACCTTTTGCAAGAAAATACCTATGTAAATTTGTAAGCACAGCATTTCAATTCCAAGTCTACTATCTTGAATTCCAATATTAAACACAAAAACCGCATAATTTTTATTATTGATTTCACATAAATTTAATAGTTAACGTATTTCTAAACATTTAGGCAATTGTAAATGTTTGGAATTGCAAATATATAATAATACTGTAATTTGAAAATTTCAGTAAAGTAAAATATCTAAATGGAAAACAAAAATCAAACAATAGACATAATTCTTTATCTTACACATTTAAAGTTAACTGAGTGAAGTTAACAAAGATAAACTTAAGGAAGTATAAATCAATTAAATAAAAGTTATATATATATATATCCCCCCCCTTTTTTTTCATATGTCTATAATTTTCCTATATTTTATCTTCATTTTGAACTTATATATATATTGTTTTTCTAAATAAAAAATTAAGAGGAGAGGAGAGTTTAAAATATTGAAAGACGCGCCTCTAAAATTCAAAAATTTTCAAAGAAATAAAGACAATTTAAATTTTAAAATGACAAAGTAATTTTTTGATAAAGTAATATTAAACTATGGAGGATAAAGTAGAACACTAAAACACAAAAGTTTTAATAAATTATTGAAACGAATTAATACAATCAAATTTACGCCAATGTTCACTTATGTTCCATCGTAGTAAAAGACAGTTTTACAAAATGTTATGTATTCGGCACGATGATCTATTTATTACAAAATCTTAGCTAAATGTTTCTCAGTCCATAACACGATTGTTTTTCACAAATTTTCAAAAGTAAAACAAATCTTCAAAACACACTTAAAATCTAAACGAACCCCTTTTTCGGGGCTTCCATCTCCAATACTTTTTCTGTTGTTAAGTAGACATCACGAAGACACAGGAAAAGTGAAGGGATAAATTTATAGCCCAATCCATTTCCAGTTTTGTTCCCTTTTCAATTGTTTCCTTTTTTTTATTATTATTTTTTTCCACTTCGACGAAGGTGATTCCCATCCCCCTATTCGATATAATAACATTTTGTGGCGATTCCTGTTATCGGTTCAATACTGGATTTAAGTCCAAAAAGTGATCATCGAAATAAAGTAAAACTGGATAAAAGAAAAGAGAAATCTCGTAAATAAATAACGAACGGTACTTTAAAAAGATTTCTGAGTTTTTTTCGTTTTGTGAGTTCAAGTAGCTTACGCCCCCGTCTCTTGCAATAGTATTGGCGGATTGGAAGATTGAAAAAAAAAAAACGGAAAAAACTTTGTAGCCTCGCTAAGGGATATATAAGTGAAATTTCATTTTGGTTGAAAGCTTGCGTTAAAAATTGATTATCCCTCTAAAGAAAGTGGGATTTTAAGTTGAGTGGGATAGTTGTACTTACAAAATGCTTAATAGGGTACAGGATGATTCGAATTTTTGATTTTAAAGAATTGTTTTTATTGTTTGGTCATCACCGTCAGTAGCTTTTGAAATTGATGAAAGACTTGGGGGAATATAATAATAATACGCAATTTAAAACTGCAACAGTAGAGCGGATTTGATTAAAATCCGAACGATTTCTAAGCAGGAAATAAAATGTTTCTGTATAGAGTGCACGGTGAAAAAGTTCTGGTAAAATTACCGTGTTATATAGTAATGATATAATTCTATAATAAAACAAACATATAGGGTATTCAAACTATTTGGTAATTTTTCCGTTAATATGGTAACGGTTTACCGGAAATTCTGGTTTTCAAAATTAATTCTCATTACCATACATTTAGTACAAAATTCAAAACTGAAAAGTAACTTTAACCGAATAAATGGCTTTTATGTCATGCTCTGAGATATCATAATTACCAAATTTAACCATATTTACTAAATTTTACTACATATTATAAAACTATATTTTATTATTAATTTTACCAAAATCATTACTAAAGCACTTCGTAAAAAATTAACGAACATTTTGGTGCTTCCATAGAGTCAGAAACAATGTAAATTTTACCCTATTCTCTTAGTTTTTACCATACTTTTTTCTCTGAAATTGTAAAGTTCAGGAACAATACTATTTTGAGGTAAAAATGTCGAGTGCCTATCACTTTATTGCTTTAAGCCCTTCAATTACATATTTCCGAAAATGGAAATTATAAATTAGATACCGTAAGTGTCATTAACCACACACCACAATAAATTTTCACATAAAAAAAATTTCTATAGTAACCTATTCATATAGGATAAAAATTATGTCTACTTGGATAGATCAAAACAATGTATATAAAAAAAATTTAAAATAAATAATTATCTTATGTTTCAAAAAATTATACTATTTTTACAATTGGAAGAAAACATAGTTCAATTTAACACTTTATTAACATTGCATAAAAACCGCATAATAATATGGTTTAAGATATCCATACTATGGTTTAAAATTGAAAGAAAATTCTTGAGAAATTGCATACAAGAAAATTGCGGACACAGTTTTTTTTCATGCGATAGTAGAAATAAATTTTTAAACCCCCTTCAAGTGTATATACTAGTATTTGAAAACGCCTTTGAAGATTTGCCAAATGAAAAAAAAAACATTTACTTCGTGTAAATAAATCATAGGTTAGAACCCTAGTTCGATTTTTTTGAAAGTACACAAATTAATGTCAAGCACATTTTTAAAGGAAGACGATATGAGTATTCAATTTAATACAACGTCTAAATGAGACAATGGTGGCTCAGGGATAAGAGCGTTCTCCTCCCAATGAGGTGAGTCAGGTTCGAATCCCAGTGGTGGTTGGTTGATACGAATTATGAATCGCACCGACTACAGTTCTGATGCAAAATATCCTCAGTGGTAGACTGATCACGGATTAGAATCTTCGTGCCGTTTACTTGCCGTGGAGGTTCTCGCGGTTTTCCTCTCCATGTAACGCAAATGCGGGTTAGTTCTATTAAAAAGGTCGTCTTGAAGGATAGTGACTTGATGCAGGAGTTCCCTCCCATGTCTTCTGAGTTGGATACAAAATTACAAGGCTACGAAGTTGAACATTGATAGTCGTAAACTCAAAATGGGTCGAATCTTCAACGCCCGTTATAAAATATAAAATAAAATGTCTGAACGAAATTAAAAACGAGTAAAAAAATATATATTCTTGAATTTATTTACATATTTAAACATTTGTTATTTGTAAAACATTTACCGGATGCAAATAGGCCTTAGTTCAAACCCGTGTTGGTCTCTCAACTGCGAATCGAAACCCCTACTTAATTTGAAATGAAATGTATTATTCCATTATTGACGTAACATAATGCATTTAACATAAATATAAATCAATTAATGGAACATGTTTTTAATAACAAAAGATAAGAATATTTTCTTAATTAGCAGAAATATAATTAAAAAAAAACATGCATTCTAAGAATAAAAATAAAAACTAATTGAAAAAATAAGCAATTATCAAGAGTTTCAACATTTATCTGCCAAATTAATCGCATGTTTTGAAAAATAATGAAAACTCCTTATTTCTTGACTTAATATAAACATGTCAGTTACTCCCTAAAATTGTTTTGGAAAATTTGGCGACAAAACTCCCTCAATTATTTTGGCGAATTGTTTACTTTCACAGGAGAACCGTTATTTGCCAAGCTTAATGAAAATAAGTTTTCATTTCGGCTCTTTATTTTTCTAAATTCTCTCTAAGAAAGCGCCATACAAAAGGTAATGATAATAACTTTGGCGAAAAAAGTATAGATAAAAAAAAAAGAAAGAAAGATTCTAACTCTGGATAAAATATTACCGGAGCAAAGTAAACACATTTCCTGGGATCTTCAAATCCCAAATAAATTTTTATAAATATATTTCCGTCGTTAATTTTATTTTTAGTATTCGATTGTTTGTCTATGAGACTACGGTGAAACAATAAAAAAAAAATTGAAGAAACTTCAATTGGCGGATAAAAATAATAAAGGGGCTAGAATAAGAAACGGGAAAAACGCGACTTCCTGGTTTTAATCTAACAACAGAGAAGCAAATATATGGACTTTTTTGTTTTGTTTTTACGAACGAAAAAAAAATTCCAAAAAAAAATCTTCTTTTCAAAGGGTACGGAGAACTGCAAATATGTTTTGCCCTACCCCCACAACAACAGGAAGTAAAAAAACGAATTAAAACAGTTAAAGAAAAAGAGTGGCAGTTAAATGTAAAGGGGGTGAGGCTAGGGATACAGGGGTGGGGGGTTTGTGATTTCGAATTTCCGAGGTAGTACAAATAAGTGCTAAACCCGCTAAATGAGAAACTGGATCTCAAAAACGTCTCAATTCAAAAGAAGGAAAATATAGTAAAAAATAACAGATCTAAAAGAAAGAAAAAAAAGATCTTTCAGCAGAAACTGGTGCAATCAATTTTTACTCTTTTATACTTTGGGATGAGGCTGATGATTTAAAGGATTTTTCCCTCCTACCCCTTCTGTTTTTCTTCTTTTTTTTATTATTTATTCTTCCTCAGTCGCTGTAGGAGTCCAAATTAAAACCTAGGTTTCATTTCCTTCTTCATTTCTCCCCCCTCCACTCCCGCCGGAAAACTCAAATATATATCTGCGACCCGCAGAAGATTGTGTTTATTAAAATCGCCTCTTAGAAAAATCGTCTCAAAAACGAAATAATAAAGGAAAATAACAAAAAAAGGGAGTAGCTATACCTTCCTCCCCTTTTAAAAGTTTATTATTATTATTTTACCTCTTTCCCCCATTTTTTAAAAGGTAAAAACCGATGCAGGGGATCATGGGTAGGGGAAAAAAGAGATGAAGAAATAATGGACGGACAGACATATTGAATAAAAAAAACGAAAACGAGATACCGAGTTTTTAAAGTGAAAAAAGTTTTCGAAAAGAAGAAAAAAAAACGGAGGCAGAAATGAATTGCATATACTAAACAAACTTTTCTAGGAACAAAAGGTAAAAAAAATGGGGGTTCGTAATTGAAACTGGCGCACACTCAACAAATGTATTAACGGGGAGTTAGGCAAGGGGAACGTAGAAATTAAGCTGGACATTTTGTCTCTGACAGATTAAAATCATCATTTTTATTATTTTTTTAGTTCATTTAGTTTTTTTTTCCGTATAAATCTTTGTAAGCCTTTGTCGAGATTGCTTCAAGTTCGGATTGTTGAAGGGTTTCTGTTTACGAGTGTAAAGTCTTCGTTTCATCTGTCCGACCCCCATTCACCTTGCCCCTCCCCCCTTCAGAGATGTCAGTATACAAAACAGTAAAAAGAAATTAAAAATGAAATTTTGATGCTTTGAATCAATTACAATTTTAATTCACCTGACTTCGCGAACGTTTCCATTTTTGATATTTCTCGCTAGTATTTTTGGAACTGTTTAGATTCTTTTGCGTTGTTCCTGTTTTAAACCTTTCATTAGAATTGTTTGATTTTAAAAATGAAAAGTGTTACATCAATTTCAAATTTAATATTACCTAAACGTTTATTTATTTTTTGATTCAAGAAATTCATTAAAACACATTTTAGATTACATTTTAGAAAAAGTCTATTTTTTTCAATTTACAAAAACAAAATGTAATTTTCTTAATTATTAAACTTAGGGAATATTGTTGAAACATTTTTAAATGTACATTGTTGTAAGCCAAGATTTTTTTTTGACATTTATCTTTTTAGTGCTTGATATACTTTTTTATATGTATTTGAAATATTACGTATTTTTCTTCTTCAAATTTCCGTGCATTTGATTTTTAACTCTGAGTAATTGTAAAAATTTTTAAACTGTTGTTGCTGAAGCAAAAGCAAATCTGTTATATTTACCAAAATTATAGAATATTTACATCAAAATATTAAGAAAAATACTCTAAAGTACATGACAATAATCTAAATAAAATACAACTGTACATTTAATAATTTTCAAATACAACACTAAGTAAATTTTTGTGGCCAGTTATTTTTAAGTACAGTGTAAGTAAATATTTATAAGTGAATATTTTTGAATAAGCAAATAATTGTGAGTGATTATTTTTAAACACAACTGAAGATAAATATTTAAGAGTAAGTATTTTTGTGAAAAGCTGTGAAAACTATTTAGTTGTTTCAAAAGTGTGGCAAGCATAAAAATAAATTAAACTTATTAAGTCATTTATGTTTGTATAGAAAATTCAAGGTTTTTAAAACATCATTTAGTTCGCCATAATAAAATAGTTTTTTTTTTTTAAAAATTATATAATTTTTACACAATTTACACACAAAGTTATAAAGTCTTAGATTATTAACTACACAAATGTTTTGTTGCGTCTTTAAAAATATGTTACAAGTTAACAAAAATTATTTCTATAACACTCTAAGGAAAACGACAAATAATGCTTCCCAATTAGATACTAAAAAATATTTTTTTCAATTTCAGTTTACTTTAAAAATGCATAAAACACTAAAAATTGTTTCTCTTAATAACGTTAGAAAAACGTTAAAAAAGTTTTTCAATAAATAGCTAAATAATAATGACGAAAATAGTGAAAAATTTCGAAATCGAACAGCACATTCTAAAGAATCTAGAAAAAAAAAATAATTTATTCAACATCAGAAGAATAATAAATAAGGAAACATCTTCAAGAATTCGCTAGTCTTGTTTCAGCTGCGCTTTTCGAAAACTTTTACTGCGCTTAAATTCTGTTACTATAGCAACCATCTCAGATCACCTTTAAAAACTTTAGTAAATAAGCATTCTACACAACTTCGTGAGTAAAAAAGAGGTGAAAAACAACTTCAATAAAATCATACATAAATCAAGTTTTTTCTTTAAAATTTCGAATAAAAACAGCATAACAGGAGAAAAAAACTAATAGATTTAATAGATATTACAGTTGTTTGGGAAAACTATTACCATGGCAACGTCATCTGAGTCCCAAAACGTATTTAAAAACTTCCCAGCATTTCAATTCTTCAGAACAGCTCTATTATTTTTATTAAACCATTTTTTTTATTCCAGAATGTTTTTTGCGCTCACTTTATTTGTTTTGTAGTTTTTTTCTTTCAACGTTACACATTTTTTATTTCTTGTTTGTTTGTCTTTATAGCTTCAGAACAAAGGTTTTTTTTTTTCTTCTTTTTTTTCGATTCGAATGGCATTCGAAGCCGTGGAATCAAGGGGGGTGTGTTATTATTTTTTGCCGTTAGGACAATTAAAATGAATTCACACTTTTTTTTAATCTAGTCTAGTCGCTTTTTTTTTCACCCAGGCTTTTGGAATTTTTTTTCTTTCTTCTTGTGTGTTTCGACTGTTGGAAATGTCAATGAAAAGCAAACGATTCTGTGAAAATATGCGCTTCGAATGTTTTGCGTTAATAGGGAAGTAGTGATACAGAAATTTTAATGGAATAAAAAAATACCTCTCATTCCTATTGTTATTATTTTCTTTCGAGTTTAATTGTATTCGTTGAAGTTCTAATTTAGAGTTGTCGCTCTGCTTAGAAACGAATTTATTTTAAGGAATTCGTCATTTCATTGCTAAGAACATCTTTACATTTAATCAGAAGAACTGGAATGTGATAGTAAATTTTATTCGATTGCTAACTTCAGTGTATTTTATGGTTTATTTTACCAAACATTTGTTTTAAGTACTCAGAAATATAGTCCATAGAAGAATTTGAGGTTCTTACTGTGATTGGAATTTAAAACAATTATTTTATGCGTATATTTATTTTAACTTAGAATTAATGTCTTAAATATAGAAAGAATCGAGTTTGAAGAGTTTAAATAATCATTGTAAATAGAATGTAGTACCCCATTCGTACTTGCCTAAATTGTATTTTAAACTATAATAGTTAATGTGTATAGTTATTTTTGGCTCTGAAATTATGTTGTCAATTTAAATTGTAGGTAAGATTTTATTGCAACTTAATTCGAGAAAGAATTGAATATTAAGAATTGAAGTAATCGTAGTAACTAGAGTATATTTTCCATGAATTGGGTAATACATTTTCTTGAGTTACTAATAGTGTTAACAATTCAATAAAATGTATTACGCCATTTGTATTCACCTAAATTAGCGATTATTTTATGCGTATATTCATATTTTGACTTAGAAATCATGTTTTAAACTTAAATTGTAATAAAAAAACGGTATAAAGTTAAATCGAGGACGAATAGAGAATTCATAATTCAAGTAATCATAATGACTAGAATCTATTACCCTATTTGTATTTAACTGAGCCTTATTCGAAATATAAACTATAAAATTTAATACTTGTACTTTTTTTAACTTTAAACCCATATTGTAAATTGAAATTGTAGGTAAAAATTATTTGAAACTGAAAGAATGGAATCGAAGTAATCGTAGTAACAAGAAAATATTTTCCATAAATGGGGTAACACATTTTATTGAGTTATTAACAGTGTTAACTATTCAATAAAATATATTACACCATTTGTATTTACCTAAATTGTAATTCAAACAAACATTTTATGTGTATATTTAACTCTGGGTCAATATCATATCTTAAATTTAAACTGCAGTATGAAGTGTGTTAAACTTAAATCGAGAAAGAAACAAGTAGTAATAATTTATGTAATCAAAGTAACTAGAATCTATCACCTCATAGTTCTCTAGAATATATTTATATCTAGCTAAATTGTAATTTAAACAATAATATTTAAAGGGTATGTCTATTTTTGGCTTTGAAATCATGTTGTAAATTTAAATTGTGGGTAATCACAATTTTAAACTTAAATCGAGAAAGAATTAAGTAGTAAGAATTGAAGTAATCGTGGCAACATTAAAATATATTTTCATGAATAGGGCAATATATTTTATAGAATTACTAATAGTGTTAACAAATCAATAAAATGCACTATATACAGCACATTAAAAAAGTTAATACACATAAGTCATAAGAAGGGTCGAATAGCTATCGATATTTAAGCGATACGATATTTAATTACGATATTTAAGCTATCATAACCTACTACGAGCTTCTTAAAACTTAACTAATTTCTCTGTGGCTACAATTTATAGCAGTAACTTTTTCTAGTAATAGACTCAACAAAAAAGTATACACGTAAAACTAACCGCATATTTAAAAAGTTAATGCACCAAAGTCATAAGCAGGGTTAAATAAGAGGAGTAGTATGATAATTAAGCAATCATAACCCACTATAAGCTTCTTAAAACTTAACCAATTTCTCTGTAGCCACGATTTAAAACAGTAGCATATTTTAGAAATCACATCAAGAAATTATTCAAATATAATTAATCGGACAGTTAAAAAGTTGATGCTCCTCAATTTCTCTGTAGACACAATTTAAAGCAGTAACATTTTTCAATAATCCAATCAACAAATTATTCAAATATAATTAATCGGACATTTAAAAAGTTGATGCGCCTCAATTTCTCTGTAGCCACAATTTAAAACAGTAACATTTTTCAATAACCGAATCAACAAATTATTCAAATACACGTAATCGGACAGTTAAAAAGTTGATGCTCCTCAATTTCTCTGTAGACACAATTTAAAGCAGTAACATTTTTCAATAATCCAATCAACAAATTATTCAAATATACGTAATCGGACATTTAAAAAGTTGATGCACCTCAATTTCTCTGTAGCCACAATTTAAAGCAGTAACATTTTTCAATATTCCAATCAACAAATTATTCAAATATACGTAATCGGACAATTTAAAAATTGATGCACCAAAGTCATAAGTAAGTTCAAATAGAGGAGCATTTTAATATTTAAGCTATCATAACTTACTATATGCTTCTTAATACTTAACCAATTTTTCTGTAGCTACAATTTAAAACTGCGATTTTTCTTAATATGAATCAGCAAACCGAGACAACGTATTCAAATATGAACACAACCCTCATTTATAAAGTTACTTTAACAGCAAGGTCAAAAGCAGGGTCAAATAGAAATCAAATCAAAAACTTCATTACAAAAAAAGTTTTGGCGAAAGTATAATTTAAGAAAAGAAAAGTCAATAAAGTTTAGGAACAATTCCGATTACCCCTAAAGAGAAAAATGAGATTTCTTTCTTTTTATTTTGAAGTTTTCCTGTGTCTCGCAATCGGTGTACAAGCGAGCTTCCGTTATAACTAGACATTAAGGACTACTATCATCTATATATATAAATTGATGGGTAATGTTTTTTGGTTTGTAATTACTTTCAACGACAACGGAGGAAATCTTTTCCTCCGTTTAACTTCAGTAGAAATAAACGCCCCTGTTTTTAAATGATTTTTTTTTCATCCAATAGTTTCCCCGACTTTGATAGGTTGTCAATGTTGAGAGGGATCATTGTAAGTGATTGTTAGCGAATCATATTAAGAAGGAGAAAAAAAATTCGAAAGATGTAAGGACATTTTTTATAGCATTCATTGCTTAGAGTTTTAAGATTTACGTTATAAGCGTAGAATGATTGATGTCGTTAATTGCGTAAGAAATATTTATCTGAAATTACCGGCATTTTAATAAATATTAAATTTGATTTAAAATTAGGTGATTTTCAGAATAATTTTGTAATAAAAGAACAAATAAATTTCATTTGATAAGACTGTCACAAAAATTTCGAGTGTTGCTTATGACTGTGACTTATTTTTCTTCGAATATCAAATTCGATATTAACCACGGGCATTCTTAACTGTCAAAAACTGAAACATTAGGTATAGTGCCAATAAATACAAGTATAAAAATTAATTTGAAAAAAAAACTAATGCACTTTTAGAAATAAAACTCTCACTTATGACGATTTAGCAATCCTTGAGCAGTATTTCGTTAACTTTGAGAACCATTTTGTAACGAAGTCATGTGATTTATGACGAAACACGAACTCTCAAACATATAACAAATATTATATTGCTGTACAGACAGGCGAAATATTGTTTCCTTATGTATTTATAATTTTTTTTCTCCTTTTTTTTTTGCTTAAAAGGTTATTAATTCAAAAGGGTCACGAGATTTTTTGTTTAAAAAATACAATTTTTGAATTGTATCACATAAAATAAATTAAGGAAATTGTGTGTGCATGTCTGCATAGCGGATATACCACAGGCACTAAAAATACTACATTCAGCTTGAAACTATATTAGTACATTTATAAATAAATTACGAAGCCAAATTTTCAATTAGATTATTAAATAAGATTTTTCAGGTATATTTCAAGTGCAGTTCTTATAATTATTTTCGATCTGGCTTTCGATTTCGGTTGGATTCGAACTACCATCCTCACGAACATGAGCCCAACGCCCAGCCAGCCAGGCTATCCCGGCCCCATGTGTATACCTCGATTTGATTTATCAAACCCCCCTTCTTTTTCAAATGCAATATCAGATGCGTAAATAGGTTTCATATCGCAGACCACCCTATACTTTAGGATTTTATGTACAAAAAGTACAGAATTGAACTTTTTGCACGTAAAGTTCTTATAATTCTAAACTTTAAATGTGATCATTTCCGGATTGGTGTCATTCAGCATGAAAAAAATAGGATTCGAAAACAATGTCTCACTTGCCAGTGTCGAAGAATTCTCCCTCAAATCACCTACAATCTTCAAAAGCATGGGAAGCATGGTTTCCATGTATCTTTTATAATGCAGAAATCTGTCCAGACATTTTGTAAAGGTCCTGTTTTTGTAAAATTGTGAAAAAACTACTCATAATTTGTAAATCTATACATCTATACATCTATACATAATAATAAAAGCGGCTGTGTGTGTGTCTGTCTGTCTGTAATCACAATATATCGCCCCAGAAGCCTCGCCAAGGCACGAAACTCGGCACATAATTGTGTTTTGACATAATGAAGAAGTATTTTTTTTCTTTTTCAAAAATTTGGATTAGTTTTTTAGTTATCAGTCATTTTGTAAGAAAATCTATGCTTTTTCGTCTTCAAATAAGAGCCATATTAAAAAAACTATTAAAAAATGCATATCTCTTATAAATGTATGCTAATGCGAGCCTTACAATTGAAATATTAAATTTCGACAACTTAAACCAATAATATACGAAGGAATTAATAATTTAATTGTAAGGTTCGCATTTGTTTACATTTATCAAAGTGGAGAAAAGTTTAACTTTTGTATTAAAAATGTGGCAACACATTCCATACGTAAATAGAACGCTTTGCTTTGATTTATTTGTCGATGTTCATAATTGTTATTATAAGTTTTTCTTCTTCTTTCCACGCTCTATTTTTTTTTCTTAAGCGAAGACGATAATTTTTGTAGCAATGTAGAAATAGAAATTGATACCATAAAAAATTATATAGAAATAGAAATTGATATCATAAAAAATTAATTCGTTTTTGGGGTAGACTATATTTGAGGGTGCCCCCGCCAAGTTGTGATCGAGGTTGATCGCCAAGCTGGGCGATGTTGAAAACCAATCGTTATTCTGATTGGTTTAGATTTTAATCGTGATTCTGATTGGTTAAGAATTTAGCGTTGTTTTTAAATGTAATTTCAGAGATCCGTTAGTTCTACTTTGGATACTGGCTGGTAAGGTTACTTTTGCTTCTGGTACTAAAAATGAATACTGTCAATAAGACAAATCTTAAGTTTCTGTACGATTTGAATAACAAAGGAAAAAAAGTAGTGATTGACTGGTGTATGAATGAAGGTTTAATTAGTAATAGATATAAATGTCCTGTTTGTGGGAAAGATGTCTCTGGTTGAACGTAAAGATTGATCAGATGGATTTGAATGGGTCGTGTGAAAGGTTCAAATGCTCCCAACATAAAAAGATCTATTAGAAAGGGATCGTAGTTTAGACAGTACCTAACTGCAATTAGAGAATTCTGTGCACCAAAATCTGAAGATATTCAAGCTTAATGAAGAAGTGAGTTATTTTTCTCTTTTTCTTTCTGTGCTTACTCCATTAATTTTTGTTTCGATTCAAAATGCATTATAGTGGGTTTATTAATTTTGATTCTATTCTGTTCACTGCAATTTTAAAAAGCTTTGCTTGAATTTTCAATTGTTTCATTGAAATATCACTATGTTTTGGCCGCTATTCCTGTTACCACGGAGTTCTGGCAACCAAGTAAGACGCCAAACATAAGTCGCCGATTTCGCCAAGGGGCACCCTCAAGTATATTTTCCCCCGTTTTTGTGTTCTTTTCATGTATTTAGCATTTTAGTTTTTTTTCTTGAGCGTTGTAGCCATATAATATATAAAATAGGAATTTAATTGTTTTTGAAGGAACGATCACACTTACCTTGGATCTCTTTGGTTTTTCTATTCTTTATTTTAACAGTTTTTATTAAATGTAATTAGTTATTTCAGAAAGTTTCAGTTTGCAGGTAAGCACTTAGATTTTAATACTGAAGTTTCATGATTTGCTTTCATAGTATGTTCTAAAGTATTCGTTGACTTCTTAAAAACCCGATTACTGACATGACATGGCAGAATCGCCTTCCAAAAAACTTTGTATTTTGTCAAAGAAAAGGATATTAAGAGATTCTCAAAGAAGAAGAAGGGCCCAAGAAACATCTGTGGAACGTCGAAGAAGGATGGAACATGACCGAATTTCGACAAGCAATTCTAGAGCCCAAGAAGTATCAGAGAAACGTCAAAGATTAGAAGAGGTTTTCACCTAATGATGATTTCGAAAGCAACTTTTGTATTATGCTTTTACAATTTCTGAGGCCTTTTTAAAAAAAAATTTAAAAAAATCAAGTCTCCACCTGATATTTATATTATAGGTTAGATTACCATAGGCCTTAGGTTACCATAGGCCTTATGTTACCATACCAAAGTTACATCTTCAAACATCCTCAAGAGCTATAACACATCTGCAACAGAACTGGATATGAAGACAAAATTGCAGGACAGGAACACTTTAATTGTCCACTAATTTTCAGATTTCCTGCTATGTTTTAAAAAGCTTTATTTGTGAAAACCGTTAGCGTGGCGGACAGCTGGCCGCCTTTAGCGGCTAGTATAAAATAAACTTTAAGTCTCATTCTTTCAACCAGAGTCTGTTTTTGTGAATTTGTGCAAATAGGATTCTGTTATTGCAAAAATTGCTAATTACCTTTTCAAGAAGTTTTTAAGTTGTAAATAGGTACAAGATTCTGCTCAACAATTGCTGCCACTAAATTAGAGATGCAACATACAAATATTTGGTATTTAGTCTACACTGTTTAACAGAGAATATTCATTTCGGACAAATAATGGAAACAAAATCACTAACATTCAATTGACGTATTTTAAATAACACAACTTGGTTATGTATCACTGTTACGCATTGAGTAAATTTAAACAATTCTTATATTTATAATATCTTATTTAAAAAAATTGCCAGAAATTAATTTTTATTTACATAACATTCTATTAATTAATTTTAGGAATAAATATGAATTGATCAATTATTTATTTACAAAAAAAATCATGATTTAATATCAATAAGAATGTGCACACGATGTTTGTAACTATAGAAATATTTTCTTAGAATACTAAAGTTGGAATTTAAACTTAGGGAAACTCAGAAAACTTAGTTCGTTTCGAACCGTCTCTCTTTTTTTCTCAACCGGGAAGGGTTTATTCGATTGACAAAACAATAATGAAGATAAATAAATTTATGAAGGGTCCGATTAAAAGATAAATTATTTTGTGAAGGGTCCGTTTTTATGAAAATATATTTTGTGAAGGGTACGTTAACGGACCCAAATTTCTTTTAAACAGACCCCTGTAATGATATAAAAAAAAGTATTTTGTCAAAAAATGTTTTAGGTAAAAAAAATTCCGCAAAAGCACCCTTTCTCTTTTTTTTATCTTTACAATAATAACTGGACTACACATAAAATACGCAGATATTATACACAATGCCCAGGAAAAGTTCGGAACACTGGCTTTAAACGTAAACAAACTAGTTTCTAGAAATATGCTTCACTGAGCATTTAATTTTTCCACACCTTACAAATTACGGCTCCTGATATTTATAAGAGAAAAAAAATTATAAACTAAAATTGATGACTTAGTATTTGGAAAAGTTTGCATAGAAATTTCTTCTCAAAATACAACCTTCTTACGGAATGGCCAGACAAGAAGGAATTGGTTTTTCCGTGGGAAAAACGATAGACTAAAATACTTTATTTAGACTTTGCAATCACTCAGTCGGTGAAAGATTTGTCATGCGTACAAGCGCTTATTCAAACAATAGAGTTTTTTTTTTAAAAAAATCTACTTTTAAAATAATACTGGTAATTGAATCAAAACAGATCAAGATAATTTTCCATTACGATAAGCTGTAAATTCATTCGTATGTTGTAATGTAGTGAATAGTAGCTTGATGTGTGACGTAAAAGTTGAGTTTTCTAACACTTTAGCATTAAGGAATAACAGACTTCATTTGCAATAATAAGATCGATAAGATCGCATTGATAAGATCGAAATAATTTCTACAATAATAGACAAGCATGATTACATTCGCCATATAACGAATTTCTCATGATGATATTCCAAATAAAAAAATTTAAGAAAAAAATTACAAAAATAATTATCGCGCATATGTTTGTTAAGAAATTACCTTTTTTTTTTAAATCACTTACAAAATTCCGTTTTTTATTGAAATAAAGCACAATAGAACTTGTTTTAATAATAAATTAAATGTAAATTCATTCGTTAGCTTTGCAGTAAATAGCAGTTTATGGTGTAATATAAAAGTTGAGTTTATCTAATAAGGAATAAACAGCAAAATATTCATGTGAGAGATCAGATAGAAAAATAATTTTTACCACAATTTATAATCACGATTAGATTCGCTTAACAACAATTTATGATTGAATTCACCACGCAACAATTAATAATCACGATTGCATTTACTCTACAAAAGTTTATAATCATGATTACATCAGCTCTACAATATTTTCTAATGATTACATTTGATTTGCAACAATTTATAATTAAGATAAAATTCGCTCAACAGTTTATAATCATGATTACATTCACTCTATAAAAATTTATAATCATGATTACATCCGCTCTATAAAAATTTATAATCATGATTACATTTTCTCCAGAGCAATATACAATATCATAATTATATTTCAAAAAAGTCAAAAAACGAAGGGAAAAAAATTATATTATTCATGCGCGTGTTAAAAAATTATGACATTTTCAAATCTAATTTCAAAATTCTATTTTTCCTTCAAATAAAACATAATAAGACATTTTTTTTATTATAAATTAACTATAAATTCAGTAGCAAGTTGTATTATAGTATAGTTCAGTACACTACAGCTGTACAATACTGTATTATGTACAGTACTGTACTCGTAAATAAAACACATTTAGTATAACTTAACAGTGAATTCCTTCGTAAGTTGTATTAAAATATAGTTCAGTACAGCACTATATTATGTAGTACAGTTGTGTAAAGTAAAAGTTGTATTTTTCTAACACTGGGAAAAAAACAGCCTTCATTTGCAAAATATGCTTGAAGATGAAATAGAAAATAATAATTAAAGAGCAAAATCAATGAAATCCTTCTGTGAAATAACAGTTAAAGACAATAGGTACTCAAACATATCAGCTCCAGTTTGTAGAGAAGATCTTTCTTCATGTGGCATATAATATAAGTTGTAAGCACTAGGCATCATTTTTTTACCTCTAGCAAGAAAAGACACGTTTCTTGATTCATCAAAGAGGGATGAAGCCCTCACAGCTCCACCCCTAACCCCCCATATCCCCTCCAGGGTCTGCTGACAAATGAATTTGTCCATTTCTTTTCTCGTTTGAGCATCCCTTCCGCTTTTCTTACAATGTCCATTTTCACTTTTCATCCAGCTTACAGAGAATTTTATTAAATGGAATGAAATATCTTATTGTTCTCTTAGAAAAAAAAAATTTTTTTTTTTGGTTTTTAGAGAAATAAAAAGTTAAATGATTTGATTAAATAATTATAAAATAACGTTTTTTGATAACAAATTCAATAATTTCCTTATGGAGTTGATGTCCAACTTAGGCACACGCGCTATACTATGGTGCAGTTAAGTTTTAATAAAAAAAATAGATAAGACGATTAAAATGATAGATAAAATCAAATGCAGTTTAAAAATAAATAAATTACATTAAATATTTAAAAATAGAAAAGAAAGGTATTACATTAGATTTTTGAATTTCCGCAAAATACAAGATAGAAACGTGATGAATGAAAACTAAAAGAAGTTTAGAATAACAATAATGAAAACAAGATATGTAAAAAATATTATCTCATTCTAACAATATTAATTGATTTGAATGAGGTACAGATAAAAAAGATATGGGAAAAGTTTCAATATTAATTGGTTGGAATGTGGAAAAGATAAACAAAATATGCCAAAAATCCCTAACATCAATTTATTAGAATGTGAAAAAGATAAACAAGATATGAGAAAAGTTCCAATATTAATTGATTGGCTCGTGGTGGCTAAGGGGATAGAGCGCTGCCTTCCAATGAGGTGAACCGGGTTCGAATCCCAGCGAATGATGGTTGATACGAATTCTGCACGCGGCTAACACCGACCACAGTGCTGACGTAAATATCCTCAGTGATAGACGGATCATGGGTTAGAGTCCCCTTGCTCCCAGGCTAACTTTGGGAGGTTTTCCTCTCCATGCGGGTTAGTTCTATCAAAAAGATCATCACGAAGGAAAATTTCTCCCAATTCTTGATCCAGGAGTTCCTTTGTCTTCTGGATTGAGTTAAAAATTACAAAGCTATTCAAAGCTATGAACATTAGTAGTCGCAAACCCGAAATTGGGTCGAATGTTCAACGACGGTTACAAAATAAAATAAAATATGAACTGATTAGAATGCGAAAAACATAAACAAGATGAATGAACAACAGGAAGGAAGCATACAGAAAAAGTCTCCCAAAATTCTTTTTTTTTTTTTTTTAAGATAAATATCGAAATGATTTGGTCATATAATTTATAAAATGATGCTTATTCATAGCAAATTCAATGAATTTTTTATTTAATAGACTATGGATGCGACTTGGGGCATGCGTGTTATATTGTGACACAATTAATGTTTAACAGTGGTACACGAAGACTTATTGAAACGTTAAAAGGAAGAAAAAAATAATGTTGTTTTTAGAAATTTAATGAAAATCCGTCATAAATCTTAGTTCTCAATTTACCAACAGGCAATTTTCCAAGTTTACACGATTTGGCTGTCAGATGATGTTTTAGGTTTGGTGTTTTCTAATAAGAATGTAATAAATTCCAAATATTTCACAATTAACTGACATAAACACAAAACATATAATTTTTTCAAAAAAATGATTCCAGTATAAATGACTAAGTAAAAAGATATCAAATTCAAAAGCCAGATTAATTATCATTGACTGTTTAATAAATCATTATTATAACGGAAGAAACTAGATTACTATAAAGCTGTAGCATAGATAAACTGTTGGCGAAAGCAGTCCGATTCTGACTATACATGAGCATGAAAATTATTTAAAAAAAACATAAACCTAATGCAAGTTTTAATTTATAATTGCAGAAAAGACTTAGTTGAAAATATCATTTTCTAATCTCAAATTGTAGAAAAGGTTTTGTTGAAAATATCGTTTTCTGACGTCTACGTAGAAATTCGTGGAAATGCTCTAATTTATATATCACCTAAAAATACCTAAAATTATTCAGTGAAAGTTTTGCAGCATTTACAAACATTTTAAAAATAATATAGCAAAAGAGTTGTACCACTGAGTTGGTTTTCTCATGTTCAACAAAATATGAAGTCAATTGAATAAAATATTAGAATTTAATAAAAAATGACATGCTATAAATGCTAAACAACATTTAATGTATAGAATAATTAATAAGTAAGGTTTAGAAAAAATATTTTTATAGTAGAAAAAAGATAACAGAGTAAATGAAATAATATATGAGACGATTAAAATGATAGAAAATCAAACCTTAGTTAAGAATTAAATAAATAAATCACATTCGAATTTAATAATAGAAATAAAATTGGCTTAAATTTAATTTTGTGTAGAAGATACTATAATAGATTTATGAACTCCCGTAAAATATAAGAGAGAAACGCAATATTTTACAACTAAAGGAAGTTAAGAATAATGAAAACATAAACAAGATATGTGAAAAGTTCCAATATTAATTGATTAGAATGCAAAATAATTACAATAAACGAGACTGAAAGTGAAAAGTTCTAAAATCAACAGGAATGAAGCATACAGAAAAAGACTCCAAAATCATAAATTGGTGTCAAAATGTATAATAGCAATCAGATAGCTTATTTCTTGAAAGTATAAAACCTTTTTGTCTGACTCAAAGATTTCTCTGTCCTTTACGAGAATATATTTAAAATTAATCGATCGCTAAACCGAGATATATTCAAATGTGCTACACAAAATAATAATGCATGCATATTCAAATACGTGAATTTTCAAATTTGATTCACTACTGATCATTGCTTGAAAAAGTACTATTTTCCTGAACATTTAATAATCGTTCAATTTGATTTGAGCATATCTGTGATTTTAAAATTTTGAGAATAAAAATCAAAGCGTTGTGTAGGTGGTATTTTTAATCCCAAAATTTTAAAACAGGGTCAATTATTCCTCAATACTAACAATAGTAAGTCTTTTAAAATAAATACGCAAAAAGATTTTGTTTAAAAGAATAATGATAATATTGAAAAATTTTAGGATATTCAATGTTAAAAGAAATAATAATTGTTATCTCCAAAAAACAGGATCGGGAATATTTCATGCTACGTAAGCTAAAGTAGAAAAAAAAACGGGAATAAAGCACAAATGAAAAAGAAACAGAAAAGGACATACTATAGTTTCTGTTCTATAAAAAAGAATTTGGTGTTTGAACAGTTTTCTTTTTTTTCTTTTTTTTTTCTTTTGCTTTAATAGTAATTTGTTTAATAAGTAAATCACTTCGTTAATTTAGTTGCAGTTTAGCTAAGATCAAAAAATGTTTAACTTAACATAACTAATAATAAATAAAGTTGAAAATAATAAAGTTGAAAATTAAAATGGATAAAAATTAAATATATAAATAATATATCTGATTTAAAGCCATAATTTTAAAGCACGGTCATTTATTCTATTCAATAAAGTAACAAATGAAGTTAAAGACAATAAATACTGATAAAGATTAATGTTGAATAAAGTGACAATTATTTATTGATCAAAAATTGAATAATTCATTTAATTTTTTTCGAACCAAACAAGTGAATCACTTTGCCTATTTGATTTAATTAAATAATATCATAAAATGCTAAATTGTGCATAATATTGCAAGATCCATATCTTAAGTTTAGAATTCATATGCGTTGATTTATTAGTTGTTAAATGGAGTAATTTTAAACCTAAACTTATAACTCCGCGTTGATAAAAAACAAACACATGTGTTTCACACACTGTTTTATTTTAAAATGCATATTATGTGGAAGCACATTTTAATTTCAAAAATTTTAGAATAAAAATTAAATAATTTGGTAGAGTTTTCAGAATACATGAAGATTTAAGGTTTTCAAAATAAACCTCAATTATATCTAGATATGAATCTTAAGACTATTGGAAAACCTTATAATCGTTCTTTTCTTACAATTTACTGAAAACTACATAATCATTATTGTTATAATGGAAACTTTTACTTATATAAATATTATTTCTTAAAATTAAAAAAAAAAAGAAATTTAATAAAATTTTAAGAAATATTCAAATACATAATTAAATATAAACACATATTTTTATTCAAACTCACGAAATATTTGTTGATAATTTAGCCAATTTTTCGTTACATAAAGTTATAATTAATGAATAGTAAGGAATGCAACTAATTAAATATTACAAACTAGAAAATGTAGGTATAATTTAGTTCGTTATAAACATTGCTATCGATGTAAAAAAAAAAATCGAAATTATGAATAGAAATATTTCGAATCGTGTAATTTCTATATAGAATATATTAACTTCATTTTAAACATTATTTTATCAGAAATAATTTTATTTTATAATAATTTTTTTTAATCAAATTAATTTAAATCAATCAGAGAAGAATAAATTTCGATTTTATGAAGAGTTTTAAGATTCATATAGTTTATTATCTTTAATATTTCCGATTGAAATGTGTGAAACTAAACAGCATCTTTATACATAAATTAAAGTTTTTATTTATTAAGAATATATTGATCTAATTATATTTTAGCAATTTCGGGTAGAAAAGATAGAAAAATATAATTGAGAGGGGGAAATGATTTAAAGTGATAAAAAAAATGGAAATAATAATAATTAAATAATATAACAGTGCATTACACCTAAAATTAATACGAGTAAGTTATGAAAATCATTTAATTTGAATGTTAAATTTAACACACAAAAAAAGACATTAATTTAATTTTAAGAAACATTCTCACCAGAAAGGACTTCGAAATTTCTGCGGCTTAATTTCTTCGGTAAAAAAAACTGGTTTTTCTTAAGAGAATTTTAATATTTTTCGTCATAAATCAAAACATGAAATATTTAAATGAAGCACATGGAGAACAAGACCGTTACGGGAACCGGCCGTCAACTCGAACAACGCGCTGAAGTTGGCGCTCTATCGTAAACAAACGAGAGCAAAGCGCTTCTTGTATTGGGTAGCGCGCGCAGCCATTTTTCGCCCCACCCCTGTAAACGCCAACTTCCCAACAACCGCACGACTTGGTAACAAAAAAAGCAACCAAAAACTCATTTGAGCCCCTCCTCCTTCAAAGTCTCTTCCACCGATTTACTTCAGCTCTAACCAATAGATGGCAGCACGATGATCATTTTGTTGTGGTTTTTTGTTTCCTCCTAAAGTGAGGAAGGGGGAAAAAATCATTTATTGCCTATTACCGCCACTTCAGACGATCCTCGTAAAAAGAACGAAACGTAAGGGTTCCTCCACCCTCACAACTCGAGTGTGTTATGCAACCGCTGTATAAGAAAAAAAAAACCCTTTTAAAGGATTTTTTCCCCCTACTGTTTTCAAAGAGATCGATACTATCCTGTTTACACCACGATTTTTTGAGCTGACTCAGGGCAAGGTATTTCGGATTAAGACTAGTTGGGAGAAAAATAAAGAAAATAGGGGAAAGAAAGCCTTTGACGGGGTTTTTCACTTTATAAAGATATTTTCACGCCCTTTTCTTTGCATCATCTTCAATTTTTTTTTTTTTTTTTCATCATTGCATAAGTTATTTATAGCGTATCATTTTGTAAGAGGTTTTTTCAAGTTGTCAGAATCGAGGACAAAATAGGATCTTTGTCAGATTTTATTCAGTTTATTTATTCTTACGTCGGGAGTAATAATGCTTGCAAAAATAAAATGCATAAAAGAGGGGGTTTTTTTCGGTATTTTGATTGAATCTGTTATTGTTACAATTTATTTGGACGTGTGCGCTTCCACTTGGATTTAATTTTTTAGGCATTAAAAATTACAATATGCATGTTTAAAATTTTTTTAAAAAAAGATGGTAAATTTGCACTTCTCCACATATAAATATTTTAAAATATATTTTTAATTTTTCTTTATCATTTATTTAAATGTTGGAAATAATTTAAGATAGACAAATACCCCTTTGCTTACGATGTGTCATGTTATACCACCACATGTGGTCAACATGATATACCAGCAGTAAGCAAAAGGTTAAACACGTTTCATCTTTAATAAGCTAGATAGATGCTGAGTTGTCAGACAGCTATTAAGATACTGAGCATCCATTCAACCATGTTTCCGTTCAAGATGAACCAAAATATCATGCTATTATCTTATGTTACTATATAGTGAATTTGCCGCGATGGCACAGCATTTAAGATACTGATCTGTCATTGAATGATATTCCAGTTCACGGTGAACCAAAATATCGTGGTATTATCTTATGATATCATCTTACAGTGAATTTGCCGCGATGGCACAGTACTTAAGACACCAATCTGTCATGAAACTATGTTTCCTTTCAAGACCAACCCAAATATCATCACGGGGATATCGTATGTTACTATGTAGTGAATTTGCCGCGATGGCATAATACTTAAGACACTGATCTGTCATTGAACCATGTTTCAGTTTAAGATGAACCAAAATATCGCAGTATTATCTTATGTTACTTTACAGTGAATGTTACACGATTGCGTAATACTTAAGACACTGATCTGTCAATGAACAATGTTTCTGTTCAAGATGAACCGAAATATCATGGTAATATCATGAAGAACAAGATCGTGAATGAGCTGCGATGGCACAATAGTTGACACACTGAGTTGTCATTGAACTATGTTTCCGTTCAATATGAACTAAAACATCATGATATTATCTTATGATACTAACTAGATTATGAGTACTTCGGGATGGCACACTAATTAAGACACTGAGCTGTAGTGAAGAACTTGACAATAGTGGTGGCTTTAAGTCCACACAGCTTCATTACAATTTGCACCCGCTTGTTAGGAATGATAAATTAAACAGTGGTTTAATTGTTAAAGTCTTAACTGTCACTATCATGCCGTTGATCTTGAAACTGTGAATATCATGACCTACATGACCCCTTTGTCAACAAATAGTTATTGAGGGAACTTTGTTTTATTTATTTTGAAAAATAATTATTTACTTGCACGATAATATGCTTTAATACTCACCAATATTTCGAATCATTAAAATCATCGGAACTCTTTCCTATACAGTTCAAATACTGTTGCATTTATTACCACATTCGAATAATTTAGGAATAAAGCGGTAACAGGGCCGGTTTAAATCATTAGCTTTACTGTTTACTTCTTTATCGATACATTCGATTTTTTTTTTCTAAATATTTTATTTTACTTTGAATGGCAACTCTAAATCTCCAAACTCCAATTTAATTTTTTTTTTCCAAACCTCTCTCATTTCTTTTTACGCCACCTATTGTTGGAAGTCCGAAATAATTAGAAAGCATTAGCAGTTGCCGGGTTGTGTAGTGTCTTTAACGCATTATACGCAGAGGCTGTAGCTTCCTTGATTGGTCCGCAATTGCTGAGGCAAGCGGTTTTAACGGGGACGGGAAGTGAAGTGAAGAGAAAAGAGGAGGGAAAAAAAATCTAAATGAGTGAAAGGCAGGGAAGGAAAAAAAAGAGCTAAAAAAGGTAGTTGTTTAATTTTTTTGTCCCTTTTTTTACGTATTTGGAAATCGATATTTTAGAGTGCTTGGCTGACAGTTCTGTATTTATGTTGTCGTCTGCATTTTTGGAACGCATTCGTTTTTAAGGCTTAACTTTACTTACCCAACTTTTTACAATTGTCTTTAATTTGATTCGATTTTAGAAACGATTAGATTTCTTTTAATATATGAATGATGCAATTGTGATTAGAGTCATTAATAAAATCTTTTACGCAAATCTGAATTCATCCTTCTTGGAAAAAAAATAATAATTTCTAATATTCTTTGGAATACATAGAACAATCATACATTATGTACTGAGCTTAAAATAAAAATAGAACGACACTGAATAACTTTTTAACTAATGGTCTGATTTTCATGTACTAAAACTCAATTTTAATGGTTTGAAGGCCTTACCTTAGATATGCTAACTAATAAGAGTAGATGATATTTTAAGTTTCTCGAATTTACGAAATACCAAAAACGTTCTTTTTTCGACAGATGTGGATTCTTGACCCTCAAAATAAAGGGCGAGCCACAATTTAGAAAATATGGCTCCATTAGATTAGCAGTCTAAAGTTTGATCCTTTTCATGTCAATTTCACTTTTTACACATTCTCCTACATTTCAAAAGCCTTTTAAGTGAAAGGAAAGAATTTTTGCACGGAATTATATAATTCTAATAAGCCAAAAGATAATTTCGTATAAAAAATATTTTTTTAAATAATAATTTATTATTTTTTATTAATTTATCAGCAAAAAAATTTTTAACTATAAGATATACAAATTTTTACATAATTTTTTATGTAATTATGTAAGGAAAAATACAAAATTTAAGCGAAATCGAACGAATAGTTTCCTGGAAAATCTAATTTTAAAAAAGCCATTTATTTATAAAAATTTTTATTTAATAAGGCTTTTGTTAAGCAGATTTTAAAATTATGTGAATTTTTTTTCGTATCATAGTTCTCGAAATATGGCAAAATACTCAAAAAGTAAAATTAACATTTAAGAGTGCCAAACTTTAGACCGCTCTCCTGACCTAACTATTGGGATGTTATATTATCCAGATTGCGGCTGCCCCCTATATTTTGGAGGAAAACATTCCAAATTCGTTGAAAAAAATTTATGTTTATTCAAAGAAAGTTAGTTTTTGTGTCTGATTTCATTAATTAAAATATCGTCTGATTGGGCCGTATAACATAAAGATTCAATCATTAAATCAAAAATCATCCAGAGTGGTCCATTTTTTGCTCTCTGCACTTGTATATTAAAATAATTATAAATGTACTTGTATATTAAAATAATTATAAAAATGACTTAAATTTAAAAATGTTAAATAAGAAAAGAATTTTTTAAAAAAATCATCATCATGACCTAGACCATGTGACATTTACTAATGCTCGAACTATAAAATTTATTCAGCCACCATTATTTCCGATACGTCATTTCCCGTTTCATTGACATTTCCTTTTATCATCTACGTCACCTAAGTACACACTAATTCGAATGTCCGCATCATTTACTCTATCAATCAGATCAAGTAAATAAACATGACCGGAAATAATTATTGAACCATATTGTCAAATAATATCCTATTCAGATAATAAATCTGGTACTTTAAGATTTATGATTTAAATGTTCAGTAAATGAAATTAGAAATGTAATGAATTGAAATAAGTAAGTTTAAATAATTTATACAAGGGCTTTTGTGTTTGGAAACAAAGTTGTTTGCCGTAGTTACGAATTTTATTACAGCACTTAAGCAGATATTGATACACTAGTGTTAAATGAAAAAAATATCTGCCACAATTTTTTTTTTTGACATGTAATTGTGCTTAACAAATCTTACGAAGAGGTATCGATATATTACACTGCTAAGAAAAAAAAATTCTCTGTAAAATACCGGCACTTTGGGTACACCATCCGTAAAATTCCTTTAACAGTAAAGTCCATTTTTACAGTAAAATATTATACCGTACATTTTACTGTATTTAATTAGATAGATCGATTCAGTTATTTTATGATAATTATTACTGTAAAAATTACTGTATATCAGATTTTTTTTTTATCATTAACATATTCCGGCAAAAATGAATTTTACGGTAAAAAGTACAGACACCCTAAGTGCCCGAACTTTTTACCGTAATTTGATCTGGATGTTTTTCTACAGTACAGTGAAAAAAATTTTATATGTAAAGTTTCATTGTAAATTTTACTATAGTAATAAAATCTGTTAAAGAGATTGATACATTATTGTTTGTTGAAAAACTAATTTAACAGCAGTTTTATTTAAAGTTTGATTATAAATATTAAATAATTAGCCGAGAAATATATAAAATACACTAAATTGAAGAAGAAAAAGGGTTTCCGTAAATTTTACAATTGTTTTTAAATTATAAGACGAAATAACAATACACTGGTGTTTTCTGAAAATAAAATTTTTTTCCGCAGTTGCGTTGCAAACATTTAATCATAGTTATGAACAACCAATTGACTATATATTTATTTTAATACTATAAATTACTTAGATACATTAATTATTCATTGATATTGAAAAATAATTTTATATCCTATATCCCTGTAAAATAAATAATCAGTGGTCCCCGGCATTCTTTTTTTTATTGTAGATGTAAAAGGATTGTTTGCTGTATTTGCTTTCTAATTTTTGGTTTCCTGTTTTGGTCTGTGTTTGCGCACTTTTTATCATAACTGCAAAAAGTTTACACATTTTCTGCATTGCAATTTTCAATTTATATTCACTTTATTAAACTTATTAAAAAAATCTCATAGAGCCATGTAAACGAACCAGCAACAAAGTTAACGGACTAGTAATAACTTTTATTTATTAATCCTATGAATAAGTGACTAAACATTATTGCATTTAAGGGGTGATTTCAAAGCACACAAAGTAAGATTTAAGTACTGGATTTGACAGGACTTGAGTTTTTTGGTAATTAAACATTTATTGTTGGCACAGATAAGTTTCGTAACTTACACTATATAAAACATTAACTTAAAAATAATAAATGCTGATTAAGAGAAATATGCAAACCTAACTTCCCTAACAAGCATAAAAAGAAAAGATAATAAATTGGAAGAAATAGTTTCAAATTTCGCAGAAAATTATTGTGTTGTATACATTTAAATAAACACGAAAAACGTCGTTTAAAGGCTTTCCTTAAATATTAGCAATCATATCCAATTTATTTATTCACACGAGGAAATTAATTAGTTAAATATATTTTAACGATAAATAAATATTTTTAGAATTGTTTTGACAACTTAAATTCGAAGAACAATCTGTGTCGTGTCATTATAAATAATTACTACAATTTAAAGTATAATAAGTCTTCTCAGAAAGTTGATGACATAAAATCGTGAAAATCTGTAAACAAAATTTGTTAGTTGTTTTGGTAAATATTTCGTTTTCACTAAAAGGGTGAGATTTTATTTACTTTCTGTTTTAAAAGAATTCTCAGAAATATATCAATATGAGGTCATTAAATTTACTTTTGCTTACATTATTTAATACTATAATGTTTTTTAAAAGTATTGTAGCATTGATAAGATTGAAAATATTGTGAATATGGTAACATTTGAGCAGTTTAAATTACAGATAAACTTCGATGCTTCATTGTCTTCTTTATAATTGATTTGTTCATCTTCTTCATTGCAAAAATGCAGAAAAATGAAAATGAAATACCTTAGAAATGAGCATAGTGAATTCTGTAAAACTAAACCAGCCAATAAAGTAACGAGAGTCAATTGGTTGATTCAGTTTATGCTTTTCTTTTAGTTCACATTGTAAATTAAAAATGATATACATTGTTAAAGAATTAGATTTCTAAACAATGAAGCTCAGGTGCCTTGGTTCATTTGACTAAGTACAACTCAACTATAACTTAACTCCAATATCCATTCCTTAACATAACCTAACTGCAATTAAGTTTCAAACTTATTGTTTTAAAATCCTACTAGTTGTAAATCATTATAAAAGCGTATAGTTTTGTTTTCACGGTTTTTTAACCATACCAGTTGTAAACGATTTTAAAACCGTAAATTTAAAGAATTGTTCCTAATCGTAAACTTAGCGGTTTAATTTTGGATGGACAGACTGTTGCCAGTTATTTTACTGTAATTATATATTGAAAATTCTAATCATGTATAACGTTAAATAGCTTTTTATTCTTTAGTTTAATAATTATTCATCGTTCCTACTCCCAAATATTTCCTAATTTACACAAGTTTTTTTAATAGTTAAATTCTTATGTTTGCACTAAATATTTTTTAAGGTTTTACACACTTGAAATTCGCTTAGTGATTTGAAATTATTCACATGAGCGTTTTCTCTAGAAAAGAAAAAATAAACACTTTTGTCTTTATTTACTCTTTACATCTAAAAAAAAAGAAGTACCAGGTGCAGGTATTTAAAGTATAGATAATTCCCAATAATATCACTCCGTCTAAAATTACCACACTAAATGATTCCTTTTTTATTAAATGTAAAACAGTACAACCTTTTTATTATCAAACTAAATGATTATTTTCTACTTTTAAAACTGAATAAATCTGCGATTTCGGGATTCGGAGCGATATAAATACATTTGCATGCAATCACGCCGCATTCCTACAAAGCACACAGGTAAAATGGAAAAGAAATTAAAACGGTGAAACTCCATTTTAAATTGCACAAAGTGCAATTCCAATAAGTTCGTCTCAAAATCCCAAACACTCTTCGACTAATACTGAAGTACTAACGTTATGTTAAAACTTCTGAATAATTAGAACCACTAAAACTAGGCGGAATGAAAAAGGTAGCATTATTTAAAATCAAGGGGGGTAAAAAAAAAAAAAAACGAAAAGAAAAACGGACTGGACCGTTTTATTTACGAAATCGGACTCCGCTATTAAAACGAAATCGGTCGGGGGATTTAAAACCGATATTACAAAGTAGTTTTTCGCTGATTCGCGGGCTAGAGTTTTTCTCTTAATTTATTTTTTTTTATTTCAAATTCGTTTTCTATCCACCACATTTTTTTTTATACTTTACTCCCGGCAGTACAGTTTAAAATAAGACAATGACTTTCATGATTGCCTCAGAACGATCATCTAACTTATGTGGATAAAGAACAGAAAAATAAAGTTTTAGAAAAGACATTCTCTGAAGCTTTTCTTTTAGGAGGGAAAAAATGTTTTAAAAATAAAAATTTGTTCTGGTAATCAAGCTTAAAACGTCCACTTTTTAGCGAGATTGTATTTTTGGTCATTTTCTTTCAGGAAAGTTTTTCAATAGTACACCGTTTTTCTTTTTTTTCCCCCTTAAGAGAGGAAGCGATATTACTAATCACCCCTGCTCTTTAAAAGAAGAAAAAGGTGCAATATTTGGCTACATCAGTTTCAATTACCACCAAGTTGTGCCAAAAACAAAGATATCTTTCAAAATTCACAAAATGTTTATTTAACTTTTAATTGTCGTGAATCTGGAAAAAACGTTTTCATATAATATAATAATTTTTCGTAAATTTCGGAAAAAAAGGAACAGTAAATACCACAAATAAACCATATACTGGATATCAATTCAGTGTACATTCTCTGAAACTTTTTTCATAACCATCGACCTGATCCAATTTCGAGTTGACGATTACCAATGCTCAACTCCGTAACCTTGTAATTTTGATCCCAATCCAGAAGACAGGGGAACTTCTGATACAAATATTATGAGAAAAAGTTTCCTTCATAGAGAATTTTTTTTTATGGAACTAAACCAAATTTGCGCTAGATAGAAAAACCACAAAAATTTCCCACAGTTAGCCAGACGGCAAGGGGACTCTAACCCATGATCCGTCTACCGTTGAAGATATTTAACGTCGGCACTGTGCTTGGTGCGAGTCTGGTGCAGATTTCTTAACGAACAGCTATCGCTGGGATTTGAACCTGGGTCACCTCATTGAGAGGCGAACGCTCTATCCCCGAAGCCGCTACGGCTCTAGAACTATTTACTATTGCATGGAGTACTCATTAACATAGCGTTCGTTTAGAAAATGTGAGATTAAGTGTGAGACATTAAGTACAATGGCATATGTGAGATAAGTTACACGAGACATATATAAATATCTAGTTCAAGATACATATATAAATATCTAGTTCAAGATACATGTATAAATATCTAGTTCAAGATACATATATAAATATCTAGTTCAAGATACATATATAAATATCTAGTTCAAGATATAATGTACACATAAAACTCAAACACAGTGGATAAACTTCCTTAATCTAAGGTTTTTTTTCAATTTTATGTCCCATTCCACAGCTTGAAGGCTTTGAACATTCATACAGTAGAATATAGTGCAAGTCATTGCAAAGAATCTCACACGCTCTTTGTGTTTGAGAAAAAACTGTTTAGTGTTTGCACCCGGTGCTAGGTTATTATAAGAAAGCTATGGTAATGATAATTTTTGTAAAAAAAATCTCCACAATTCTGGATAATAAATCAAAAATATATGGTATGTAAACCATTCACTTGGTAGTTTTTCTGTTTATATGGTAAGGGTTTACCAGAAATTCTGATTTTCAACAATAAAATTCTTATTACTCCATATTTAGTAAAAAATACAGAACTGAGAAGTAAATTTAACGGAATAAATGGTTCTGATGTCATGCTTTAAGGTATCATGATAAAAGTACCAAATCTTACCACATTTACCAAATTTTATCATATATCATTAAACCATACTTTATTGCTCTTTGATTTCCAAAGAGACTGAAACACGGTAAACTTTTTCATATGCTGATAGTTTTGACCATTCTTTATTGCCTCAATGCACAATCGAGGGTTTTCAGATTTGAAGTCAGCGAAATATTCGGAAAAGTAAACAACACGGTTGATATCTACAGTTTGTTTATCAGTGTAAGCAATACTTATTCTGGAAATTAAACTTAAAAGTGTTCTATTTTTAGAAAGATTGCATTGGGAAGCCTGTTTAATAGTCCTTCGTTTATTATTTTTTTTAAGAGAGACAAAATATTTGATAAAAACAATTAATTTAACAAACAAAACAACAAAAGAAAGCAACGAAACACAAACAACATCCTTCATTGATTTTTGTTATCGTACAGAAACAAAACACTTTGAAAATACTAGTGTATTTATTATGCTGGGGGGAGGGGGCTAATTTACAATCCTTTTAATGATTCGCTCTCTTCTTAAGTGATTTTTTTTTTTTTTTTGCTGTAGTTAGTAGCAATTATAATGCAAACTTTTATTTCTTTTAAAATTTGTTACCTAAACTAAAAAAAAGTCAAGACACAAGTTTTTTTTTAAAGAAATGCTAAACATAAAGGCGCGTTGTTGAAGACAGTTGGATTGGAAAATCGCTGTCGGTGGCCTGAAGTGTGTGACATGGCATCTTCGGGTGTAGCTATTTAACGAACACTTCGAGTCTTTAAAATCAAATTTTAATAAAATGAAAGGACTTTCAACTTCTTAAATAATATGCCAAATATTTAAATATTCACAGGAATGTTTTTAAAAATATTCATGACAAATTTGAAGGAAAAAAAATGGTGTAACAAACATGTTAATGAATTCGATTTATTTTTTATTTATTTTTTGTTTTGATGGTTAGAAAATAAAAAAAAAACTAAAATGAATTAGCATGTAAAATAGATGAAAATGGCATGAAAAATAGAGGCAAAAGATAATAAAATTTGAATCGAGATTTTAATCATAAGCTTACACAAAAAAATTCGTTTCAAATTACGTGAAAATGCATTCCTCATTTAAACTAAGTAAAAAAAATAGCATTCATTTCCTAAACATCATTATTCAAAAATTAAAAAAAAATGGGTTAATAAATATAAAATTAACAGATTAGATCGTTATTATGATTATATTAATCACAATAATTACAGAATTAAAATAAGAACAAAAATTAATCACACATAAAAAAAACTCTATTAATTCCCACCTTCCACAAATGCCTTACACCAATCTCCCTCAAAAGGAGAAGATTTTCTTTTTACTAAGCGAAGATACTTTTCTTATTTATATTTTTTAACTCTTCCTTAAGTCACCTAAGATTGAGTGTACATTAACTCAGGGGGTATAGGCAGTAATTATGTGGTATTAAAAACAAATAAACAACGAAGAAAGAAAGAAAAGGTAAGGGAAGAGACTTTCATTATTTTTCGGAAAAAGAGGATGGGAAATTTTTACTTATTTACTTATTTATTTTCCTGGCTTAATACTTTTATTTTTATAAATCTCTTATCTATCGAAGGAATGATAACTCTATTCTTTTTTTTCTTCTAATTTTTTTTCTTTTTGCACCCCACACCATAACTCCACCACCTTCCGAATTTGTAGGAAGAAAAAAAAATAAAAAGTAAATAAATATACCTCACGGGGGAGGACGTTTAAAATTTTTTATGTGGGTAGCAGAGGCGTGGGGAGTATTTTGCACCGTGGTGTGGAGGGTGGAGCTGCGATGGAATTAGTACCACGGTGCAATTTAGGCGCCATTATGTGATGGGAAAAGACAACAGTATTGATCAAAAGAGGTAAAAAGTACCTCTTGATAATTTTTTCCCTTCTTTTTTGAGATCTTCATTAGGATCACGTTAAGGGTGGAAGAAAAAAAAAGAAGTTTATTTGAGCTTTAGCGAAATGAGAAAAAAAAAAGAAAAAAGAAAATGCTACACTCTCCAAAGTCATCTTCAATAATAGCTTAAGATACTGTTTCGATATCTTATTTAGAAAATAGTTCCGAGGTTTCTTCTTCAGTGAAAAATATGAATCAAGAAAGTGAATTAAAATTAGAGATACTCCGGTATCGTCGTTGCTGAAATTTTGTCGATAAAATAGTCATTTGCCTTTAGTTATATCCCTTCTGTATCATAAATTTAATTGAGGAAAAATAGGGAAAAATATCTTTCTTCTTTAGCTGAGCAAAGTATTTCAGCTGGTTGATTTGTATATTACTTCAGGGCATGAAAATTCAGTTCAAAAGGTACTGTTCTAGCTAAAATGTTTGCTCGCCACTATATTGCATTCATACGAGCAATTTTTAAAACGTTAAGAGATGTATGAACTTTTTATATGACTAAAACCACCATAAAAGTACATTGGAACTTAAAAATCGAAACATAATTATTGTAATAATTATGATATTAAATCAAAGTAAGTTGTCCTAAGTTAATTAAGGTTGTTGCCAGCAGTGCAAGTTCTGAAGGTAAAAAATAAGAGACTCGGTATTATTTTCCCTCCTCCTAAATAGATGAAAAATGAAGTTGCTTGAATTTAAAATACTTCCAGATTCTTCTTCACTAGAGTACGATAATCTAAGCGTATATAGTTTCGATTAAAACTCAATGTTTTAAAAATAAGAGACTCGGTATTATTTTCCCTTCTCTTAAATAGATGAAAGATGAAATTGCTTGAATTTAAGATACTTTCAGATTCTTATTCATTGGAGTATGATAATCTAAGCGTATATAGTTTCGATTAAAACTCAATGTTTTAAAAGATTAAACTTACTCGCCATCATTAAATATTTGATCGCCAATGACGATCTAGAAAAAATGAGACAAGCTAAAGAGCTAAATCGTGACTGCCCTAGTGTGCGTCAAAAAAGAAGCTTTTTAAGCTAAATCGGAACAGTTTGAGGAAGATCATTGGTCTTCTCACTGGACAATGCACCCTCAGAAGACACCTACACATTATGAGTATTGCATCTTATTCTCTTTGTTGAGGTTGTCCTCTTGAGGAGGACACTTCATGGCATATACTTTGTGATTGCTAGGTTTATTTTGCTCTAAGATTTGATTCAATTGCATTCAATATTATTAATCCAATTCATCAATTATTTCAGCAATAAAGCTTTTTCATTAATCATGACTTATGGTTTGGGTACAATAGACCTCTGGTCGATCTGACCTGCTCTTTAGAACTGCCCAATCTCTAAGTCTAAGTTCATTTTTAACATTAGTTTGATTTGTCTATCAATTTATTCATAGTAATCTTTCATTCATAACATTCCTTTTAATTAGTATATTTCTAGCAGTGATTTGATTAACAAAATAGTTCATTATTCTGCTAAAAATCCATTCAATGGTTTGATTTGTCATTTAGTTCATTATTAGAAATCGTGAATTAAAATCTATCTTGCTCATAAATTCATTCCTAGCAACGGTTTGATTATTTTATAAGTTCATTCATAATTATTTTCTATTACACTATTCTTGTTCATTAGTTCATTCCTAGCAGTGGTTTGATTTATAGATTAGTTCATTCTAAGCAGTGGATCGATTTCTCGATTAGTTCATTCATAATACTCCTGCATTCGTAGTATTCCTGTTCAAAAGTTCATTCCCAGCAATGGTTAGATTGATATAGCTTTCTTATTTAGAAAGTAGTACCGTCATGCTTCAAGGAAAAACGTTAATTAAGAAATGAATTTAAATTAAATATAATTTTTTCCTGTCTTTTCTGAAATTACGCTAATAAAACAGTCTTAAGGATTTAATTAGATGATTTCTGTATTTTATATGTAACTGACAAAATAGAAGATTTTACTGTTGCTACTTAACTAAAGAAACAATAAGATAATATTGATAATTCACTTAAACACAGTGATACAGTGGATAAGGCTCTTAGAGCTGCCCAATCTCTAAGCCTAAGTTCATTATTAACATTAGTTTGATTAGCACATCAATTTATTCATATCAATCTTTCATTCATACATTCCTGTTAATTAATTAATTTCCAGCAGTGATTTGATTAAAAAAATAGTGAGTTATTGTGTAAGAACGGGATCCGATTTCCGATAATCATTTGGAGTCTATTTAACTTCAGATAGTAGCTAATTTGGGAAGTAGAAGCGGTCGGTGCGCAGTGCTGACAGTTAGTCACGAAAATGTAGAGACCAAGGAAACTACACGATTACCTTACCCGACACATAGAGAGTTGTGGGAATGCTTTACTTTTTTTGTAAAATGATTATCAGTTATATCGGAATCATAAAATTAAATCGTACATCTTATGAAAACAGGGCTTATTTATTTATTTATTTTGCTGTTTGGAAGAAAATATTTTTCTCTAGATAAAAACACGACAGTAAATTATTTTTTTAAAAGTCACTTTTGAAAATATTGCTTTTAAAATTTATCAGGGCATAAAAATTTTGATATCTTCCTTGTGTTGCTTGCGTGTCCTTCAAATTTGTTCATAAACAAGCGAAGCATCAACGCTTTAAAATTTATTTCCATAACCAAAAAAATAAAAACTTATTTTTATATTTTAAATAAAGAATAATAAATAATTTGATAGTATTTAGGTTTTTACAAAACACAATACAATATTACATTAAGTTTTTAAAATAAATATATCAAGCAGGATTTAAACTGCTATAAATTTATATTTTATAGACATGAATTGACATTAAAAACGAAATGTTTTTCCTAATCATAGTACTCGTAAACATAAGTGCTTTTGTTCGAAACAGTTGAAATCTACACTCATCTTTGCGTTTACCAATAAAATAACATTTTTAAAGAAAAAGTTAAAGTTTTAGAAAAGCAATTTCTAAGTTCTTAATGTATTTTAAGAGCGTCACCTAAAATATATATTTTTTTTAGATGACGTCTAACATTTTAAGATTTGAAATACATAAATAATTGGATAAGTTTTTTTATATAATAATAATATTGTTATTAAAAAAATGTTGTTACAAAATATAACATCAGGCTTAATGGTAATAACATTTAGAACAAAAATTGAATTTTTAAAAAACGTTTTTAAATCGTTCAAACATTATTTTGAAAGGAATTTCAATAATTGATACGAAAATATAAAGCTTAAAAGGATGATGCGTTGTACTAGAGTATTATTACAGCTTTTTATAATAAACCTATTAACTAATTGTGAACAGAAATTTCGAGAAAGGAATGATCAACTCTACTTAAAATCAGAATCATTACACGTTAAAAACAACGAAAAATAAATAATAAGTAATAAATAAGACAGGTTTTACAAAACCATGCAACACGCACCATTTCATTTGATATTTGGAAAGGAAGAACGACATACCCGTCGTTGAACAGCCGACCCAATTTCTTGGGGTTACGACTGCTAATGTTCAACTCTACAGCCTTGGAATTTTGAACCCAATGCAGAAGACAAGGGAACTCCTGGATGAAGTATTGGGATGCAATCCTTCAGGTAATATTTTTGATATTTTTTAAAAGGAAAAATAAATAAGACCAAACTTGTACAAAGTAATAATAATGATAATAATAGTTCCTTTAATTTAAAAATTTTCGTAAAATGCTCGATATTTTTTCTTAAATTTTTCCCTTAACTCAATAATTCTAAAAATTAAAAAAAAAAATATAAATATTTTTTTTTTTTTAAAAAAATCATAATTTAGTGATACAATAAAAATTGTCGGCTTTATACTAGAAAAAAATCTATTGTATTTAAACAATAATTTACAAAAAAAAATTCCATTTTCACTACTTAAATCATTTTTTAGGCTCACAATAATAATAAGAAAGGAATTGCGCGCGCAGTGCAAACTCACTCTTTCCAAAACTTTCTCTATACCTACTTTACCTCGTTCGAAAGAAGACTCCAAAACCACCCCCACGAATCACCCCTTTCTTGACAATACTTCTTTTTCAACCAAGCCACTAAAAGATTTCTCTGCCTACTTTCTTCTCTAAAGACAGGAGAGGGGGGGAAGAGAGGAGGGAAAGATGAGGAGAGGGTGAAAATGCATTTCTCCTCTGCATCCACGCCATAACCTTTCTCAGTGGCAGATGGCTTTGTTTACCTCAGGAAAACACATGGGTTAGGATGCTGCTCCTTTTAACCCACCTGGCTTGGGGATCAAGGGTGATGTCATCCGCGGTGGAAGGGACTTTACGAGGGAACATGGATTCAGAACAAAGGGAATGTATTCAAAATAAGGGGAAAGAGATGTCATCAGTAGGGATTTTTGTTTTAGTTGTGAAAAATGGTGGGTTTTTGAGTTAGCGTTTTTTTGAAGGTAAAAAGTGAATAGTCTTAAATAATGGATGGAAAAATAAATATTTAGCTGCATCTTAGTTCTAGTCAGAAATTCTCATAACGATACAGTTAAAATGGCAATAAATAGAAATTGAGGTGTTGAAAATTTGAGCCCCTTGATTTAGATTTTACTTTTAGCGCTCTCTCAAACTATTATAGCGATTGAAAATGATTTTTAAAAACAATCATAAAATGTGTTAATTCGTAGATTTTTAAATATTATTTTTTTTTAAATATTTAATTAAAGACTGATAAACAGTCTGAATTATAAAGCATAACATTTTGCTTTGTAATGTAATTTTTTTTTCTCCAATGCCCGCCTGGGGAATGATTTACGTTATACAGGCATCTGAAGGGCAGACTTGTTGGCCACTTTTGTAGGGGAACCACATTAGGTGGGCCAACGTTGCTTCCTCAGTAAGGACAGATAGTACAGAGAATGAAAGAACATATATATGCGCCTTGCCCGGGATTCGAGCCCAGAACCTTTCTAATGCAAGGCCAGTTCCCTGACCGCTACACAGGCAGGTCGGCTTTTGTATTATAATAAATTTAGTTGTAAATGTCAAAATTCGAATTTTAAACAAAATCGGCAAAATAGTACTCGATAAATGAAAATTTTAAAATACGACTTACTAAAATATTTTATTTCTCAGAAATTTTCATTAATATTTTATTCTTATAAATTCATGAATTTATCTATGAGTAATTTTTCGATAAAATTCTTTTATAAACTTTTTGTTATATGAAATTCAAGCTTCTTATTCTCAGAAACTATTCACTATTTCAAGTTTCAGGCTAGGTGATTTAAATTAGTTAATCAAACAAATTTTGGCCATTAATAACAATAATATTTGGTTCTCCTTTTCATTATGCCTATTTTATGTTATAAAAATTATTTATTAATCTTTTTTAATTTTATCACATTTAGGGAATAAAAGAGGTTAATGCTCACTTTTTCATTGAGTTTCATTTACTGATCCTGTCATAACGAGTATTTTTTTACATCTGTCAACCACAAAACAGCCTCAAAAATGTCGCATTTATAGTAAAAGAAAGAAACTGATTAGAAATTGCTTTTTAAAAAAAATTAGCCTATTTTCGACTACTCTCCTTTATTTTTAATCCCAAAATATGTGCTTTTATAACATTCGATAATAACATTCGACACATAAACATTCATGTTTTATAACATTCGACAGTTCCATTGCTTTAAATAAAATGTAATATCATTTTAGAACTTTTTGAAATCCATTTAATTATAATCGGAGAACATAAAGTTAACATTCGAACAAAATGTAATATTTTAAAACTAGCTAAAATCCACATACTTTAAATCAAAACAATCTGAACTCAGCAATTCGATTGCTTCAAATAAAATATAATATGGTTCCATAACTAGTTAAAAATGAGAAATCTACTTTTTTAATAAATATAAAAACTACATAAAACTCAATGTTAAGAAAATAACAATAAGCGTTCATTTTTAATATAATATAGCAAACAATGAAAACAAAACAAAATGATGAATTATTGAACATTTTGTTGACTTATATTTAAATCGATGAACAAAAAAAAAACAAAAAAAATCACGCCCTCATTCAAATAAGTACATATGTATTTCGTTTTCTACGAAACTGTATTCAATGAAAAGTAAATAAATAATAACATTTTGACACAACAGGAAAAACCAATACAAATCACGATCGGATTTTTTAAAGACCCAGAAAAGAAAACAATTCTGAAATCATATGATGAAATCTAACGTCGCCAAAAAAGAATATTTTTCTTCCAATTGTTACCTGGCATGGAAATTGAAAGAAAACAAATATATTATTTGCCGATATATATGAAATGTAGACAAGAAAGAGACAATGTATTGTTATTTTTTATTGTAATTTTTAGGTATTTATTCTTATTCGATTTATCTGTTGGTCATTGTTTGTTCCTCTACGCAGAATATGAATAGACAATGATTTTTTTTATTGGCAGCAGTTAAAATGTTAACCAAGAGATTATAAATCTAAATATAAAATCTTTGCTGTAAGATTCTTAAAACTGAAGTACAGTTTTATCAAAAACATAATGATTAATTATTTACAAAATTTTTATATTTAAATTGATGTAGAATTTTTCTCAAATTTTCATTCTGAAAAATTTAATTTCAAAAAATTTAGCGTTTTTAAGTTTTTTTTAAAATTAATTATACTTTTAATACCATTTTTTAATGCAAATTTGATTTTTACTGGAATTGAATCATAAGAGATACTCAATATCTGAATTTCCAAGACGCCTTCATTTTTTATTTTAAAAAAAAATGTTCAACAACTATATTTCAACTGTCAATTCCAGGTTCTAGCTATTTAGTTTTTACTGGAATCGAAGGAAAAACTACTTAACATCTTTTTTTATTGCAAATCATAGTTAAATATTACAGTTTATAATAACAGTTAAAAAGATCTTACTAAAAATAAAAATAAATTACAGAAGATCTCAACTCTAAACTTCCATTGTCAGTACAAGCTTTTAAATCATTAATTTTTAATGAAGTTAAAGAAAAAAAAGGTTTTAACGAAGTTTTTATTGCTAACTCCAGTTTTTAAACCGTGAATTTTTACTAGAATTGTAGAGAAAAGTACTTAAATCTAAGTTTCCATTATCAGTAAACATATATCATTAGTTTTTAAATCGCTATTTCTTACTGTATAAATTCACCATACTTTTTGTACATCTGTGTAAGTAAGAAAAATAAATGTTTCAGACTCAAATAGTCTAATTTTTGCAACATATAGTAAAAGGAATTATAATAAAAAATACTACATAATTACAATTGTGAAATAAATAAAAAAAAATACAAAATACAGCCATAATGATTAAATGAAGAAAAAAACAATAATATAGGTTACCGGGAAATTGCTTTTACGTTTTAGTGATTGATTAAATTGGACAATAAAATTTCAAAATATTTTCAAACAAATAAAGATTTGAGCTCACTAATAAGAAGATTTCAATTAATATATTCAAAATATACCAAGTTTATCAAAGTTTTTAAAGTAAGCACTAATCTTTTCCCAGAGATTTAGAAACACAACCAAGTAGCAATTAGATATTCCCAAAAGATAATTCTATTTCCAAACATTTCCTCAACAACACGCCAACCAAGCTTATCCGCAAAGATCAGGGGAGGGGAGTGGACTGAAAAAAATTAAAGTAATAAAAATATTAAAAACATCTCTTCCCCATCAAAGTACGTCATTATTTTTAATCACTTCATTGAGCAAGCATTATTCCCCAAACAAAGTAGAGAGGATGAAGGACAACTCCCGAAAAATTTCGGGAACAAACATCAATTTCGCGAAAACTAGGCATAAACAAACTTGGGCGAAGTTTTGTCTTAACAAGTCTCAACGGAATCCACGATTTCGACTTATTCAAGCAGAGTCTAAGTTTGTCGCTTGACGCTGGCGTCCCTTAGTTTTCAATTAGGGGGAATATGTACTCCCCAATCTTAAAAGGGGATGATAGATTAAAATTTATTTCTTTTCCGGAAAGATAATTAGGAAATATTTTTTTTTGTACTATCTTTTCATCCAGTAAGATTATTTTATTGTTATTATTTGTTATCATTTCTGTATCATTTGTTCTGATGATTTTTTTTTTTTGTTCCCATTAGAGAAGCTCAACTAAATTGATTGTTAGTCGATTTAAAAATTTAAGTAGTAATTTACCTTTATTAATAGCATTTATGTATTGAATTAATATTGGGTAGAATATTTAAAGGGCATTCATGTGAGTATGGGTATAATATTGTATGTTACTTATAAAATGTATTTCAATTCCAAGTAGAAAACTTTAAGAGGTGATATAAACACTTTTTTTCTTTAGAACTTAGTGTCACAAAAAATAAAAAAAAGCAATCGCTAAAGAAATTAAAAAATGTTAATTTAGTTCTAAAGAAAAAGGTAAAAAGTGGTAAAATGAATACAATGATTTTTTAATGTCTACCAAAGTTTCACGATAATCGATAATTTCAGATCAAACAGAAAATTTGAAAAAATTCCATCAAGAAGTTTTTGAGACTTACCGGTTTAAAGAATTCCTTGTTTTTTTCATTTTAGTCATTGTCGTTCAACTTATTAACGCCTTTACTTCAACTTGTATGTTTAGATACAAAAATCACGTCGATTAAAAAAATTGTTACGTATTTGCACATCCTTTTTTTTTTTGTCATTTGCTTCCATTTAATTATTCAGAGTTATAAATATTTATTTATATTATTTAATAACATATAATTTAATTTAATTATTATATTATTATTTTATTATATTATTATTTTATTATATTATTATTTTATTATATAATAAATATTTATTTAGGGCTTTCCGTAAAAAATACACTTTTTTCTTGTTTTTTCCCCCACGTACTATAAAAAAGGCAATTGTATCATGGTGTCAAAATTTCTCATATGCTTTTCAACATTTTTCAAAATTTTCTCATATGCTATTTCAATCAGTGTAAGAAAGAAAATTTGAAAAAGGTTAATACCAAGTAAAAACAATTAGGTAAATACGATTCATTCAAAATTTATTTTAACAGTTGGCAAAATATATTTATAAAAGAAAAAAGAAAAATTAATGCAAAGAAACAAACATTACAATAAGTACCAAATTATTACACAAAAATAATGAAGAAGTAAAGAATATTGGATTAAATCGAAAGTAAATTATAATCGCACCAGAGCAAGAATTGCCTACACTGCGACATTGTGTAATAAAAATAAGTAGATGAAATGGTGTTATGAACTCAGCGTTTATTTATAGTATATATAAAGTAAAAATAAAGTCCTTGGCACTAGAAAGAACTGAACAGGAATATGTTCATATCCCTCATAAGTACATCATCCCCCCAGAACGTTTGAAGGGGCCAATGTGATCATTCCCAGATTGTTTGGGTCAATATCAGACATTTAAAATATGATCCTAATTAATTTAATAAAAAATATTTTGGAGACTCGATCATCAAAATCCTACGGTATTTTATTCAATCTGATTAACGAAAACATTTAATTAAACGAAACACTTAATTTTCAATTATATGTATACTTTAGTTACTTTGATAACTGCGTTTCCGTTTCTCTATAAATAACAATTGAAAAAATTCAGAAATAATGATGTTTTTTTAATGAAACTGGGTACCTTATACCTACATTATACTGAAATATTGCACTCAAACCTACCTCATACTCAAACCTACGGGGGGGTTAAGGGGTTGTTACGGAGAGTTACTAAAATACCCTTGGGGAAACTGTGGTACAAGATTTCTAAAAGGCTAACACACGAATAATTAAATAAGCTCTTGAATCGGATGAATTTATAAAATGTTAGAAATAATCAATACTTTCACTAAGTTATTTTTATGAATTAAAGAGAAACAAAATCCGTCTTTCCAGTCATTTAAAATATTTAACTATTTTAAAATGTGTTTTTCTGGAATTTTTTCGAGTTAAAAATAAATTGTAAAAGAAATAAAAACTTGAAAAGGTTTGAAAAACCACATTAAAAAAACAGGCGTTTAATAAAAGAACAAATGTTGCAATCAAAAATAACGATACGAAAAGTAATATGTTTCAAGAATGCTTTTAACAACAAACTTAACTCGAACGATACAAATATCAATTTATTAGAAGAATAATAACCTATTCGAATATTCTACGAAACTCCACGAGATTGCAATTTGACACTAACAAAATAAAAAAATTAAAAAACGTAAAATATGCTAACACCAAAGATAAACAACTATTATTTTCGTTGAAAATTTCAATTTTTCTTTCGGATCTTTTCTCATTAATATCGTTATTTACTTTACGAAAATTATTTAAAAAAACGAAAAGGAAATAAATTAACAAATAAAAAGAAAAATCTGCAAAATAAATAGCGTTTCGTCAGAATGAGCTAAAAAAAAATTAAATAAAAAAACACAATCAATAAGGATTAAAGCTCATTAGCATTCGTTTTTTCATCATTTTTTCCTTCTTAATTATACTCCAAGCGTTGCGTAATAACGTGACACGGCATAATTTTTATTGTTTGTTCCTTTTTATATTTTCCCCAACCGCAGTGGGAAAAAAGATTTAACACCCCTCTCTGGCAAACAATGTCCAGCTAAGAAAGCGGGAGCGTTTTGTTTACATAAGATTCGGGTTGTTCCATTTCATACTCTAGCTTCACAAACAATAGCGAGAGGATAGAAAGGTATATTCGACAAGAAATATTGCTGATTTTTCTTTTCTTTCAACATTTTGTTCCATGTTTTTGGGATTATTCTTTTTTAAATGATGGATTAGTTTTATTATTATTTTTAAAAAAAATGTTAAGGTAATTAATTTTAGTTTCTATCACAATTCACTTAAATCCAAATCAGTAAAAAAAAGTTATTTTGAACGGTTTTTTTTCTTCTTTTTTTTGTAGATATATTGCTGCACTATGTGTTGAACTATACGTTTTCATACTTAATAAATAATAATTATTTATGAGATTCGATTATACAAAACTTTCGCTACTTCTTACAAGATTGATTTAAAGAGATGATTTTAACGCGTATTGATTTCACAAAACTGCCTCTATTTTCTACGAGACTGTTTGCAATTGGTTTAACAAATCTTTCATTACTACCTTTTAGATTTGGTTTAACGTGGATTAACTTGATATAAGTTTCACTACTTTTTACAATTGAATTAAAAGAAAATTTAAAAAGTAATGATTTATAAAAAACTTTCTTTACTTTCTAAGAGAAATAGTTTTATAAGACTTTAGCTAGTTTCTACAAGAGGAAAATTCTGGTAAAATTACAGCACTGTATGGCGATAAAAGTTTTGGTACAAAAGAAAAACAAACATAATTCTGATAAATAAAACCAAAATATAATTAAATCATTCATTTGATAATGTTCTCATACGTACGGTAATAGTTAACCAGAAATTCTGGTTTTGAAAATTATAGTTCGTATTACCACACATTTAGCAAAACATACAAAATTGAAAAATAAACTTAACGGAATAAATAGTTTTTATATGCCATGCCTCGTTGTATGAAAAAATCTACCAAATTCTTCCACTTTTACCAAATTTTAACACTGATAAAAAGACTATATTTGATAGATTAGTTTTATCAAAACGTTTAGGTAAAAATTACCGAGTTTTTTAGTGCTTCCATAGAGCCAGAAATACGGTAAATGTTATCGTATTCTGGTAATTTCGGTCGTACTTTTTTCCCCCAGTGTTTAGCTATTAAATTTTTAGTCTAGTTTACTTGTTATGTTTGAGTAATATCTATCTTGCTATAAAAAAAAAATAATAAAAAATATTTTTATTCTTATTTAACATTTACACTTAATTTGTTTTTAAAATATTTTAAATTAATTATTGGCTTCAGTAAAAGTTAAAATATTAATATTAACCAGGAAGAAGAGATCAAGGTAGTTAATTCTATAATAATTAAAACTGAAAGAAGTTAATGATTTTTAAAAAAAATGTGGATACGGCTTGTTTCAAAATCAATATCTAAGCATTAATTCTTTTTTAATAAAGTAATAGTAAACATTAAATTTTCTTTCTTATTTAAGAATCAATGCTAACTACCTTGACCTCTTCTTTTAGGGTTAATATCTTATTTAAATATTTAAACTTTTTACTAAAACCAAAAAATAATTTTAAAACAAATCAAATATATATAAGAATAAAAATATTTTCTTTCCAATTTTTTTTTAGCAAAATAAATGCTACCCAACATAAAATAAAGAAGCACTCTCTTTTCTTCCCATCAAATTAATCGAAACATAATCTAGCTACCCTGAAAGCTGTTTTGATATAAATAAAACTGAATTAGACATTTTCATAAAAGAAAACCATATTAAACAATCACTACGAAAATAACGGAAGCTTTTCAAAAAATTACCATAAGAAATTAACAATTTTGAAATACAAAATTAAATTTCTTTTAAATGTGATGTCTCTAAAATGTTTGTTCACAAATGGAGCTACATTTTAAAACCGAAAGTCTTATGTTACACTGAAAAAATCATGTCTCATATACTGATCTGTAAAACTTATTGCAGTTTTATCGGAATTCATTATTATCGATAACATTTATAGTATCGGTAATCGTTATAACGGAATAAAATCGTATTCATCCACAGTATTTTTTAAATAACTCTTACTATTACTTCAATGTTTACTACGTTGTAAAAATTTTGGAGAGAGTGTAACCATATTATCGTTTAAATTTGGTGCAAACTTAATTTGGTGTTAAGTTCAAGAGGTTGAACAATAAGCTCAACCATATTATCTAAATTGATTATACAATTATTTAATTTAATTTAAACGAGCGCAAGGTTAGACTTCACACCTTATTGTGTTGCGGTAAATTTACCTTACTGTGCTGCGGTATTGTGTTGCGGTAAACTAATATGGTATCACGATAATATATAACCATACGATAAAATGCAGCCATATTATCGTATGGTTACATAACCTTAAAACGATAATTTGTAACCATATTATAGGTTAAATTTGGTGCGAACGCAAGGTTAGACTTCACACCTTATTGTGTTGTGGTAAATTTGCTCGATAATAAGGTTCAGCGTAAAAGCGTGATTTTTACTAGGATTATTTTGACATATTTTACGTAACTGACATATTTTACATGATTAACGTATTTTACATAACTAACGCATTTTACATAATTAACGTATTTTGAATAATTTACATTATTATTTAAATAATTTTAGCATTACGAAATGTATTATACAACAAAAAGAAACTGTCAATGATTTATAAAACAGCACATAAACCACAACTTCTCAAAATCCAGGAAGAAAAGGAAAAAAAAAAACGTTATAATCCATACATCCATGTTGTTCTATTTTTAGAAGAAAAAAAAGTTTTTTTCACCTACGAGAAGTCAACTCCCATCTTTCACACGGCAATCTTTATTTACACCGTAAATACTTATTTTTTTTCTTCTCCTGAATCATATAACGGAATCGAAAATTACAACAATACATTCCTAAAAAAATCAGAGTGCTCTACACCTTTCCTCTAAGCCGCACCTGTCTTGCAGTGCAAGCTGCCCCACAGCGAAATCCCCTGCCGCTCCCCATCTGCCAGGGGGATGCAAAACCCCTGTCAACAATGCACCCAATAATCAAGATGGGAAATACAAGATGACCCCCAAAACTTTTTGTCCCCCAGAATCTTCCATAAAAATCCAAAAATAGAGAACCCACTTGGTGCACCGTTATACATTTTTTTTACGAAGGGAAAAATCGGTATTGTTGTATTTTTATTTACCTATTTATTGTAAGGGGGAGGGAGCGTTCGTAAAGTATTGCACCTATTGTTGCGTCACCGAACAGCGGCAGGGGAAAACCGGAAGAGAGAAATATGGTACGGTAGTTTGTGTTGCGTCACCAATCTGATTTTTTTTTTCCTCTTTTTTTTTCGCCCTTAGTGGTGTTATACTTCCCGTTTACGATTCTGTACAGTTGCTAGCTAGGAAAAATTATGCGTAGTTTTTTATATAGCTAATTATATATTGTTGAAGTAAATTAATGATTAAAAAAGTTACAAAGTTAATTTTAAAAAAAAGAACTTTTTATTGGTATCGAAACCCTGGAAAGCAATTAACAAAATATCATTTCTTATTGAAAATTTTAATTTTGATAGACCTAATTACACGGAAAAAATTTTGGTAAAATTATCGTATAATATGGTAAAGATACTTCTGGTAAAAGAAAAGAAGTAGAATTTCGATTAATTAAACCAAAACATGCGGTATTTAAACCCTTCATTTGGTAATTTTTCCGTTCGTATAGTAATGGTTTACCGGAAATTCGGGTCTTCAAAATTACAGTTCCTATTACCACATATAGTAAAAAAAAATACAAAACTGAAAAGTAAATTTAACCTAATAAATGGTTTCCTTGTCATGCTCTGAAGAATCATGACAAAATAATTAAATTTTACCTTATTTATCACATTTTATAACACATTAAACCATATTTTATTTATACTCATTTTATTACATACACTGTAAAACATTTTGGATCAGATTACGGTAAACAGTACCACCAGCCTCAGTAGCGTCACTTTTTACCGTAAAATTCATTTATATCGGAATATGTTACGAAACAAAAAAAACTCCGATAAACTGTAATTTTTACAGTAATAATTACCGCAAAATCTTTAAATCACTCTAATTAAATAAATATTATTGCAAAATATGTGGTAGAATATTTTATGATAAAAATGAAATTTGCAGATGATGCACCAAAAGTGCCGGTACTTTATATCGTAATTTAATTTGGAATTTTTTATAGTTCATATTTTCGTGTTTTCAGAATATAAATTAACATATTTTTGCACAACACACACAGTATTACGAAACAAAAAGTATTACACACACAAAAACACAAAAGTATTTGAACCATTGTATCAGGAAAACTCGATGAAATGTCGAAGTGTTAAATTCAACTCAAGTTGAACTAAATGTACTAATTGAACTAAATGTACGTGTAATAATGTTTAAGGACAATTAATTGTCAAGATAATATTGCTCAATTTCTCATTTTACTATTGTTTACTGTTGCCGTATATTTAAATAATATTATGGTTCAACCAGTTTCAATATTTCTAATAGCGCAGTTATTCAAATTGTCCTACTTATAAAGCTAAAATTTTTTTAAAAAAAAAGAAAAACAGATGAGTTAAACATTGACTAAAAATTATTCTAAGAATAATAACTTAAATTCCATACAACATTCCATGCATTTACAAAATGCATCAATCTTGTAATATATAAAGGGAATAATTAAAATATTCACACATTTATAAAAATTACAAAAAGTTAAAGCTCATCATCAAGTCTGCCAATTTACCGCCCCCACCCTTTATTTAAATTATTTTGAGTATTATTATGTAATAAAAAACTTTTTTTTTGAAATTAGAATACGAAAGTCTTAAATAAAATTTATATATTGTGTTTATATAGCGGTAAGTACACTTGATAAAGTAAAATTTATTGAATAAATTACATTTTTTAAAATAACAATATTAATTTCGGTTGCTTTATAACTTGAAATCTATTTTTTTTAAAAACTTCACAGTTACTATTTTATTGTGCTTAATTACAATTGCCAAAAAAAGGTCGATCATTTAGGGTTTTAAATCTCGAAAAAGTTGGGAACCACTGATTTAAGCAACAAATAATTACTTTAAAATCAGATTATTTTGGCGAACATTTTTATAGGCGAAATCAATGGGCGATTTAAAGCCAAATATGGGAACATTAATATGAAAACGAGAAGTACCGTTAGGTCAAGCGAAGGACTGAGAAACCCTCAACTAAGATCAAGGAAGAGGGTGCGAGGAGGGGTAAGCATAAAGGGAAGTAAATAATAAAAAAAAATTCTTTCAAAGTAGATACCAAGCAAATGGGGGTATAAAAAAAAAGCATGTTTAGCCACGTGAAACTTCTTTTGAACTAGTGGGATGACTAGGTATTGTTTGCAATAGAACAGCATTTCAGAACCGCATTTTTTTATGTATGCAGCTATATATAGGTAAATATAATTCTGGTATATGGGAAGATCTATTCAGATTATTTTTGGGGCCCAAGAGGGGTGCACAAAATTGAAAGACAAGCAGATGGTGAATATAGAATGCAGAATTTATTATTCCATTTTTTAGTGCAATTTTTTAACAAAAATTGTATACCGTGGATCTATAAAGAACGTTTTTTCTTTCCTTCGGATTTTACGGTGTTTGATTTAGAATAAATACATGTTATAGAAGCTTGATTGGTTCACAATCTAATATTCGAAATTATTTCACTTAAATTACATACATTTGGAAAAAAAAAATTCTAGGAAATTATTCTTTAGTGATATTTCAGTAAAATTAGGAATATCAAATTTACAAAGTATGGCGACTACAAGAAGCTGTCAATGAGAACATATTTTATTTTATCTGATAGAAAATAGAAATAAATTCCACACATACAGTTGATTGCTTAAACATATTTTTATATGCTATAATTTTTCCTTCATATTTATTTTTACGTTAATCCGCAAATTCTTCTATTTATTTATTTTCAAATTTTTTCTACTCCTTCTTCTAAATATTTATATTTTTCAGTATTTTATGTGTTGTCCTATAAATTTATTTTTTTATTTATTTATTTTGTCCTATAAATTTTCTACATAGTCTCCTATTCACGAAGAAAAAAATTTTGATAAAATTACCATACATGACATTTCTGGCATGAAAAACTATAATTATACTTAATAAAATCAAAATATACGGTATTTAAGCGATTCATTTGGTAATGTTTCCGTTCATATGGTAACGGTTCTACGGAAATTATGATTTTCAAAATTATAGCTCTTAATAAAAGCAAAATTATAGCACACATTTAGTAAAAAAACATACAAAACCGAAAATTAAATTTAACCGAATAAATGATTTTTATGTCCCGCTCAAAGGTATGATAAAATTATCCAATCTTTTCATATTTTCGAATTTCAGCATGCATTATACAACCATATTTTATTGTTAATTTTACTAAAATCACTTGTAAAGCGTTCGGAGAAAATTACCGAGTTTTTTGGTGTTCCCATAGAAACAGAAATACGGTAAATTTCACCATATTCAGGTAAATTTGACCATAAATTTTTCTGACTATATATTTATTTTTACATTATACGTGTCTTTACACATTCATTTTTTACGTTATTCTACTTGCGCTTTTATTACAATATCCAAATCGTTCTTTTATACATTTATTGTTACATTTTATTACAATATTCAAACTTTTTTTTACATTATTCTATATGTTTCCCCATATATTTAATTTTATATTATTCTGTACGTTCACCTATAAATTCATTTTTACTACATTCTATATGTTAATAAGAATCCCATATAAAAAAATTTAAAATATTGATTAAAAATTATATGAAATAAGCAGCTTATATAGTGAAGGTTGACGTAAGTTAGAGATAACATCCAAAATCAGCAGACTCACTGGTTCCTCGAATTTTTATTTCATTTTAAAAAGAATTACTAGTATCCAGCTTGTGTTTGATATTTTATTTATGCAGTATTCTTCTCCTGTAGAACTTCAAAACTTTTCTTTTTACTTAATTAGCTGCTTTTTGAACAAACATCGTCTGAAAGTCAAGTTTTTAGATTTGTTCAATCAAAAACTATAATTTCGGTACTAAAAGAATCTACTCAAACGTACAAACGAAGTGCACGTACAAAAGTAACATAAACGCTGTTAAAAAAACAAATCTGCGTTTACGAAAAACCTAATTTTAGAATAAAGCTGTTTATACTTTGCGGAACTTAAAAGTCGCCATTTATTGCATATACTCACCAATATGAAACGTACTATATGAAATTTATTTACATTCCTATGAAAATATTCTCAAAAATGTTTATTTTACAAAAATCAAATAAAAACATATTTATCTGAAAAATGATTAACTATTAAACTTAAATGCAAACGATTAAAATCGAATTGTCAAAAATTTATCGATTGCTGTTTCACAATCGAAGAATATTTTATCACAGTAAGAGAAAAGCGAAAATATTTTTACAATAAGTTTTCAATAAGTTAATAAAATAATTTTACACACAGTTTCCTTATAAGAAAAACTTCATAGCCTCAAAGCTCAAACTGTAGTCAAAAGTTACGTACTTAGTATCTATTACGATAAGAGTTATTTTTATAAGTTTTAAAGAAAAAAAGATATTTTAATTTGATATACTCGATTAACAGTCTCATAATTTACCTATTCATTTTTAATAAGCGAACATATGTTTGTAATAAAAATAAAATAAACATCTTTTCGCAATAAACATTGTCTTCTAGACTTCCGAATGAAATGCAAATTTTGAGTGAGGTTCATTACACCCGAAGTCACTTAGTTTAAAAATTCCACGACATTAATATAATGATCACACTAAATAAAACAAACAAATTAAAATCAAACAAGAATAAGGGTAAATCAGACACACAACTTAAAATCGAACACGAATAAGGATAATCTAACTCACAAATTAAACACGGATATAGGTAAATCGGAATTAAACACGAACATGTATATTAAAATATACAATAAGGGTAAATCGAACATATCTTAATAATAATGGTAAGGTGTTATTATATTTACGAGTATAAAGATATTCAGAATGTATATACAATATTATTGATATATCAAAATATATTTTCAAAATAAGCATTATTTCATGGTCTCTGAATGAACTGCAACGCCGAAACTTAGCATACGTTCTAAAAGAACGCACAAAATTTACATACACTCTAAAAACAATAAGCAAAACGCACGTAGAATTTTGTTAGAATATAAAGTTCAATAAAAATAAAATATAAAGCAAAACACATTGATAGAGCAACAATAGAGCAAATTCCATTTTTAACACCTTATACTTTCACTCTAAGAACAATATACATATCTACATTGGTCTAAAAGCTTGTAACAAAACCTTTAACCCTAGACACTATCTGAGAAGTACTGAAACAAAATTCAAAAGGGAAACAATAAGAGAATATATTTTTACCCGGGCAGTGAAAACACAAAACCCGGGCATAAAAATGCCTCTAAAAATGCTGGCCGTGTTTTCAGCCAAAGGGTTTGAAATGCCACACCTATAGTCAAAGTGGCCCCTAAAAGAAAGAAGAACCAGAATAAATAATCTAGAAAAAGAAAGAAGGGATATTTCATTCGAAATTCCATAAGGGGTGCACAAAAATATGAATACGTGAGCTAGCGTAGTAAGGGTTTCGATTTGCGGTGTAATATATGCAATTCTAAAGGAGAAACACGTTGACAGTGGAAATGTATAACTGTATACCTAGAAGGGACAAAAAAGGAAAGATCTAGGTAAAAGGTAAGAATTTGAAAAAGAAAAAAAAGATTGCTTACGCGCTTGGACTTTCCAATGGAGTCATGGTAAAAAAAATAGTTTTATGGACAATTTTAAATTTTTCAAATATTATATCAATTTTTCAGAGTCCAGCTTTAAATTTAGATCAAGAATTTCATAATAAAAATTTTAATTGTTTTAAGAATACCTAAGCCGACCATAATCGTAGCTAGATTTTGTATTACCGTTGCTTAGAACGGTAGCGTGTTTTATTTTCAATAAAATATCTATAAATGTTTAGTTCGAATAAAACATTTAAATCTATATCACTAATTCACAAAACATGCAAACCGTAAAATAAACAGAAGAAATTCTTATTTTGTAAAAAAAAATTTTTTTTTTGAGGGTTGAAATTTTTTAATGTGTAAAAACTAAATGCTTAAAATACAAACCATTATACAAAACATTAAATTAAAAACAAATACTACCCCAAAATAAATATATTGAGTTTTTCTGGAAACAAAAAAATAGACTAATATAGATAGACTAATTATTATTAAATACATAGACTATTGTACAAAATATTTTAAATCTCTAATATATTAAACACGCAAACTATTTTCCCAGCAATGTATGACAAGCCGGCATTCTATGGAATACCTAGGTGTTTTACAGAAAGTCTGGTGTTTTTCACTAAAGAATGTAATAAGAGAATAAAAAAAAATTATATAACCTATTGCCTTGTAGTCATTGTATACAATATTAATTCATTTTAAGCATGACTTATGCTCTAAAGATTAATGACGAAAAAAAATCATTATAAGTTCACTAGAAAAATGTTCATTATTTAAAAATAGAAATGTTATTTACAAAAAACAAGGAAAAGCGGCCAATTATATATTCACCGATAATATATGATACGCCGGAACTCCATGCTGCCGTGTAATTAGAAAAAAAATCGTAAATGCTTCAGAATTAATTCCGAGAACAGTGGCTTGACGACTTTTTTTTTCTATCAATAATGCTACGAACGTTAAAATAGAATTTCCGAAAACTGATTTTAAAAAAATTAGCAGTCTGTGAAATGTTCAATGTTTTCATACTTTGCCAGTGAGCTTTTGGATTTCATAAATTGGCAAGATATTCTTTTAAAATGCCAGAATTCAAATTATGTCGGTAACTTAGAATTTAATTAAAGCAACCGTAAAAAGTATTTATACGGCAAGTGCATCTCATATGCTTATTCTATGGAATCTCATATTTCACAGAATACGGCAATGGATATACATATTTGTATACCATGAAATTTGTGTTCAAAGGAAAGTAGTATTGGTAGACTGCGAAATGTTGAATGGTTTCATACTTTGCCAGCAAGCTTTTGGATTTCCTAAATTGGCAAGATATTCTTATAAAATGCCAGAATTCAAACTATATCGGTAACTTAGAATTTAATTTAAGCAACCATGAAAAATATTTATACGGCAAGTGCATCTCATAAGCTTATTCTATGGAATCTCATATTTTACAGAATACGTCAATGGATATACATATTTGTATACTATGAAATTTGTGTTCTAAGGAAAGTAGTAGTAGCATTCTGTGAAACGTTCAAAGGTTTCATACTTTGCCAGCAAGCTTTTCGATTTCATAAATTGCCAAGATATTCTTATAGAATGCCGGAATTCAAGCTATGTCGGTAACTTATAAGCTAATTAAAGCAAAAAATTAAAAAAAAGCATTTATACGGCAAGTGCAGCTCATATGAAAGCATAATATTCTATTCTTAGAATGTTACGACGATCAAATCTGGAATACGAAGCCTTCATTAAAAATACAGAACAAGGTTCGCGAAGGTAGTAATTTCGAAACACAAAGATGCATTTATCATAAAAGGAAATAAAATGTTAAAAAATAAATGGCCTCTTCGAAATTCTGATCCCTGCAGCCGGCTTTTTGTTTACGAAAGGGGCCCGATGAAAGGGGTCCGTCGACCTTCAAAGAGGACCACAAGGGGGGCTCTTCACCATCTTATCATGGACGAGGGGCCCTTTACTCCCTTAAAAAATGGGGGCTGTGTCTTCAGTCCAAATGGGGGCCCAGCCTCTCTTACGTTTTTCGATGGGTTTCTTGGTGCCAATGGCCCCTGAATGTTTAGAAAACAGGTTCACGGATGGGCCCCAACTTGCAGCGAACACTAAAAAAATTCTTAGAGTGTCGCAGTCTATTTGGTTATGTAATCTGCATTGCGTTTTACTTACATCATTGAACTTATAAAAACTGAGGTAACAATGTCACGTAACCACATTACGAAACGTAACTTTTACAGAAGATTCTATTTATAATGAAAAAAATGCAATAAACTAGATGTTTAGATAAATTTCAAGACTCTTAGAGGAACGGAAAAGGACTTTAAAGAATTTTAGATTCTTCCGCCTTTGAAATATATGTATATGAAATCGAAGATATACAAAAATTATTTAATTCATTAATTATACTAATTTTATTTTAAATTGAATATTTTAATATTGAGTATGACATTTAGTAAGTCTGATATTACATATTTAAGATTGTATACATAAATTTCGGTTTTGGATTCAAAATTTTCATGTAAATCACAAAATATTAATAGCAAATAATATGAAAAAATTTTATTCTGTGAAAAAGTAAATAAATAAATTGCCATAAAAGTCATTTTATAGTATTTCAAAACCTTTGTTTTATACTTTAGAAAATAAACATTTTTCGTACTTTGGAACAACAATACAATAAATCACATTTCTAAATTTGCGCAGACGAGAGCGATTAAAGCAAAGTACTTTGCAGTTTCCACGTACGCAAAAAGTTGTATTTAAGCATTGTGTTACATTACAGTGGATATTCCAGAAATTTAAGAATATATCCTGAAACCATACTAAGAAACAGTTTGGAGGTAAAACTGTCACTATATTGCCCCAAGCACTTTATATATATTAATAGAAAAATATTTAAATATATATTAATTTTGAAAGCGAGGTTTTCAAATTAGATCATTAAAGTACACATTAAAAAACCCTTAGCACGTTAAAAAGACTTCAATAGTTAAATTTATGCTTGAAAGAATTAAATTTTTCTGTGATACTTATTCTGAATTGAAAAAAAAAACTATACATCAATTGCTTTGGTTTACGCAAACATTTTTGCACTTAATTACAACATAAAATTATAATATCCTTTTACATAATTGTTGCGGAGAGTATCTAGTGTTTTGTAAGAAACAATTTATATATTAAATTAACTATTTTATGGAATTTGTGTATGTAATGTGGAATACTTTGAATACTATATGGAATATTTCATACATTATATACATGGAATATTTCATCTGTCGTATGTGTGGTATGTTTTGCAAATTACACACATTGGAAATGATAGAAATATTTTAAACACTATATGGGATGTTTCATAAATTAGATACATGGAATATTTCATATGCTGCATGTTTTGAATGTTTTGTTCTACACACATAAGAAAATTTAAGAGTCAAAACCTGTTAATTGAACCTCGAGAAAAAATAAACTCATCAATTATCGTATCAAGTTTTTTAGCCACTTCAATTCAAATGCATTTTTTCTTAAAAAAATATACAAATTATTGGTTTAACAATAAAAGTATTTACAAATTTTAGTTCAAAATATAATTTTCTTCTCTGAATCTTGTAATTTTCTAAATTTTTTAACTAAATTATCATTTTTAATGTATCTATTAGTTAGATATAATAATACATTATAAAACATAAATTTTCTTTAGTTGATCAATTATTGTAAATAAATCTTATTTAAGAGAAGAAAAAACATTTTTAAAGAACAAGAAAAAAAAATTCTGACGACTACCATTTTGTCAAATATTTTTTCACATCAATTAATGGTAAGAAGATTTTAAATTTTCAAATTTGGTATTCAATAACAAAAGGTTAGAAGTATTTTATTATGAAACAATATTAATTTCAAATTTACAAAATCTCTCCGTCAGTTGTACTTGACGCTAATTCATGCATTTTTATTCTATATAGTCTTTCAGTTGTGCTAATCAACATGATTCCTGTTTATGGGTTTATTAATAAATATTCTGTGCATAAATCTATTTTTAAATCCTAAAATATGTTCTTTCGATTAGGTAAAACAAAAGGGTTCCTTCACACGAGTTGGCTAATAAACATTCTAAGTCTAGAAATCAGCTATTAAATTTAGATATTCTTAGCAGTTGTATTAAAATATATTAGTTTTTTCGACTGTATATTTTCCTATCTTCGTGAAACATTTGTCATAGAAAAATGAAATAATGATGATTTAAAAACAATTTAACAGTGAATATATTGAAAGATCAAATTTTAGAAAACTACATCTTAAATACTTAAAAATTAAAAACAACATGAGAAAAAGGATACAATAAGATACAATTAATTATTCGTACGTACAAGAAAAATGCACAAATTTTCATTTGCTAAACATGGTGATTTTATAAATCGATGAACATTTTTTTCAGATTTAAATTATTATTTGCTTAAAAAAGTTCTCAACATATTATATAGACATTTGTTTTAAACAAATTAAGATTTGCGTGAAAAACAAAGAAGATCACTAAATTATCATCACCTTAACGATGCATATTTTGAACTGCAATTGGAATAAATTCAAAAATAAAAATTCAAATATTTACTTTGTTTATTCAAATAGTTAATTTAAAAAATAAATGCTTCTATAAAGATTAAAAAAAAAACGAAATTTATTGAGACAGTTTTTTAAGTGTAATTAAAATTCGTACGGTTATGTAATGTACAGAATTGATTCTGAACTACTCTGATTACTAAAGATAGTTTTCAAAATAAATCTGCAACAAGTTTTAAATTAAAATCATTATAGCCGATTTATTGATAGATATTTTTAGGTGCGATGCGATCGAAATCAGTGCGAGTGTACATTACATAGGCGCAAACTAAAATAAGAAGAAGAAAAAAAGACAAATACCGCCATAGTTAGATTTTTTATCAATATGAAAATTTGTTTCCTGAAAACTTATCTAATTAGAAGAAATACTTTTGAAAGCAAAAATTATCAAAATAAATCAGAAAACTTAAAAAATATTAAAATAAAGAATAAAAATATTTAAAATAAATAGTGAGCTACTTGAATAAATCTACATGATTTTCAACTTCATGTAGAACATTAACCACATGAACGTTAACTTTATGAACGTTAACTTCACATAGTCAATTGTAAGCGGAATAAAACTGACTAATTAACATTTAATATGACTTACTCTTTATTCAATTTATTTTTCTCAGAAATTGTTGTTTTTAAAATAATTTTTTACAAATATATATTTGCTTTAATAATTCTACTTTACAAAAATTAAAACAATTTTATAACATATACAGCCAAAAGAGCGCTATATAAAATGAGTTATCCACATTTTCTTCTAAAAAATGAAGTTAATTTATAACTAAGAGATATGCATTTAAAATTGTTAATATTTTTGTAGATTCATCGGAATAATTTGCTATTTTCAATAATACACATGCACACACTTAGATATTCTATATGTAAAGAATTTTGAACGACCAATCAAAACATAGAAAGAAAATGCCTTTTTAACGTTTTTTTCTTGTATTCTAGTATATTTTTAAAATAATTCTTGTTTTAATGGCATCATATAAAAATTATTATAACGCACATAACGACAATTTTTTTTCTAAAAAAAAAACTTCATGTTTATCTCTCTTGGTTACTTTTAAAAGGCAGTTATTAAACTTGCTACTATTAATGAATTACTTTTTAATACCATCATCTTTAAATTAGTACGTCAACAAATAGAAACAATGCGACTTGCTTATTTTAAATTCATTATATTAATGTGTTATAAATTGTTTTTTTTAAATATTTAAAAATTATTCGAAAAAAAAAATGTTTTTTTTTTTTTTTTTTTTTAAAAATGGTTATTAGGTGATATATTGTTTTATACACAGATATAAAAAACTTTTTTGAGACGTAAATTTTTTTTGTATAATCGACAAACAAAACAAAAAAAATTTCACCTTTTTTAAAAATCAATTAGTCATTTTTTTTCATTTTGAAAGTGTTTCATGAGAAAGTATATTTCAAGGATGGGTTAATTATAATACGTATTTTTAACTTTTAGTAAAATATAAAGTTTCAGTTGCGTTTACATAATTCTTACTACCATGTAATAAGTACTTATTACCACGCATTAGTAAGAAATACAAAACTGAAAAGTAAATTTAACCAACTAAATTGCTTTCATGCCACGCTCTAAGGTATCATGATAAAATTACCCAAACTTTATCACAAATTATTGAACCATATTTGATTTGTAATTGTGCCAAAATAATTACCAAAGCGCTTCGGTAAAAATTACCGAAATTTTCCATGTACCCATAGAACCAAGAATAAGGTACATTTTACCATAATCTGATAGTTTTGACACTTTTTTTTCGCAGTGTACAAACGACTAAAAGATCATTATTTTATTTATAATTCAGCTCGTTAATTTAAATAATAACAAGAAAATTTGTTGAATTGAATATTCCAATATTTAAACTATGCTTTTGAAATTTATTTTTAAATATATAAATTTTAACTGCTATTTAACTAAAATCATGTTAGCAAAGTAGTATTCTGTATATAGCGCAATGTCTTATAATTTTAATTTTTTTTATTATTTCAATTATTACATAAGGATGTGAATACATATTTTTCTTATCGCGATATTTTTTTTCTTTGTTAAAATTTTATTATAGTTTTCAAGAGCATCGAAAAAGATAAGTTGTTGAAAAACTTACATTTTGAGAAGCAAAATTTTAAATACGAAATAAATATTATTTACATCTCACTTAATCTAAAAGACTCCTGTTTATTTATGAAAGTTAGAAAGATGAAAAAAGTTATTTTAATAATAGAAATTAAAAAAAAATTTCTAATGAAATTTTGATTTAAAATAATTAATTTCAACGAAGATTGTAGCATATGCGGTATAACAAACAAAAGCGCAATAATTTTCTTAAGAAATCCTACTTAAAAAATTCAAAAATAGCAAAAATTGCAAAAAAAATTAATAACGCAAATTAATGACATAAATCATAAAGTATAAGTAATTTAAATAACTGCTCTAAATAATATTTTAATAACGTTTTTGAAAAAATCTCAAAGCAGTTTTAACTTCAAACATTAATTATAAACAAATCATTTGAACAAAGTTTAGAATAAGCGTACGTAGATAAAATAATTAAGATACAGCTTTTTCAGACAATTTAAATTTAAACAAAGTTAATTTAACTTAAATTTATAAAATTAAAGTAATATTTTAATGCCTTCTGCTATTAAGTAACTAATTAAAAAAAAACACATTTCCTATAAAATAATATTTTCTAAATTTGCAAAAAAATTTTGAAAAAAAAGTAATTAGTTAAATTAATCAAAAACTTACCTCAACCTCCATTAATTAAAAAAAGGAATCATTACTCAATAATCCACATAATGCCTAAGGAATGAGCAAGTGATAATAAAAACTGCACTAGGTATTAACACTGCTCTCATCACCCTACGAAGTGAATATGCCTAAAGAGGCAGTCGCGCAAACCGTCGCCCGATCGGCTCAGCTTTTTTCTTTTTGTACTTTTTTATTTATAAAAAGTGAAACGCACTCTAAAAAACCGCACTCTGAAATGAATTATAATGAAATGATGGGAAACAAACAAATAAGTAAAAAATAGCGCGCCTCGCTTACGATTCGCGGGGATCGAGATCTTCCCCAATGCAATGGCCCCTTTGTTGCCTAGCAACCAAACATCCGGACGATGGTCCCCTTTACAACAAGAGAGGCCCCTTCTAAACACCAAATCAACTCGGGCCCCCCTAAAGATTCGCTCTTCTGCGTTAGTTGTATACAAAGTAGGGATATATCCCGCCAAATAATTTTTTTTTTTTTTTTAGTATACTCATAATTGGGGTATTTTCCTAATCGGGTTTGCATTAATTTATTATAGTTAATGATTAAATTCAAAACTTTAATTTAATACGTTTTCAATTTTATTTATTAATTTATAATTATTGTTATCATTATTTAAGTTTAGTTACTTTGCTTAAAATTCTAGGAAGCTCTAATTAACATATGGAATAAAAGGTGGGAAAAGCAGTCTATATTAAGTTCATATTTTAACAAGGTTTATTAACGAACTATGATTAAATTTATACGTAAAACAATAAATTTAATTAATTAAGAGGAAGAATAGTATTATATTTACATAAAAAACAAATTAGGGAACTGAGTAATATTAATCAGGTAATTAATAAGAGAATTGTATAAATTATTTTGAATAAATACAAATTTAATTATTGTTTAAAACAATAGAAAGCATTAATTAGAAAATTCTAGCAAAATCGTTAAATTTTTTATAGTACTGTAGAACTAACGAAGTAAAAAGAAACGATTAATTTATCTTAAATAAAAATACTATACCAGCAATTATTTAAACTTTTAAAAATGATTTCATGTTCAAATTTAAAAATAAAGATAATTTACTATTTTTATAATAAAAATTTTACTTCAAATTTTTATATAAAATAAACAAGAATAACAATATATTTGCCAGCAACTTATAAGTTTTAAGTTTTACTAACCTAAAAAAACAAGAATTGATGTTGAATTAATGATTCATAACTCCTTGTGCATACAAAAAAGAGTTAAAAATAAAATAAAAATGTTTAAAAATTGAAACTTTTGTATTCAATCGAAGTTTGATAAATTAAAATATTAAGTAAATTTTTTATACTATTTATTTGATTAAGCTTAGATATAATTTTAAGCTTACTCAAATAAAATTTGAAATTTTTTAATTGAATAGCTATAATAATTGATTGAATAGATTTAATTGAATATATATGAGAAATAATAAATGCTTCCTGCCAATCCCGAACTAAAAAAAAGTGGATGTCTTTTTTTAATTTAAAAAAAGATCATATCAGACTGTTTCTTTTATTTCATCTGTTAAATTGCATTTTGGATTCGATGTTAAACTGTACCACGTAAGAAACAGGAGCCTAAAAATATTCGATGCTCCGGCTGCCCGGAGGCTCTGGAAATTTCAATTTCTATTTAGCATATATAGTCATGTACATATAGTTATGTATATATATAGTTATACATAACGCGATTTTGTAACGTGCTATATTGTGTAAGTACCTTTCGGAATTTCAGATTTTAATTTGAAATTTTTATCATAAAAAGCAACAAAAAAATAATGACATAATCTCACAAATACAAATTTAATTTATCTTATAAATCGTTTTCATATTTGATCTTAAATCATTATAAATGTATATTAAGGCCGAGAATAGTCTTTCTACAGCAATTTTTCAAACGGGTCAGGCCGTTACAATTTGGCAGGCCTTAAAACTAATGTTCGTAGAAAATAATGAAATTATCCCTGTGATTGACATAGTCAAAGATTCTAAATCTTTAACAATGATTGACCATTATTTAACAAAAATAAATAAATATTTCATCTTTTTCTGTTCTGAAAATAGTCTAAGTTGCTCTTTGTTGCTATATTTATTTAAATAATTAGATGAGCAAAAAATGAATTTTTAGTTGATGAATTAAAATTTTTATATATTTAAAGAAAATTAATAATAAATAAATAATGGCGGTATATAAAACAACTCCATATTAAGTACAACAACAAGTTAATGGAATAACTGCATTTCAAAAGGAAATTGAAGAAATTCAAGGCACAACCGAAACTAACCCCAGCAAAGATATAATACAATGTAATTTTTTTTGTTCTGTTTTTACATGTTTATTTTTACTCTCATCGGCTACTGAGGTTTTTCTTGTTTTGTTTCTCACCTCTTTTCCGTTTTTCGTTAGCAACTATACGTTTTCAATTTAAAATCACTTTTGTTTCTTCTCATTCACGTTCGGTAAATCTTGAAAATGAGAGCCCGTTTTTGAACGCTTGAAACATGTCGACTGTTATTTCCAAACTGTATGCTTTTGAAGCGAATGAAGTTTAAATCAAGTAATATCTTACCACTCCAATTTCTTGAGATTATTTTTAATATAACGTCGGTTGTTTCGCATGTCTAAAAGAATTTTATAGGTGGGCATTTTGTTTCACACAATTTATAACATTAATTATTTGAAATTAAATTTAAAATATGCAGAATAATGTAAATATATATATTTTTTTGTTTGATCTGCCATCCACAAATTCACTTAACAATAATAATAATAATAAAAGGGATTTCTCTAAAAAATCAATTTAAACTTTTTCTATATACAAACTATTTTCCCAGTTTTTATACCTTAAAAGTTGAGAAGATGAAAGAAATTTCACGTTTATTTAAAATTTCTACTGAAGCCTAACTTTTTTGTGATAACACAACACTAAATGGACAAACTTTTTCTAAATAAATTTACTTATTGTACACAATAAATAAAGGTTTGTATATTTATCTCTATATATTCTAAAATGTTTTTAAAAAAGCTAATGAGAGAAATTCTGGGATATTAATAGTATTTTATGGCTATTGAAATATTGCCGGTATGCATTAAAATGACCTGATTCTCTAGAAGTATTAGACAACGTAATGATCGAAGACTTTTTCAATTTGCATTGCTTAAAATGCTCGCAGCGTCCAAATTATTGATACAGTTTTTTTAATACTGAGAAACTTATTTTTTCCCAATAATTTTTTTTCTTGAAAAAAGATGTAGCAAGTTAAAAAAAAATTTAAAAATCATGCATTCCGAAAAATCTTGAAAAAAAAATTCGGATTATTATTAGACTCGGATTATGAAAACAAATTTAACATCTTCAGACTTCAAAAAACGAATACTTTTTGAAAAAAAAAAAAAAAAAAAAAAAAAAAAAAAAAANAAAAAAAAAAAAAAAAAAAAAAAAAAACACCGTTTAATGCTTGCGGAAGCTTATTTCATTAAAATGAGCGTTAAGGCTAAATACGATGTCTTTCTCTTGCTGCGTCCGATAAATAAAAAAAAATTTAAAAAAAACTTTTATATTCAAATTATTAGGCTATAAAAAAAACGTTAAATTAAAAAAAAAAAAAGAAGAAGAAAACATTTATAGAAGCTATAACGACCGGAAATTACCCTTAATATGTTTTTTTTTTTTTTTTTTTTTTTTTTTTTTTTTTTTTTTTTTTTTTTTNTTTTTTTTTTTTTTTTTTTTTTGCACGAGGTAAACCAATATCCATTTGAGCTTATCCAGTCTACAAAATGCCACTCTATAAGCAATGCAGTAAATAAATATTAAAGTATCCTCAAAATAAAAACATTTACTTCATGCACTGCCCCCGAACGAAATATCATTCCAATTCTAGAATATTTAAAACAAAACAAAAAAACAAATTGCGTCATCCCATACCCAGTGCCTCATTCACCTGATATAAAGGAGGATAAAAAAAAGTGGTTTGAGAGAAAGCCTCCTATAAAAGGGGCCTCAACTCAACTCATCTCAACCCCTGAGCTCTGACGTCATGACAACATGCACAACGTTCCTAACTCCCTCTCTGTGCAGACAACAAAGAATTTTACTCAATTTTTTTTATTTATTCCTTTTTTATTTTAAGCTTAGAATTGCATACTTCTAAATGCCAAAGCCAGGGGGGATGTGCTATGCGATCAGGCATGACATTTAGGGCCTTATGCAACTGAAACGCGCCTCTTCGATTCGATTTCATCGAGCCCGTTCGTTCGCTATTCGAATGTGACCGGTTTCCGAATTCAACTGTAACATTTACGCGCCATCGAACTGGAAGGGTTACCTTTCGAAGCGGGTCATCATTTTGAGAGGTCACGTGATAGCTTAGAATTATCAGCCAATCAAAAAATTGATAGTCGTTCCAGAAATAAATTTAACTAATACTTTTTAACTGTGACTTTTTACGATTATATAAACATATATTTTCGATATATTGAATCAGTGATACTTCGTAAATTGTTTTTATAAACATGGATGCAATTTTAAAGGAAACAAATTTACTTATGGAATTATTAAGAAGCAGAAAGGATTTAATTAGCAATTATATTAGTCCTTCGTCAACTTTAAAGTCAAAAAATGACGTTAAAAAGGAATGGGATTCATTGGCCCAAGAAATTTCATCATATGGCTTCGGCAAGCCAAGGACCGGAGCCGAAATTAAAAAAAAATGGCAAGATCTGAAGTGTAGAGTGAGAAAAAAGGCTTTGGCCATAAATAAATATAAATCAGGGACAGGTGGCGGGCCACCAGCTCCACCTTTGAGTGAATTGGACAGAAGTGTTATCGATGTTTTGGGTCCTGCTGCCTTCAGTGGTGTGCCACTCTGTTCAAACCTTGATTCTATTTCACTTCAACAACAGGTTAGTAATGATTTGCTTTTATTAACTTTTACTGATAATTTTATAGTACTGAACCTTAGAATTAGTTAATTTATTTAGTTAGGAATGCAAGTAATGGTTCGAATTTTATTTTTAAAAAATATATTCATATAGTTATCAAGATAATGCTTTATAAACTTTTATCAGCAAATATTGTTCACGCTAGATTTAATTTCTTTTAACAAAAGTATCTGGATTTTGCTATATATATATATATATATAATTTGATGTTTTAAAATGGTGATTGAATATTTCTAAAGATTAAACTATTATTGAGATATCTCACACATTATTAATTTTCTAGCTGTGTCACTGTTTTTGCTCTTGCAACAAAGCTTTACAGTTACTCAATTTTTTACACAGCTCTTGTTAGGTCCTTTCTTTGTTAGTTTAAGCAATTTGCTTGAAAATTTTAACAACAGAACTTATTATCAGCTAATAATATTTACTTTAAAATTATATAGCTGAAATACATATAGTATTTTTTTTATTTTATTATGGTTTTAATTATTTTAAATTTTCTTTGTGGTTATTAGGTTGTTCCCGAAGAATTATCAGCAGTGGAGCCTGAGTTTTCTGATATTGATTCTTCGGTTTTCATTAATGATGGTAAATCTAACCAGTATGCAGCAGTTGTGCCTCCATTGGCCTCTACTAGCCAGGAATACAACTTAACAGAAATGACACCACAAGCAGAAAAAACTCCAGTTTCTATTAAAAGTAAAAATTATCTCTTTGTGGATTGTTTCATTACACTGTGATTTGCATTTCGTTGTTAATTTTTAAGATCTAAACAGTCATAATATTTTCTGTTATAAAATGTTGATTTAAAAAATAGAATAATTTAGATAATGAAAAGATGATAACTTTTCTTTCTACATGCATATTTCATTTTTAGCTAAGCATAAATGTAATGTGTCAAAAACGTATTCAAAAATGTATTTAAAGAAATTAATAATTAACATACAGTCCAAAAAGTTATGTGACTTTATGAAAAGTTACGTCTGTCCCAAATCTACAGATTTGAACTCACAATTAATGAAAACACGTTTTATATTCTGATGTAGCATATAAATTTTTGTAAACCTCTGACTGATAATATTCAATTTATTATATTAGAAAAAAAATAATTATTCAGAATGAAACTATTGTCATATTGTTTTATACCCTTATACAACTGAAACATTATTCTTCGAACTTTAATGATCATTATAGGGTGGTGACTGTTGTTCAAGTGTTATATCATCAAAAATAAATTTTTAAATGTGATAAGTTTTTGAAAAAGTAATTGTAATTCTGTTGCCCAGAAAAAAATAATTTATCAAATGCTGGCAGTTAATATATATTAGCTCCAATTAATTATTTAAGCATGTGCTTAATAAAAAACTTTCACTGCATTCAAATGAAAATTAGATTGAAGAAACATATATCATTTGTAAGTTTTACTTTAGTTTAATTTAAAAGTTTTGGCAGAAATTTCAAGCTATTTTCTTTTGCCATTTAATCTCTATTTTAAATTTGATTACAGGCTCTACTTCAAGAGTAAGAAAATTTCGGAGGAAGCAACGGTCTTTAAAAAAGGGATCAGATGTACAAGAACTTTTAGACCTTAAAAGGAGATCCTTGAAAGTTAAGGAGAGAATGGCTAGAATTTTGGAAGTAAAAACCAGATTGAAGTGCATGAAGATGGGTGTCAACTTTGATGAAATGATAAATGAAATTCCATGAAATAAAATTATTTTATTTGACCATTATTAATGTCCATGTTTATTTATCCATCTATTTTACATATCTATAAAATTTTATGCTTTAAAATTTATGAAATTCACTAATTGATGTTTGGTAATAAATATTACAGTGCTTATTTTTTCTGTAAGAACAATATACATTTTGCCTTTGTCTTATAATTTTAAGTCATAATTTTGTCTTATATTTTTGTTAGTTTCTAATCTTATTTAGTTTGTTAGTTTCTAATCTCTTCAAATTAGTTTCTAATCTTTTCTGATTTTTTTAAACACCGAAAGCTTCTCAGAGCAATAAAATTGTAATATTAATTTTGTTTCCATGTTTGTTACCAAGTAGACTAAGAAAACGCCTTTTTTTTTTGGTTCACCAAAAATGTTTTATTTTTTAGGACATTTTTTAAAGACATTGATCTAATTTCTTGCAAATAAAAGAATTATGATATTCTGCTTATAAAATTGCTTTTGAAAAAAATTTTAAAATTAATTTTTAAATTAATATTAAATTTATAATATTTAATTATATTATATTAATATTAAAAGAAAACATATTAAACAATTTATTAATATTAAAAAATATGATGTTCCTTGAATTAATTCTGATTCTAAATAAAGACAATATTACAGAGTTTGTTCAGACATTACAAATTTTATATTAAACAAAAGATTCAGAAAAATGTACTACATCAAACAATTATTATACCATATTTGTAAGTAATAACACTATTAGCAAACAAGAGTCATAAAATTCTTTATCTTTCGCTTAGATTTTGAGCTATTGAACTACGTGCCAAACACCCTCTAGCATACACACTAGTATTTGTTGGCAAATCATCTGGTTCGTCATCATCATTGTCATCTTCTATATACTCCAACAAAGGAATATTTCTTTCAATGCAAATGTTGTGTAACACACAACAAGCCATGATTATCTGGCATGATTTAGATGGACTATATAATAAGTTGCCACCTGATTTATGAAGACACCTAAATCTTGATTTTAATACTCCATTACACCTCTCGACAGAACTCCGGAGGGATCTTAGTTTTTTATTGAAATTTTCTTCAATTGCAGTTGTGGGAGTATCATAGGGTTTTAACAACCAAGGCTCTAATGGATATCCGGCATCTCCAATTAAATAATCTGTGCCTGATGTTAATACTCTCCTCAATTCACAGGCAGCCCAAATGTATGCATCGTGAACACTACCTGGCCACCGTGCCACCACATTTGAAATTTTCAGATCTTTATCACATACCTAAATAGAAGTAGAGTAAAATTAGTAAATCTTCTAAAGTTCTTAAAAATAAGAAAAAAATATTTCTGATCCTGTCGAATTTTCCTAATGATTTCCGGTTCACAAGAGTTTGAATAAAATTTAACTATGCTAATATTTGAGAACACTAAGAATAAATTTTAAGTCGATAAGTAGACTACCAAAAAAATAAATGTTAAGTAGACTAAATAAATAAATGTTAAGTATTTTTGATTTTTATTTTCGTGGGATAAACACACAAGCAAGTAGAGCAGTGGTTTCCAACCTGTGGTGCACGCCCCCAATGGGGGAGCAATACTGTTGCAAGGAAGCGTGTAGCTGTTTTCAAAATATAATTTCAAATACAAACCAAAAAAAATCAAATGGGTGTCAAAAAATGAATAAGCAGTATACGTAATCCACAATTCTAACTGCTGATTTTTGGTGCACAAATGCTAAAACATCCCATTCATACTCTTCTTCAAATCAAAATATCTTGCTTTTGTGTTTGTAGCCGAGTACCGATGGGGGTGGAATCAAAAGTTAAGCACTGGCAACATCCCGGTTATTCTCGTGCTTACTTGCGCCAAACTTCAGTAAACAGAAGCTTTAATTTGTCAGTAGTCCCTACCTTATTATGTTGTAGTAGTATTAATTATATAACATTTTTTTGTTTTATTATATTTCTTATAATAAATATATTATATTAGGGTAGATAACTACAAACTGAATTTCAAATTTATGAAAAATTTTTTTTATATAAGCCTGAAATATATAACCCTGCAAATTACTTTGAAATGGTGGTGGATAAAAATTTACAAAATCGATTTTATTAAACAAAGAATCACAATAAATAAACCACCACTTCACATTATTTATTTTCTGTCCGGAGCGGCATATCTGCATAAATACAAAAAGTATATTTTGCCAATTTTTAATAATTTACAACTATAATAAAATCAACGAATTAAATTAACTTACTAATTGAACATTAATCGAAAAAATGCTTTTTCGATTTATGTACATAAACCAGTCATCTGATGGCGGTCTTTGAATCGGTATATGTGTCCCATCAATTATTCCCAATAGTCTTGGAAAGCCACTAGCTTCAAAAAATTTCATTCTTGTGTTCCGCTTCTCTTGGTCAGTAGAGGGAAATTTTATAAACATTGGAAGTATATCCACTAGAGCTTTCGTCACTCTACCCAAGCTTCTTGACACTGATGACTGCGACATCTCTGAAAATTTGCTGTCAGCAGTCACGCCTTGGAATGATCCTGAAGCAAGTAGACTGAGAGTCATTAATACCTAGAAAACCAAACAATATAAATATTTTAATAAGTAAATAAAATTCTTGAGAGCATCTAAACAGTGACTTATGATAAATCAAAAAAAGAAATAAAATAATCACACAGTGTAACATTTAATTCACACCTTACCAATTAGATAATTCTTTTTTTGTGCACACTAAAAATACCTTTACCTTCTAGATGTAAGTAGTACACATGCATAGATACATACTTTTCAAAAAGCATTTTATTTAAATAATATTTTAATAAAAAAAATTTCTTTTTACAAACCATCACTCGTGAAATTGTACTTTATTTAACATAAAGTACTACTAATACCAGTAGGTCTTATATGCTAGAGAAATTTGTCAAACACAATAACCAAATAAAGTTTAAATTAGCCATTATTTAATAATTTAATATATATATATATATATATATGTATATATATATAGAGAGAGAGAGAGAGAGCCCAGACATGTTTCTGTTCCAGAATATACTACTATTAAACTTCTTTAATCTTTAAATTTATTTCAAAATCAAATTTTTTCACAAATAAATAAATGATATAAATAATTGGCATGATGTAAATGATTTATTTCTAGATATATTCATTACTAAAATAAATATTTGTTAAAATCATTACATAATAGCTTTAAAAATAAATCAAAACTTGAAGCTAGAAATTTTATACTGTATAAATATTTTGATGAAAAATAATATTCAAAACTAAACATTAAAGTTTTTTTTTGCAACTTAAAACAATAACAAAACGGAAGTGTAAATAAATTTTTTTATTTCATTAGGGCCCATGCGTTTTGACATAGCATAAGTGATTACAGTGACAATATTTTTCAAAATTAATGTGAAAGGTAATCCTTTACTGTTTACTAAGTGCAAGGTAATGTTTTCTACTACACAAACTTTTAAGATTTTTGACCTGATAGAAGATATAAGTTAAAATGGGTAATAAATATGTTAAATTACTGCTTACAGTTTACATGAGATAGAAAAAGTAAACAAACAAAAATATCTTACCTGTTGTTCAACGGTATGGCCTGATGTCTTTAGCTTTATTTTGCTCTCTAACAAGTCACACACATATAAATAAGATTCTCGAGTCAAGCGATAGCGGCTTATAAATTGCTCTTCTGAAAGATCAAGAGGATTCATATAATCCCGTAAATATCTCGGGATTTTATTTTTTATTTTTTCGTTTCGTAAAAGAAGTAAAAAATCCGCCATTGTAATCGTCAACAAACACCACGATACAATTCTGGCCTGTGATTGGTCAGAGAAGTTCTATCGAACCTCAACCTTCGAAGTCAAGCTATCGTGCTGGTCACGTGATAAAAAACGTTCGTAACGTTTCAGTTGAATTAAGAAACACGCATTTTTTCGAACCGATCGAGAAGTAACCAGTCGTTCGATCGAATTTTGTTTCAGTTGCATAGGGCGCTTAATCCTGATTCAGTATCTTGGATGCACCCCTATGTACACAATCCTTCCTCCTCCGAGTCAATTGTTCTATCGAATGTTTGACCGCTCATTCGTGACCCAATGGCTATTGGTGAGGTTGTAAAAGAATTGATTTAAATCGAAAGCAACTGCTACTTTTTTAATTAAAAGAGCCCTTCTAAAGATTAAAAAGAAACCGAAAATTAAAACAGTTTTAATAACAGTTGGTAAAGTTGGGTGACCAAACTTTCTAGGAACTTCTGTATCATATCAACAATTATTAAGAGTGCCACTATCTAAATAAAAATTATGAGTGCCACTGTCAATATTATTAAAAAAAAATTTTAAATCTGAAGATAATAAATGTCATTTATAAGCAGATTATGAATTTTTTTTTGAAAAATATTAACTATAGGCTAATTATAGATTTTTAAGCAAAAAATGCTTTTTATGTGCTGATTACAAAATATCACGTAATTAGATTTTTTTTTATGAAAGCCCATTTAGAGATGAAGTCTTGAAAAATTAATACAATAAATAAAAACACAGTAGAATATTAGGTTTTAATGTTAATAAATATTTTTAAGGGTTCAGACAGTTTTAGGATGTGTTCAAAATAAAAATTAATTCTTCAAACATAAAATTTTAAGTAATTATTAAATAATCAGCACATAATTAATGGCTTACAAACTTTGGCGAAGTTTTAGAAGACATCATTTTTTTAAAAAAATCGAACCCTGAATAGTGATGAAGTCTTGAAAAAATAATACAATAAATAAAAACTGAGCCGTTGTGGCTTAGGGCAGTGTTTCCCAAAGAGTGGTACGCGTACCCCTAGGGGTACGGGAACAGTTTAGCGGGGGTACGCGCTCTAATGCAACATATCTTGCAACAAACAAAAATTTCGCAAAATTTTATTTGAAAATAAAGCTATCCATGAAAATTTACGATTACGTATTTTTCTATTGGCTATTTTTTGTTGAGTTAACAGTTAATAATTAGTGGTATCAACAGCCAGTTGTGATTTTTAATTTTTGTGCAATTTTTTATAGTAAAAAATACATTCATTTTTTAATTAGTGGTACACAGAGTTACGAAAAATTTAGAAAGGGTACACAAAAGTCAAAAGTTTGGGAAACACTGGCTTGGAAATTCGTATCGATGGGATCGATACGAATTTCGCACCCGGCTCGCACCGACCACAGTCATGACGAAAAATTATCCTCAGTGGTAGAGAGATCACGGGTTAGAGTCCCCTTACAGTAAGGGTAACCTAGGAATATTTCTGTCGTTTTCCTCTCTATGTAACGCAAATGCGGGTTAGTTCTGTCAAAAAGTTTAAGACAAAAGCAAATTTCTTCCAAAACTTGATAAAGGAATTCCCTTGTCTTCTGGATTGGGTTCAAAATTACAAGGCTATGAAGTTGAACGTAAGTCGTAAACCCAAAATTCAGCTATTCAACGACGGTTATGAAATAAAATAAAAACTAAGTAGAATCTAAGGTTTTAAAAACATTTTTAAGTGTTTAGATATTTAGTATTAGAATAAAAACAAATTTTTGAAATATATAATTTTAAGTAGTTATTATATAATCAGCACATAATTAATGGTTTGCAAACTAGGCAAAGTTTCAAAAAACATAATTTTTTAATTTTAAAATTTTTTTTAAAAATAATCCTGAATAGTGATGAAATTTTGAGAAAATAAAACAATAAATAAAAACTAAGTAGAATCTTATGTTTCAATGTTAATAAACATTTTTAAGGGTTTAGCCAGGCAGGATGTGCTTAAAATAAAAAACGAATTTTTGAACCACATAATTTTAAGTAGTTATTCAATAATCGGCACTTAATTAATGATTTACGTACTTTGGCAAGACGTCATTTTTTTTTAAAAAAAAAAACTTCTCTTCTTTTTTTTTTTTTTTTTTCAATAAGTTGACTTTTTAATAATTTCCAGTGTTAAAACTCTGCACGTGTACTTCTGTTTAGCTATCCATGACATAGTTCGACATTTGGAATTACTAGGAGTTATTTTTGTTTTAATGCGTGATTATTAAAGAACTTGAAACATGTATTGAGAATCTTCTACTAATATAATGGATTTAAAAACTTACGGTATGTAAGGGTAAGACAGATTGTGGACACTTTTTAAGATAGAAGCAAATAATTGTTGACTAATTTAAATGCAAAAAAAAGGGGGGGGGACATATCGAAAAATATTTGTCAGAAAAGTTCAAAAAAGTTAAAACAGTTTATTTTCAAATATTTTTATAGTAACTTTTTAGGCAAAAAATGCTAGACATCAAAAGTCATATGAAAAGTGTATTTATTCAATAAAAATTAAAAGTAGAAATCCTAGCCAAGACAACGATTTTAACTTTTATTTTTACTAAACTCACAAAAAAACTATACAGCATATAGGCTTGAGGGACATAGTAACACATTTGCCGTAGGTGATATTTAACATCAAACTGTTTCTTGGTATAGTTTCGAGGTAGGCACTTAACAAGTTTTTGAAATTTTTAACTAGAACACAGCCAAAAAATCAATCAGAAAAATTCTACTCCGCCTAATTTATTCGAAACACTTCATTAACAGAAACATCTTAATCGTCGTGTGTTTGACCAATAACGTTTTTCTAAAGAAATTTTTTAAAAAATTTATTAATTTTCAATTAAAATTTTTGAGCAAGTTTGAAAAACGTGTCTTTTTTATAGGCCCTAAGCCCTTATAACATGTATAATTTTACAATTAAAGTTACAAAATTTAATTTTCATATTACCATTTAGTATACATTAGACAACATGTTTAAAGTACTTAAACTACTAAATGTAATAAAACATTAAAAAAAATTAGATGTAAGCTGTTTAATTTTAAAGACGATCAGATGAAAGTTCAATAAGTTATCGAACTCGTCGTTTATAGATATTATATTGTTGTTCATAGGAAATTTTTTATAACGTTTATAGTTTTTCAATTAAAGTTATCAGACCTAATTTTAATATCATCTATTTGGTATATGTTCCACAACATGATTAAAATACTTTAATAAAAGCAATAAAACTTCAGTAAACAAAAATTAGATACATAGCATACAAGCTATTTAATTTTTAAGAAAATCAGAAGAAAGTTCGAAAAGTTATCGAATTCATCGTTTATAAATATTTTCAGCAAAAAATATTACGTCTTTGCTGATACATGTGTTTCATTTATTAATTTTTTATTTATAATAGAACATTGTATAAGTATGAAATTTTTTTTTTGCCATTATAAGATCAATTAATCCACTAAAAATAAGTCTATTTATTGATAAATCTCCAATATCCAGTTTCTTAAGAAATTTTTTTTCTTCTACTTAATAGATCCTAAATTAAATACTAAATAAACATATTTAGACCTAATGCACGCTGTAATGCACATTGCATCTAACATTACAGCGTATTTTAAATTTAAAAAAATTTAAAAAATCATCCGCTAGATTAAGATATTATTTTCTTTCTTTGCAATAGGTTTCAATTAAACGTTAACGAGCGAAATTGTAAAAAATGTAGAATCAAACAGTATACTTTAGACATAACATACTATATTTAGACCTAATATAGCAAATTTAGACCTAGCATAACAGCTTATTTAGATTTAACATAATATATTTAGCCATAATATAGCATGTTTAAAACTAGGATAAGAGCTTATTTTGACCTAACATTTCACCATTTTTAGATTTAAAAAAAAAAAACATTGATATTCACTTGCTAAAAAATATTTACGTTTTTAATATGTTTTAAATTAAGCACTAAATATTTAATATAAATTAAATATACTAATAATTAATTATACTATATAATTAAATATACTAATTTAAAGTAAAATCGTATATTTCAGAACTAACATAAAATAGTTAGCATATTTGGACACATCATGAAAGCTTATTTAGACCTAACATAATATATTTAGCCATAGCACATCATATTTAGTAGCATAACAGCTTATTTAAACCTAACATAACAGCATTTTTAAATCCAAAAAAGAAAAAGAAAAAAAAAACACCGATATTTATTTGCCAAATAATTCGCTTTCCTATTTAAAAGGTTTTAAATTAACACTAAATAAAACCTGTCATTTTAACTACTTGCGAAATTTCATATAACGTATAGTCAAACAGAAACTTTGACCTTAAAATATATTTGACTTTAAAATAACAATTTAATCGAAGCTATTAATCAGAACAAGACTCCATGCTGGTTTCCAGAATTCCTAAAAAAGGAGGTAGATGAAAAAGTTCATTTTCTAAGACATTTCCACCGTCTAAAGTCAAGGTCAGCTATGAAATCTTATCGAGGGGTCTGCCGATGTTCGTCCCTTTATTTCCCTCAGAGAGCATCTGCAAGATGCCGGCTTTGTTAGTTTTGAGGGGAAGGGGGTTCACCAGGGCCTCTTACAACCTTAACTTGGGGCCCATAACCATTGCAAAAACAAAAAAGGCCCCATTTTTTTTTTACTAAGGCTTCTAAAATAATAACAGAAAAATACACCTTTAAAAAGGAAAAAGCAAAATGGCGAAAAAGGGCAAATAAAATTTATTATGGCTGATAGCTATATTGCCTGGGGAAAGTTGATTGACTTCAGAATAATCTTTCCCTCTTACAGTCGTATTCACAGCATTGCATTCTGATATATTGCTGCTGCATTCTTTCAATGCAGAATACAGCATTCAAAACTGCATCAATGTGTTAGAATGTGCAGCAATCCAAAAATATCACAAATTCACAGCAATATGTTACCATAAAGCATATATAATTATGCATGCGTGAATTAGTTTTCATGTTTCAGAATTTAAAATGCGTGTATGACTTCGTACAAGTGTATTGCGTTAAAAATGATTATCATTTCAATGCATTTATGAATTCCATTTTTTGCACCATTCCCGACGTGTGAATTTCTGTTAACGAATTCGACATTACATTAATGCATTATAGCTTTATATATCTATATTTTGTTGCAAATACTTCAATAATGCATTTATATATTTGTGCATTCCATTTATGGAGACACATTTCCTTACATGTGAATTTTCGTAGACAAATTTTGCATTATATTAATGCTTATAAATCTACTTTGTGATAAAAATGATTCCTTATTTTAATGCAATCATAACTTAGTAGATTCTTGCAATGCATACAGAATTCCTTATTAATAAGCTTTTGTTATTAACTATTGCACAATATTAATCTCTTAATTACTTATTTGAGGGCAGGAATTACGTCAAAAATATTAAGCTTAATACTAACAATTACATAGTTGTTAATTAAATACAACATGAACTACATGGAATGCGTGCGAATCCGTTTTCAGTCATTCACAGGAACAACCCAGGATGCGATTTTTTTATCCAGCGACTTTCAACGAACATGCTCTTCTGTCTGGTGTTTTCCTAAATACAAATATGCAAAAATAACTTGATTCTTGGCTTTATTTTAGTTTAGGTTGCAAATTTTAAAAGAAATAAAAGCTTGTATTATAATTGGAACCAACTATAGCCAAGAGAATAATCGACAAAAAAGAGAAAGCGAGTATTTTAAATCCGATGAATTATAAATTAGCACCCGGAACCATCCCCATCTTGACGAAAAGAAACTCTTACCCCTGCACCATCACGTCATGCGGAGCAAACGGTTCAAAACTCAAATTAAAATCTGCTATAGAACTTTCAGAATAAAACAAAAATAATGAAAAAAAACTTAATTGTTGACTTACCAAAAATTTTTTATTATTTATTAAGAGAAGTATCGTAAAAAAAACTCAAAGCTCACTTTCTAGCTAAAATTCATACGATTTCTTGACGGTGTGTCAAGATAACAAAATGGAATTTGTTGAATCGGCAAAAGTTATTTCTTAGAGTGAGGACATTTAAAAATTGAAAACTACAGATAAGTATAAAAAATTGAATGGCATTTTTCTTTTAAACCAAGTAACATTTTTTCCTGGAAATTGCGTAAACAGTAACTTTAGTCACAGTCCTTAAACTGTTTTAAAATCCCAATAACAACACAATGCAATTGTTCCGAGAAGAAAACTAACTAAAAATAACTCAGTGGGCATGTGCTTTAAGAAATAAGAAGAAGAATTATAAACATAACATAGAAAGCACAACAGATGCCATGCGATTCTACAAGAAGTAAAAAAAAAAATTAAAAAGCTCTAGCTGGAGGAGTTGAAATACCCGTTGCTTACTCAAAGTTGTAAACAGAGTAATGCGATGAAAAATAAACGCAGGGCGGACCACCGTAGAAAAAGACAAATGCTTCTATTCTGGGTAACATGGGACCTACCATCAGTTATCGCTTGGCAGAAAACAACGCGTAAAGAAAAATCGTTTGGTCATTGCTCGACGCCTTTTAGGTGTTTCGAAATTTCTTTGTCTCCTGTGGCAACGATAATTTTTCAAATCGACAATCAGATTTTTGGTCTCACACATTACGAGGGAATATAGACTAAAGTAGAAAGAAAGAAACAGTAAATAATCACTTTTCTAAGATAACTAATACTTTGTTAGTTGAGGCTAACATGGTTTATAACCATAATTAACGTTGGCCACAATCAGATTTTTGGTCTCACACATTACGAGGGAATATAGACTAAAGTAAAAAGAAAGAAACAGTAAATAATCACTTTTCTAAAGTAACTAACACTTTTTTTTGTTAAGGCTAACATGGTTTATAATCATAATTAACGTTACCCACAATCAGATTTTTGGTCTCACACATTACGAGGGAATATAGACTAAAGTAAAAAGAAAGAAATAGTAAATAATCACTTTTCTAAGGAAACTAATACTTTTTTTGTTAAGGCCAACATGGTTTATAATCATAATTAACGTTAGCCACAATCAGATTTTTGGTCTCACACATTACGAGGGAATATAGACTAAAGTAGAAAGAAAGAAACAGTAAATAATCACTTTTCTAAGGTAACTAATACTTTGTTAAGGTTAACATGGTTTATAACCGTAATTAACGTTAGCCACAATCAGATTTCTGGTCTCACACATTGCGAAGGAATATAGACTGAAGTATAAAGAAAGAAACAGTAAATAATCACTTTTCTAAGGTAACTAATACTTTTTTTGTTAAGGCTAACATGGTTTATAATCATAACGTTAGCCACAATCAGATTTTTGGTCTCGCACATTACGAGGGAATATAGCCTAAAGTAGAAAGAAAGAAATAGTAAATAATCACTTTTCTAAAGTAACTAATACATTTTTTTGTTAAGGCTAACATGGTTTATAATCATAATTAACGTTAGCCACAATCAGATTTTTGGTCTCACACATTACGAGGGAATATAGACTAAAGTAGAAAGAAAGAAATAGTAAATAATCACTTTTCTAAGGAAACTAATACTTTTTTTGTTAAGGCTAACATGGTTTATCATCATAATTAACGTTAGCCACAATCAGATTTTTGGTTTCACACATTACGAGGAATTATAGACTAAAGCAAAAAGAAAATGACAGTAAATAATAAGCTAAGATAATTGAAGATAACAACAATTTTTTTTCATAAAGTCTATAGTTAATAACTTTACCCACAATGAATGAATTAAACTGATAGGGTTCTGTAAAAAGAAATAACTAAATAGAATTTATAGGGTGACAATTGTGGTGGTTGAAATTTATTTTGTGTAAAAGCTTTTAAGGTAATTTATTTATAATATCTAATGATTACCATTAAGTTGAAATTAAAGCAAATAGCACCAAGAAGCATGAACTTGCAACATCACTAGCAAAAACATATAATAACATCATCCATTTCTATTGTCATTTAAATAAAAACATTGATTCACGAACAACGCATGTATTCGGTAAAAAAAATAAAAAATTTAAAAATACACGAGAAAAAAAATCTAATTCTTGGCTGCAAAGACCGTAAATTTTTCAGTTCTCACGAAATTTTTCAAGCTAGATCAACGCAAATGCACGATTATCAACGCACAATTTAATTGAAATAACTATAAACATTTAAAGCAAACAAAAATGCAACTGCAAATTTATTCTATATTTATAATAGTATGGTCAGCATCTACACATATGATCTCTGATGCGTATACTGGACACTGTAATTGTCATCGATGAAAAACAAACACTTCCACACGTCATTAGTAAAACCACTTCCCATATCTTTTGCAGCGAAAAGCAAATAAAAGTAAGATCCACATCAACAATAAACATTAACAATAGTTCAACTTAACCCTCGTGGTGATATGCCCGACTAAACTCCAGTAAGCTCCATGGAATAAGTGATGATTTTCTAAGAAACAGAATGTTTAGAGAATTTCTTGTTTATTTTACCAATAATCAATCTTACTATTCCCGTAAGAGTACGAGATATTTTTAAAAAAAAATATTTTGTTCTCAATTAATTGAGAAATGGTTTTGTAATTTAAAAACATTTCACCAATTATTTATCACCAATTATTTATCACCAATTATTATTCACCAATTATATAATCAAAAACATTTCCCTTCCTAACCAAATTGATCAAATAAATCTTTCCAAGAGTTCCGGAGTCAGGTGACAATACAAGTCTCAATTGCTTCACAACTCAGAATTTATTATCATAATATCACCAATCCAAAATTTCAATCACTTCTTGACTCGTTAGAATTTTCAAAACTGAACTGAAACATATTGTTGGTTCATAATAAGAATCTCAAGTGTTGCCTGACCACTATATATAGAATTTATATCATTGTTTTATAGCTAATTAGAATAAATCATAGAAGAAAATTTCGATCATTTTTCGATTAGTCAGAGAGCTGAAAGTTTAACTGGAACTCTGTGCTTGATGCAAGTGCAATTCATAATTGATAAATGATTCAAGTAAAATTTATCGCAAGTAGAAATTTTCACAACTTGCCAACGTAAACTAAACTGAAAGATACAAAACTAAAATGAGAAAAATAATAAAGTTTAAAACTTTAAACACTACGTTTATGAAGTAGTTTAAGAAGGTTGGTTTGTCAGACTTGAAACGTAAAACGTAGGGAGTATCACCATCGTAATTAACATATACCATAACCCTCCTAAGTCTTCCAAAATTGATGTGATCTACATTTTTCGTTTTAGGTCTAACATAACTAAATTTATTTTCTCCTTTTCAGTCTGTTTAAAAAAAAAAGTTTTTTCTAAAACAAAATTTTTTTTTAAAATTCTATCGCTAACTTTAATCTAAATATCACTTACAAAAAGCAAAATTACGTTATTATTGAAAAACACTTAGCAGTATAAAGATATGTTTAATTCATAAAACAAATATTTATTTTGTTACTAATATATGTTTATTGTTTTTAAATCATTTATGCATGGTTCTTATTTAGTAACCTTTGATAAATGCTTCGTGAGCCAAACGATACCTGTTAAATGCCTAAAATTGGTTAACAAACCACGGACACGCCAAAATCGTTTACGGTAGATTGCATTTTCTATGAAGAAAAAAATTCCTGATATTTTTCAAAATGCATAATACTTTCCTCACAGGATGTGCTTATTTGTTGATGGAAGATAATGCTTTGCTTTTCGCCAAGTACGGAGGATGAACAGGACAATTAGCTAACAGATGAAGCGACTTATGATCTACAAAGCATACACACGGTTTGTTTTTTTCATTCACGATTCATTTAGGTGTATTTTTCGACAGGTGGGAATATTTGATAAGGAATACCTGAGCTACTCGCGAGGATATTTTCTTTTACCACCATGATACTGTCAACCGGAAATGAAAATTGTTTTGATTCCCACGAGTCTGTTGCCACCTAAAATTAATAATATGATAAAATTCTCAATATATATGCATTTTCCCCCCTTTTATTTCAAAAGAACATTCAAATGACTAAAATTGTTCATAGATTATTGTTAAATGGAGAAAAAAAATTCGCGAAAAATTACACTACTGTACGATAATGATATAGGTATTTAAACCATTGATTTGGCATTCATACGGTAATGAATTACTGGAAATTCTGTTTTTCAAAATTTTAGTTCTTATCACTTCAAATCTAGAGAAAAATACGGAACTGAAAAGTAAATTTATCCGAATAAACGGTTTTTATGCCTTGATCTAAAGTTACATCATAAAATCTGCAAAATTTACTTGATTTATCAATTTTGTCACGCATGATAAAACCATATTTTATTGTTAACTTTCCAAGATCATTAACAAAGCACTTCGGTTAAAACTACCTAGCTCTTAGTTTTCCCATAGAGGCAGAAACGCGGTAAACTTTACCATATTCTGGTGGTTTTGATCATGTTTTTTTTCTTCAGTGTAGATATTACTAAATAAATTTAGTCATTAAGATATTTTGAATGTTAAATTTATTGTTATGAGAAACAAATTGTACAATTTCAATCAAATCTACATCACTCATTAAAGTTAAACCTAAATTTCAAAATTAATTTAAATTCAGAACTGTTATTCATGAAAACGGGACTGTATTGGAACTGGACTGGCGGTAACTAATTCTATTATTTCTAAATCGACTTTGCAATTTAAGTTATTCCACGTTATTGATATTATATGAGAAAATTTTTCAATTAAATTATTCTATTACTGTCATAAAAGACTCGCTTTTGTAAACTCAAAACCGTCACTTAGAGAAATAAAAGATGCTTTATTGGAATTAACTAGTTCGTCACTTCTAAATCGAATTCGCAATTAAAGTTATTCAATATTAAGTTTATTATTAGAGAATATTTTTTTACTGAAATATAGCATAACACATAGCATAAATTCAAAATTTTTTCCAACTCAAAACAGTTGCTTTAAGAAAAAGTTATAACAGTTAAATATACACAACTTTTTAATGCTAGAGAAAACTTCCCAATCAAAATATTTCATAACTCTCATAAAAGTCAAACAAAAATTTAAAAAAAATTTAAACTCAAAACCTTTGTATACAGGAAAGAAGCTGTCTTAGCATAACATAGCTCTGTTGGAATTAAATTTTAAATTAAATGATGCATTTAATTTATAATAGTTCGCAAAAACTTTTCAATTTAATTTATTCTTCATCCTTCATTAAAGTTAAACATAATTCGTAAAATTTTTTAAAAAGTTCAAACAAATCGCTCACAGAATAAAAGCTGTATTGCAAACCAAATAACTGTCTGACAATTCTACCTTGGTTTTCAACTAAATATTAAGTTGAATTTATTATTGTTATAAAACTTTGCAACCAAATATATTCTTAGTTAAATGCACAAATATTATGGAAAATTGTGCAATTAAATTAATTCTTTCCTCCCTCATTAAACTTCAAAATAAATTAAAAAACTTCGTTCAGAGAAAGAAAACTGTAGTGGAACTAAACTTAGCAATTAAACATTATTAGTTAAATTTATTATTGTTCAAAAAACTTTGAAATTAAATACATTATTCATTAAATGTACAATTATTAAAGATAACTATGCAATTAAATTTATTCTTCAACCTTCATTAAACTTAAAAATAAATTCAATAATTTTGTTTGGAGAAGAGAAACTGTTACGGAACTAGATCGTTCTGACAATTTAACCTCGATTTTCAATCAAATACTCCTAGTTAAATTTATTCTGATTCTAAAACTTTGCAATTAAATATATTCTTAATTAAATGTACAATTATTATAGATAACTATGTAATTAAATTTATTTTTCATCCTTCATTAAATTTAAAAATAAATTCAAAACGTTCGTTTGGAGATAAGAAACTGTTATAGAACTAAATCGTTCTGACAATTTAATCTCGATTTTCAATAAAATATTCCTAGTTAAATTTATTCTAATTAGAAAACTTTGCAATTAAATATATTCGTAATTAAATGTACACCTATTATAGATAACTATACAATTAAATTTATTCTACATTAAACTTAAAAATAAATTCAAAACGTTCGTTTGGAGAAAAGAAACTGCAATGGAAACAGATCGTTCTGACAATTTAACCTCTATTTTCAATCAAATATTCCTAGTTAAATTTATTCTTAGTCGAAAACTTAGCAATTAAATATATTCTCAATTAAATGTACAATTATTATAGATAACTATACAATTAAATTTATACATAACTCATTAAACTTAAAAATAAATTCAAAAATTTTGTTTGGAGAAAAGAAACTGTTACGGAACTAGATCGTTCTGACAATTTAACCTCGATTTTCAATCGAATATTCCTAGTTAAATTTATTCTGATTCTAAAACTTTGCAATTAAATATATTCTTAATTAAATGTACAATTATTATAGATAACTATACAATTAAATTTATTCTACATTAAACTTAAAAATAAATTCAAGAATTTCGTTTGGACATAAGAAACTGTTATGGAACTAAATCGTTCTGACAATTTAATCTCGATTTTCAATCAAATATTGCTAGTTAAATTTATTCTTATTCGGAAACTTAGCAATTAAATAAATTCTTAATTAAATGTACAATTATTATAGATAACTATACAATTAAATTTATTCTACATTACTCATTAAATTTAAAAATAAATTCAAAAACTTCGCTTGCAGAAAAGAAGCTGTTTTGGAGCTAGACAACCGTTCTGTCACTTCGACCTCAATCTGACAGACTCCATTCCTAAAATTTGTTCTCTCAATCCGTATTTCGCCCCTCTCTACTCTAGGACACAATTATCTTTCTACACGGCCACTTATGTCATTGCTGGAACACCCCCTACCATCCACCCACGCTTGATTCCACCCCCAACCCCAAGGGACCATTCCATCATGGAGTGACACCCTCAATTGGATTCGTCCGTTGCGCAATTCATTCACCCCCATCCTATTTACTACCCCCCTGCTTTTATAAGTTCTCGCAGTTCTCTAGTCCTTTTGTAGCAAGAGTAGCAAAAAAATAACAACAAAATAATAAATAAACCGCCTCAAATAATAAAAAATGGTGGTAGCAACATTTTTCAAAAGAAAACTGTCGTACTAAAATTTTTAGCTTTGTTCTTTTTTAACTTTTTTTTTCGCCGTGTTCTTGTTTGTTGTTGTAATGTTTTGTTCCACTTAACGTAAATAAGGAGCGCCAGGTGTAATTACACGCTTGCCAAAGTTTTACGAACGAACAGGAGAAAAAGTTGAGAATGTTCCCAAAGTTAACTTTAAATCTTTTTAGATTTTTTTCATTATTTCTACCTCTTTAACCTTTTCCAGAAAACCTCTTGAGGTTGCAAGTTTTTTTTTCCCTAAAAAAGGCATTGGGCTTTAGTATGCGTGTCTAAACAAAATAAATTGAATTCAAAAAATGTTTTTTTGTTTGATTTGTTTAAAGCTTTAATTCGAAAGTTAAACCTAGCGTGTGCATTTAAGAGTGGGTTTAGTATAATTTTTGTCCTTTTTACATCAAGGGAAATAAAAAAAAAATGTCGTATATTTTTGTTATCGTCTTCATTTACCGTTTTGAAACTAAACACAAATCACTAAATTAAAAGTTCTTTTTTTCTTTTTTATTCTTCTGATACTTTTGTGCACTTCTTTACCTTAATGCAGTTTTTTGTTACAAAGTCGTAAATTAAGTGTTAATCTTTTGACATTCAAGGGAGAAAATACTTTAACTTCGACTATTAATCTTTTTATAGGGAAATTTTATTTTTCCAGTAAAGTTTACAATCGACTAAAAAATATGTTTTTGAAGTTATTTAGCATTATTGAAACATATTGATTGGATCATTTATACAATGAAGTGATTGCGGAATATTTGATCCTGAAGTTCTAGAAGTCAAAAGCTTTCAACAACTTGATACAACAACTTTCCCTTGAGAATTATGAGAATAATATCAAAATAACCAGATTGATTAGAATGTAAAATTATAAGATGATTCTAAAATTAAACTCTTTGCACTGCCTTTCACTTTCATTTGACAATCAAACTGATTTAGTTGCTTGAAATCAAAGTTTCACAGTGATTTACCTCAATGTTAGTTCGTCTTGTTTTGATAACGTTTTTATTTGTTTCGCTTGTTTACTGTTTCTTTAGTTATAATGTGTATTTATTAAGATTTCTTCTTGAAATTTGTTTTAATGTCAACTCTGGGAGGATTTGGAATAATATATTGACAAGCCACATTTTTTAAATTGCTCAATGGAGTATTTTATGAAAATCAGTGGTTTCCACGTTAGCGATATGTGTAGATTGTGCTGTAATCGATTTGAAATCCCTGAAACTTGTGTAATACCTATTTAGATAAAATACTATAGTGAATTTTGATTTAAAAAACTGTGCCTTACTACTATAATACCTTTTGATCTTAAAATGTTTCGACGCGTTCACGGGATGCCAGATTCTCCATCGCAAAAAAGAAAATTACGACAATGATATAACAGCGCGCCATTAGATTAACGCAGGCAAAATTAAACTAAACTTTAAAAAGAATAAAATCTTTTTCAATTGTAAGAATACAACGTGAAAAAAACTGAACGATACTGTACTGTACTGTACGATACAGGTTCAAATTACGATAAAAAGTACTGGCATCCTGAGTGTCAGCCCTGGATCCATTTTTACAGGAACATGTTGAGGAACAAAAATATCTTATGTACCGTAAATTTTACAATAATAATTACCGTAAAATCGCCGAATCACTCTCAATAAATAATTATTATGGTAAAAATTAAGGTATAATATTTTACAGTAAAAGTTGATTTTTTTGTTAAAATGGATTTTAATGATGACGCACACAAAATGCCGGTATTTTATAACGTAATTTGAATCGGAATTTTTTTTTAGTATACACAGTGATTCAACTTCATAATAATTCGTCATTCTTTGATAACACTTAAGTTTTCATGATTCCTAATGCGTTAATTTCATTTTTTTTTAAAAAATGATTTCATGAATAAACGCATTTATATCTATATGCGCTGTAATCAATATTGAAACACGCTGTACGCTTTTTTTTACATATTGTAAATAATTAAATACAGAGTTTATTAATTTACAGAGTTAATAAAGAATAAATACAGAGTTTACTCCATCGGTAGTCTAATTAAACTGGATTGTATTGCCGATGAATATTTTAATTACTGTATGTAAATTATACTTGATTATTTCATTAGAGGAAATTAGGATATTTAATATAAAATCAAAGAACAAAAACGAAATAGAAATTGTATGACACAATTTTATTCATATGTATTTAATTTAGACAAAATCACGAGCCTAATTATATGTGACACAACACCCATGATGAATCAATAATAACCCTTCAATACAAAAAAAAAAATAAAAAAATAAAAAAAATCACCTAATTTTGATACCAGACATGTTATTTTTCAAGGAAAATGTGCCACTGATAACAATTTAATTGTAAATATGAAATTATCATGTTTACTTATAAACAAGGATAGAATACAATTATCTGGCGGAAAGACATATTGTTTCAACTACGGCACATCCTTGTCTTTAACATGCGAATTTTTTTTTGTTTTCTTCTAAGTATTGAAAAGGTTGTGTTTTGCATGATGTAAATTTGTTTTCCTGAATCGCATTAAATTTTCGACATTTAGGTGATTTTTATCGGACCATTTTGGCAAATTTGATTACAGAAAAATAGAGTTTTCGTGTAATTTTATGCCAATTGTCCTTTGTTATTACTTAACAATAAATGCTTTGTTATCACTCAACTCTCTCCTTCTTTTTTTTTTTTTTTTTTTTTTTTTTTTTTTTTTTTTTTTTTTTTTTTTTTTTTTTTNTTTTTTTTTTCATTTTTATTTATCTTTTTTTAAACTAAGTAGAGAATTTCCTTCATTAAAAACACAAAGTTTGTAATTTGCGTTTCGCACATTCGTCAAAAAGTAAAGCGAAATGATTGGCGATACTAATTACAAAATATTAAGACATAAAAATAAGATAGAATGATATTTGAGAAGAAAATAAGAATACTAAAAAATTTTAATTGTAACAATAACATTCAAAATAATAATAGGTTGTGTAATAAATTGTTATAATAAGATAATAAATAATAATAAGATAATAAATAATAATAAGTTTTTTTTAATTTTTTTTAACAAAGTAAAGAATTTCCTTCATTAGAAATACAAAATTTGTAATTTGCATTTCGTGCATTCATCAAAAAGTAAAGCGAAATGGTTGGCGACACTAATTACAAAATATTAAGAAATAAAAATAAGATAGAATGATAGTTGAGAAGAAAATAAGGAGACTAAAAAATTTTAATTGTAACAATAAAATTTAAAATAATAATAGGTTGTGTAATAAATTTTCATAATAAGATAATAAATAATAATAAGTTTTTTCTTCTTTTTTTTAAACAAAGTAAAGAATTTCCTTCATTAGAAATACAAAATTTGTAATTTGCATTTCGTACATTCATCAAAACGTAAAGAGAATGGTTGGCGATACTAATTACAAACAGTTAATAAGATGAAGTAATATTTACAAGCTCAATAAGTAGACTAAAATATTTCAATAATAATATAATTTAAAATGACGTGAAGTATTTACCGAAACTACAAAAAGCACGGTAACCCTGTGTCAAACTAGGGAATTTTTTTTTCAAAGCGATATGGAGCGATAGTCAGGAAGTCAAGTCGTTAACTAAGAAATCGACATTTATAATAATATAACAAGATTCCAAAGCATCAAAATCAGCCTACGTGATATATATATATATAATAATAATAATAATAATGAGACAAAAAAGCTGTATGAACATTTGTATAACTATTATATTAATATATTTTGCTTTGGCTATATTAATACCATATTAGAAAGCACTCTATTTAGCGGATATAGTCGTGTGAACTGACGACGAGAATATATCTTTCCCTTATTTTGTTTTCCAAAATTTTAATTTAAAAAAAAAAAAAAAACATTTTTTCTTGTTTTTTTTTTGTATTTATATATATAGCTTGTATATAGTCTTGTATCCAAGACTAATCAAGTTTTTTTCTATCAGCTACAACGTCTGGACCGTCTTTCACCCGTAAAAAATTAATAGCAATGGATAGTTCATAACTTAGAACAGTAAGTACTTATTCAACTTTTCACGAATTCCAGAATAAAATGGTTTTAGTACCAGTTTTTTCCCGTTTGCCGTCTTACTTTCAACTCTGCAATGGGATAAAAAGAGTAAGGGTAAAACAACAAAGATTTATGTGAAGGCAATAATATGTTTCTGCTCCTTGTGCTGCCATTTAGTGAATATTCCAGTCATTTGTAAACTACCCACTGAAAACGATACTAAGGAACAGTTTGAAGTAAAAAATGTCAGTTTTCAATAATTGTGGCTCATTAATATATTTCCCCAAGTTCTCTTTATATATATATATATATATATATATGTATTCATATTTTTACTTGATCAATAAGCTGATAAAAAAAATATCCTGTTTTTTAAGAAAACAGTAATGTTCCTTTTTAAACGTTGTTTTTGTAACTCGGTTAATGAAAGATACAAAAATATCGCAACAAAGCAATAAGTTTATTTAGTCTGATTGAGATTCTGCAAATGTTATTCTTCGCCATTTAAATAGTTAGGTTTAGCACAAAATAAAAATTAGGGTCAACAACTATGTAGTCAAATTTGAGAAGTGAACAAAAACAGGCTTTACAAATCCTATTGGTTGTTTTTGTTCCCTGTCAACCGTGTTAACCGATTAGTGTTGTTTTTATCACTAAAGGGCCATGTTAAGGTACATTTGGTGAGAAAATTTTTTTCTTTTTATGTTCAGCAGGGTCTTTAACATTTTTCCGCATTAAGAATCGATATATTTACGGAGGCATTCTCTTAAGAAATAACACTCGATCTGAGGCAATTGATAGCTAATCAAGTACAACAGCATGTGAAGGTTAAAACAACGACGGATTCTTGTATCACACAGTTGAATGCCAACGTATACAACGTTTTTTTTCTTTAAAAAAAAAAAAAAAAAAAAAAACGCAAATTAAATTTAAAATTATGTGAACGGTGTATCTTTCTAATCATTTTCACAATTCGATTTTAGTTATACCTTGGAAGAATAGTATCTAAGAAGCCAAAGCTAAATATTAATGTACAGAAATATTACGAATTAAAAGAAAAATCTAAAAGACCGGAAGATAAATTGCTCTTTTATTTTAGTATTTGTAGGATTATAATTTAAAAAGTGAAAACTAAATAAACAATTGTGTAAAAATTATGAATTAAAAAGAAAAATATTGGAAGAAAAGTCGCTTTTTCATTTTATTATAGATTGATAGAAGGAAATCAAATAAGTAAAAATGAATTAAAAAAAATTTAAAAATCACAATTTTTTTTCTTCAAGAAATAAAAGAAAAACGGAAAAAAATTGAAAGAAAAAGAATCACTTTTTTACTTTAGTTTACTTAAAATAAGTATAAAAGATAAAAAAATAATAATAAAATAAATTAGAGCTATAATGATGGCGTAATAAGTCGGATAGATTTATAACAAAAATATTAAAGAAAAATTATCTTTTTTATTTAACTTAGAAAGAATACAATCTAGAAAATAAAAACTATATTAATGATAGCGTAAAAAAGAGAAAACGATATTTGCAAAATTTTGGAATTAAAATCCAGACGATAAAAGTAATATATTTTCTACTCTTGGCAACAATCAGACAAGGCATGCATGGATAGGTGACATTAACTAACTTATTTTCCTTCAATCTGCATTGATTGACACGACAATAATCTAACAACCATTCGAATAACAGATGGTACCGTTAGAATGTATGAACATTGTTTCTCTTTCAATATTCTTTTTCGTATTTTCCCTTTAACTACGACCTTCTTTTTTTATTTTCACCGCAGACGATTACAAAGGCTCAAGCGATAAACAACGAGGAAAAAAGAATTACAAGAGTGCCGAAGCTGAGTGAAAGAGACATTATTTATGACGAAGAGAAAAGAAAATGGCTCGTAATGTCTCAACAGCCATGAAGGTCAAGGACGGGAAGAAATTTGATTTGTTTATTCTTTTTATGCAAACCAGCTGACGGTAAATGTATTACTTGATATCTATTTTAATTAAAGTTTCAATGAATATTTTATAAATAATAGTTTTCAAGAAATAATAAATACTTATATTTCTTTTTTCCTTTAAGTAAAGAAAAGCAATTATATTTTTATTTACTGAAGTGAAAGCGTATGGTGACAGAAATAAATTATATTATGCACCTGAATTTGGTTCTTTAATAATCTTACTATTATACAAAATTCATTTTATGTTTCGAAAGATTGGTTAAGAACAATAAAAACTTCATTTTAATTCACATGTTTGCTACTCAAACGACAACGAAACAACTACGTAGACGATATTTACACAAAAAATAAAAAGTGAATTTCTAAAAGAATAAACTCACCAAAAGGGAGTTTTGACCCGCCATAAGGTACTCATGATTCTTTTACAGTAAATGTTTAAAAAAAAACTTTTAAGTGGTATCGGGATTGGGGTTGAAAGTTTTGAGAAATGAGTGATAATCCAAAATAGTTCCTTAGATGAAAACTAAGTATAATTAAATGGCTTGAAGCGATAGCGATAAGTTATATTTTTCCAAAGGTGACAGCTTGGCATTAAATTGTTCCTTAGTAATTTTTTCAGATTAGTAATTTCCGGGTTTCCGGAATATTCACGATGGCAGCAGAGAGTCGCATTGTTTACATGGCAATCTTGGTGTCTTTCACCAAAAAAGAGATCCTGAACAATTTGAAAACGTATGGCTTATCAAAGGCATTAAACTGCTGTTCACATACCTAACTCATTATACCTATTAAATCTAACCATCATGCCATATATATCGTATACAACTCATCCTCTAACCTTATATTGTAAAAGAGAAGAAAAAAAACCGAACTTGATTTATAATCGCAAGGCCGTTATACATCAGATATTAGATTTGAAAAAAATACAAATTGATAAAAAAAAAAAAAAAAAAAAAAAAAAAAAAAAAAAAAAAAAAAAAANAAAAAAAAAAAACTTACAATTTGTAAGATTCAGAATAGTAGACTTTCACTATAATGGAAATATTTAAAAGGCATTCACTTTTAGACACTTTATTGAAATAATATGAAGCGTTTTCAAATTCGGTATATGTTCACGGTCGAGAATTAAAAAAATAAATAAGTAAATAAACGAATATTCTGATGTATCATACCTAAGAGATACATTACAAATAAAAATAATAATTCTAAAAAAGTAATATTTTTAAAACTTTCATTTTTTTAAAGATTTTTCTTTACTGCTTTGAATATAATCTGTTTATGCGTAATATATTAATGATAACATATATTCTACTTTTTTTTTTATTGATGGCTAAAATTCTTGCTTTTGCCAAGTTCAATATATTATAAAATATTTTATTTATACTTAATTCTGTCAAAAAATGATAGGAAGTTTTCTGGTGTAAGGAAGGTAAACTGAATTTTTTGGGGTTGTCCAATTTGTGAGAAAGGTAAACCACCAGAATTTGCAACCATATTAGCCAGTAGCCTCCCCCTGCTTCTTTTTTACAGTGAGACTTGTTATATAATATGCAACTTGATTCTTGGCCCACAGCGCCATCTATCAGAGTAAAAGGAGTTTTCATAAAGAAGGTAACCGATATCTTACCCATCAACTAACTTTTCATTGTTAAGAGCGACAAAAAGAAATAAAAAAATATTTTTGTTTATAGTTAATGGTTTTTGACACAGAATAATTAAAATAAAGTTTGTTAATAAAAGTATGAATAAAGTACAATAAATATATTTTTCATTATTTACATCGTAAAAGTAAATGATTTATTAAGCTTATTATTTAGTAAATTTCGGCTTTTGCTTCATTAATATCAAGTAACACTTAAGTATTTTAAAAATTATAGAGAAAAGTTAATGTTTCAAACTGTCCAAATTTATGAAATTTGTTTCACGTTTTCGAAAAATAGTTGCATCAATTTTCAACAGAGGTGTGATGTGCAGAAAAAATAAACGCTATTTTTAACCGATTTAATGATTAAATAAAAATTTTAAGTGAGCTATTAAAACTTGTTAACTTTTTTTCAAATAATGCAATTTCTAAACTAAACATGTTTAATAAAAGCAGTAGTATCATATTGGTTTTATTATTTTTAGAACATATTTTATTGGCATATTTTATAGCGATTGTTATGTTAAGTTTCAAATGGAAACACGAAAATAAATAAGTAAATGTAAATAATATCTGTAACCAACCCCATATTAAATAAAAATGTTTTCACCAAGTTTTTTTTTCTGTTATTATTTCATGGTTACTCAAAAATAAATTATTTATGGGCTTTTCTAAACTTCAAAATTCTGCATCAAATTACGGTATAAAATACCGGCACTTTGGATCCAACATCTGTAAAATCCATTTCAACCGTAAAATATTTTACCGTAATTTTTACAGTAATATTTATTTATAACTTACTTATACCGGCACTTTGGATCCAACATCTGTGAAATCCATTTCTACCGTAAAATATTTTACCGTAATTTTTGCAGTAATATTTATTTATAACTTACTTATATTTAATAATATTATACGGTTATATTTATCTAATTAGAGTGATTCAGAGATTTTACGGTAATTATTGCTATAAAAATTACAGTCCACAACCTGTTCCCGTAAAAATTTATTTTACAACAAAAAGTACCGTCACGATAAATGCTGTTACTTTTTACGTGATTTGATCCAGAATTTTTTTTACAATGTAGATAACTGTCGTTTTTGTTTTGTAACATACAATTGCTAAAAAGTATTACATTTTTAACATTTTAACTTAAACTAAAAATTCTTCAAATAACACCAGTTATAATTTTGTGGAGTCAGGCAAGAACAACCGATTTTCAGTGTTTAACTGTAGGTTATGTTAAACATTTATCCTCGGGATTAGCTAAAATAAAACTAAGTTTTTAGAAGAATTTATGTTTAGAATATTTCAATCAATAAAAGTTAGTTTCCATCATTTTAGAAAGTCGACATGGGTGGATCTCTAATTAAGCTACATTATTAGATGTATTATTATTTTGTAACAAAATAAAAAACAATCACCTACCTCAGTCGTTTCGAAGTACTCAATTCGAGTATTATAAATTTTTAAGCGTACACAGATAAGATGAGAAAATTGCTGAGAATCATTAAAATAATAGATCCTCATTCTCCTCCGAAGCTTAAGTAGAATTATTTTACAGGATTATCTGAAAAAAAGGATTACACATTATAAGATTTTTATACGCATTTTAAAACAAAATAATGAAATAACAAAAAAAAAATTTTTTTTAATCAGTTTAAAATTTCTGACGTATTTCATAACGGATTGTTACATAAGCATTTTAAAACAAAATAATGAAGTAACAAAAGTAAAAAATTTTTTTTAATCAATTTAAAATTACTAACAATTATTTCATAAGGGATTGTTAAATATAAGCATTTTAAAACAAAATAATGAAATAACAAAACAAAATTTTTTTTAAAAATTATTAACAATTATTTAATAATGGATTGTTTATGTTTATATTTAAAATGAAATATGGAAAAATACAATGAAAGCCTTTCAGTGAATACTTTGAATTCTTCAATAAATGAACTTTTTGGCATGTTATTATCTTTAACATTATTATTTTTATTCTAATTATTAGTATTGTATTACTTCTTCTATTCGAAAAACATTATTTTTAATCATACTCAAATTATATGCTTATAAGATTTTTATAGGCATTTTAAAACAAAATAATGAAATAACAAAACGAAAAGTTTTTTTTTAACTAATTTAAAACTACTAACAATATTTTATAACGGATTGTTAAATAAGCATTTTAAAACAAAATAGTGAAATAACAAAAGTAAAGAAAAAATTTAATCAATTCAAAATTATTAACAATTATTTAATAACGGATTGCTTATGTTTATATTTAAGAAGAAATATCGAAAAATACAATGAAAGCCTTTCAGTGGATACTTTGAATTCTTCAATGAATAAACTTTTTGGCATATTATTATCTTTAACATTATTATTTTTATTCTAATTATTAGTATTGTATTACTACTTTTGGTCGAAAAACATTATTTCAATCGTACTCAAATTATATGCTTATAAGATTTTTATAAGCATTTTAAAACAAAATAATGAAATAACAAAACGAAAATATTTTTTAATCACTTTAAGATTGTTAACAATTATTTTATAACGGATTGTTTATCTTTATATTTAAAAGTAAATATCAATAATACAGTGAAAGAATTTCAGTGGATACTTTGAATTCTTCAATAAATGAACTTTTAAATTGGTATATTATTATCTTTAACATTATTATTTTTATTCTAATTACTAGTATTGTATTACTTCTTCTAGTCTAAAAACATTATTTTTAAGCGTAATTAAATTAAATCAGTTTTTTGAATAACACTAAAAAATAATTTTTCATTCTATTTCAATGCTTAACTACATTAAGGAAAAAATTCTGCAAAAAATACCGTACTGCATGATAATGACATGTATAGTAAAATTTTTTTTAATTTTATTAATTAGTAATTTCAGCACAGAATAAGTATAGTATAAGTATAGCACAGAATAAATCAGTCATAATGCACACTAATAAGATTTTTATAAATATTGTAAAACAAAATAATAATTGCAAAAAAAGAAGAAAAATATTTCTTATCAACTTAAAATCACAAACAAATATTTTTAGTGATTACATTTTTATTGATAAATCTGGAAATTCCTCAATAAATTAACTTTTAAACTTTAACATTTAAGGAGGAAATCTACGTTTTTGGTTTATTTGGTTTGCGTTGCATTATTATTGAATTTTTATGTGTTTTATATGCTCTCGAGCTCTAAATCGGCATTGTGTTTTTTATAGAGTACTTTATTAAAAATAATGTTGGTTCAGTAAAGCTGAAAAAAATTCCAGATAAACAAAGAAAAAGACAAGAACGCTTTCGTGAAATAGTAGACCATGTTTTTTTCTAATTGAGATAGATGTAAAAGATATAAAGATTAGCCTATTAACCTTAAATAATTAAGAATCATTAAATATATTGTCTTTATTCAAAATAAATAATGAGCTGTGCTTTGATTTAAATAACCGCTTATTATTTAAAGAAAATTAATATTTTAATGTTAGTGCTTTTTGTTTTTAATTCTTTAAAAAATTTTACAATAAAAGTACAAAAGATATTTTGAAAATAATTTTAAATTTAAATATAGTCTAGTATCACAAAAGTCAACGAATTTGAAAGTTACGACATTATAATCAGTTGTGGATCAGAATCGTTTTCAAACGAATTAAAAAAAAAAAATCCACTGATAAAATGTATTTGTGTAGTTAAATATTTATAAAATAAATTTTTTGTAGAAAGTTACGTTATAAATTAATTTCAAAAAATAAATTTAAAACATTTATTTAAAAATTTCGCAAAAGAAAACTTATTGAATGTTTAAAAAAATTATTTTTATTGTGAATTGGAGATTATACCATAGGTGTGGGGACCAATAACAGACTTATCCCAAACAATTCCAAAAAATAAATTAAAAAAATTTATTTTAAAATGTCGCAAAAGAGAACTTACTGAATCTTTAAAAAAATTTCGTTTATTGTGAATTGGGGATTATACCATGGATGTGGTGACCAATAAACGGACTCCCCCCACCCTCAATTTTTTTTTTTGTGGCAAAAATGGTCTCAGCACCGTAAAAGAGAATCCGATTCTGCGGTAATTTCAGATTCAGAGTTCACGTTAATTAAAATTCTTCATAAATTTGCCAAAACCAATTTTTCAAAAAAAAAAAAAAAAAAAAAAAAAAAAAAAAAAAAAAAAAAAAANAAACCATATTTTTTTTTTTTTTTAATAATTTTTCACAAAATCAGAACCTGATTCTCACAAATTTTCATAATTATGCGCAGATTTTTCATAGTTTCACAAAAAGTCTCAATCAAAACCTCGCAAACATTAAGACATATTAAATGAAATGCGCAAAGGATCCCCTAAAATTATCCCGAAACTTATTCTTTTTAGATGAAATGCTAGAATAGAATAGAGGTCAAAATTTTTAGAAATCCAAAAAAAATAAACTAGCGGAAATGTAAGTCAATTATTTAAGCAACAGATATTTGTTTTAAAATATATAACAATCCCATGCTCAAATAATTGATCAGATATTCAATTTCAAATTCGGAACACGCCCGGATTAGACATGGCCAGTAAAAAATTCCCTGGACCCCATTCCCTTATGGTATACGAAGCAGATACGAATTGTCTTTGAATATTGTAATTCAAAGAAATAAACTTACAGAAAATTCAACTGTGCATGTCTCATAAGTTTGCTTTTTCCTGCATGCGGTCAAGATTCCTTGGAAAAACTCCCCTTTCAGTTTAAACTAATACGGGATCAGGATCAGGACATTGAGTAAACAGCGAGGAAATTTTTATTTAAAACAAACAGATTGTGCAGCATTTTTGAATTTACATCATTATCTGATATGTTACGTTGGGATATCTATTTTGTGGACCTATCCGAAGATATTCCGTCAGTGTAAACTTAGTGACCGGTTGAAAGTAAAGATTGAGATGATAGAGTCAACATCGATTTGGACAGGAAAACAATACCAAATAAAAGGGATTTGAATTGAAATTCAAGTTATCACGCAGTTATTTATTCATACGCGTTTCGGAGACAGTTTCGCTTGTATCAATAGAGTGATTGGACATTTGGTGTTTCAGAGAAACTTTTGAAGCAATCTGCCGTATCAATTCGATTCGTTTTCTTGAACGATTCACAGTCGGGGCAGTTTCATGATTTTTAAAGTGTTTGGAGCAATTTATTAACTTAAATTTAAAAAAAAAAACTTATTAATTGGATCAAATTTAACAAGGAACTTACAATTTCATATAACAACTTATTAATTGGATCAAGTTTAACAAAGAACTTACAATTTCTAAAAAAATATATATATATATTAATCAGATCAAATTTTTGTCCTGCATAATTTAAAACTTTTTTTAATCCAAAACTTTATTTGTATTCTTTTAAAAGTTACGACCCAGCTTTCCACTTTTAAATAAAACACAAATAAAAGTTTTGGATTAAAAAAAATTTTAAGTTATGCACAACAAAAAATTTTATCTGATTAATAAGTTTTTTTTTTAAAGTAAGTTTCTTGTTAAACTTGATACAAATAATAAGTTCCTTATTAAATTTGATCCAATTAATAAGTTGTTTTTTGAAATCACACAGTCGAAACAGTTTCGTGTTTTTTAAATTGATAGAATCAATTAAGTTACGACCCAGATATCCACTTTTAAATAAAATACAAATAAAGTTTTGGATTAAAAAAAAGGTTTTAAATTATGCACAACAAAAATTTGATTTGATTAATATATATATTTTTTCTTAGAAATTGTAAGTTCTTTGTTAAACTTGATCCAATTAATAAGTTGTTATATGAAATTGTAAGTTCCTTGTTAAACTCGATCCAATTAATAAGCTTTTTTTTTTAAAATTTAAGTTAATAAATTTTATTCCTTCAAGTTGTTGTTTTTAAGTTCTTTGTTAAATTTTTTACTAATTTAATTGATTATACATTCTAAAACACGAATTCATAAATGATATGCATTAAATTTAAGAAAAACGCCCTTTCTGAAGATTTATTTTGATTAATGCTACAGCAACAGATTGCTCAGTAGTTTTTAAAAAGTAGGACTCCAAAATTGATTGCAAATCATTGCTGCTATCAGAAAATATTAATATTTCTAAAATATTGTGATATTTTTCGAATTTAACCAATTTACCTAATTTTTATATCGGTCAATATTTTCGGTACCTAAATAAAAATTATCAAAGCTTACGATAATATTGTGTTTATTAATTATCACAATTTATAACACTCGTGACATTATCGTATTAAGTTTTTATCATTGCTAATAATAATCACGATATTATCAAAAAATGTTAATCATTGTTTTCAATAATTCTCATGTCATTATTCTGTATTAAGTATTATCGCTAGCCATCGTTTGTTTTACATTTAGAATAAAACAAGGTATTTACAATATAAGCTAACAATACTTTTCAAAATATTATTATCACAATTTTTTTAAAAAAAATAACCATATTTTATGAAATACTGCCCAGCTGAAACAGAGAAGTAAACACAATACCCCATAGGAGCTGAATCGATTATTTGACCATGCAAAAAATAAGCTGAAATGTTTTTAACTGATACCTGTTACATTTGCAATAACGAAATGCGTTTATAGATTTTGTATCTATCAGTATTTACGGTAAAGTAAGAATAAACCAGGAAATATACCACGCTACGTATTAATTTAGTAATTAGAAACTACAACTGATTAAATATAGCAAGAAAAAGAATATATACTGCTCGTAAAACATATGACGAAAGACGTAACATTTTATAAGATGTTACATGGATTAAGTGTAGATTCATTTTCAACATTCGATGCTTTTGTGTTTATTCTACAATAAAAAGTCTTTCTCGCCACCTCTGTCAACAAATATTTATGCCACTAAACAATTTATAAATTTAAAAATCTAGTATATTCCAGATTTTTGTTTACATATTAGGCCATAGTCATACTGGCAATTAACTTTTTACTGAGCAATGTTACGCTTTTTCAATACCATCTATAATCAATGAAACACTTGCCAGAATATTTTTATATGATATTAGATAATTTATAAAATTATAATGTGCACAAAACAAGTTGAAATGCCACTAACTCAATTTATAGTCGCATTAAGTTATTGATAAATTTAAAAATCTAGATTTACTGAGCAATGATGCGCTTTTTGAAATCAATAATATCAACAATTATCAGAATTTTTTTTACGTGATACTAGATAATTTATAAAATTAAAATGTGTATAAGACAAGTTGAGATCGCAGCTAAAAATATTTTTAAAGTACATATTTTTGAAGTTTATCGGTACGTGAATATACGTATTTTAAAATCATTATTGCTATGTTTATTTTTTTGAAAACATAATTTTGCAGCATGGAAGCAACATTTTTTGCCCACCTCAAGAACACACTCGAAAGCTAAAGAGTGTTATAAATCTAACCAATCCACTTTATAAATGTAAATAACGACTAACGACTTAATAACGACTCAGCGTTGTGCCCAACTAATAAGTAATCGATAATAAAATTAAAAATTAAATTAGTTTATTTAATTTTTAACAATGACTTGTTCTTAAATGAATCATTTTACTTTTAACGATAGTATTACCAAACTTCCTAGGAATAGCATCGTGATGATGATGTATATAATTCATCTTATTTCTTAAGCGTATGAGATAACAGGTTTGATTCATGCACTGGATGTTTAATGTTTCTTTAAACTTAGCTCCATGAAAGTTGTTTTCTTACGGATATATATATATATAATATTACAGTGTTTTCACTACAGCGCGAGAACGCGAGAATCTCGCATATTTTTTATATTCTCGCATTAAAAAATGATTACCGCGAGAAATTCGCGCATTCTATAAACCAATTTCAAAATTCGCGAATTTCTCGCATTTTGAAAAAAAATTCTCATTTGCGCCATTTAGAATAAAATCCGTTTCACTTTTCTTCCTGGATCTTTTATTATTTTCAACATCTGCCCCATTATCTAGCTTCCCTATTTACCAGTATTGTTCAGAACCTTT